>NC_044198.1:14778350-15106347 GCF_900880675.1 Sparus aurata
CTGATTGTATTTAAACTTAAAAATGACCCTACTTCTCACTTGATTCATTAACTCAGTAAACAGTTTCCTAATGAGTTCAGAGTCTCAATCGCTAGTTTTAAGTCTTCTTCAAAACAACATGACGTTTATTTTGTAAATTATGGTCCCATTCAGAGTAAAATGGACAGTAAAGCAGGGTTTGCTTTAGCTGTGTTTGGCTGCGTTAGCACTGTCAGCATTAGCTCTTGTGCCTGTCTGTCTGATTGTAAGGCTCAAAACTCAACAAAGCATTTAGAAGACTATCCTGGAAAAGATTCAATTTACATTTTGGGTTTTATCTCTCTACTGACAGATGTTGGAGACAGACTTTCACTGAATGGCATTCAGCTGTAAGACTCTGCCGAAGTGGTGTTTTCTAATCTGCAGATGTATGATGGGACGGACTAAAGCAGCAGAGACGGAAAAAGATCAAAGAGCAGCAAAGGTGAAAGATGTAGGTCATGTCAGACTTTGGGATAAAGCCTCATCCGTCCCGCTTTGCTCAAAGCAGTGAGCTAAGAAACAGAGCAACGCTGTCTGTAACTATAATGTGTGCTTATGCGAAATGACAAAGGCTCAGGTTCTCTTTGTCAGACACACACACAAATGAACGCACACACAATTCAAAGATGAAACGTGAAGAGCTTGTCAAATTTGTCCTCAAAGTGCCAGTCACCATGGATCAATTTTCTAATCTCCAGTGGCAGGAAACAGACTGGTGCAGCTGAAGAGAAAACAAGTTTAACAAAGAAACAGCAGACCTTTGATGTTAATTATAGTAATAATGGTCATGTCATATATGTTTTTTGTGTGTGTGTGTCCTTTCAAAGTTGTCAGTGTGATACCAGTCAGTGAACACACCTCTCACTATATGATGCGTTCATCCTCATCGGGCCATAAATCACTCATGCGTATGAAGTAACAAGACAAGCAGACAATTAGGCTGTGCATCCCTGTCTGTGCATGCGGGCATGTTGCCCATTCTCCATATAACAAATGACAAAAAATCCAAATGAGCCACCACAGTGGCAGTATATCACTCTGCTTATTGAATTAAACTTGAAACCTGGGAGTCAAAATCCCATGTTGTATATCATGCCATCATGCCCTTGAGTGTGGCACTTAAAACAGATTGCCAGTAAATCTCCAGCTCAACACAAATGGCTCTTCTGTCAGGTGTGACGCGCCTTAAAGCCCTCTGGATTCAGGTATCAGGGACATTAGAGGAGGAATTGGAGTGAAAACAGGTGCAGAATGCCGCCGGCGGGCAAGTTTCTCACTCAAGTCAGGTATCTGGTGTCCATATGAGTCAAAGCTAAATAAATCATGTTCAATTAATTTGGGGCACAAAGGGACGAGTGACATTGGATTTTTTGGGGGGGAAATTCAATGTCAGAATTACCCTTGATAAACTCCGGAGGGTTTTTATTATTTAATCTTTTATTTATTTCGTCTGTCGTGCAATTATTTATTCTTATTTCTTTTTGTGTCCTTGTCTTATATTTATCAATTGAAATATTTAGTCTGAAAATGTATTTTATATCAGAAAATTACTGTTTTATTCATCTGTTCATAATGTGTCAATTTATTTGTTGATTGGCTTTGCTTTGAAAACTACTGCATAGAAAAAACACTGAACGACTGAGTTCACCCGAAAATGGAAATTCAGTCAGTATCTAGTCAGCCTACCGTCGATGAAAAGTCAGGTGAAATTTCGTAGTCCACAAAACATTTCTGGAACTTCTGGTTTTACCTTGTCAATACTTCTGTGGAGCTGGATGTGGAGAGATATTTGCTTCCCTGCACTTTGCAGATGATGTGGTTCTGTTGGTTTCATCGGACTGTAACCTTCAGCACACACTGTGGTTTGCAGTCAAATGTGAAGTCGAGGCTGTGGCCAGAAATCTCCAGGTCGGGAGTGATTGCTGCCCTCAGTAAAGCAGTTTAAGTACTTCAAGGTTTTGTTCCTGAGGGGATGATGGATGGAGAGATGGTGTGTTACCAGCTGTGATGCAGACATTGTGGTCGGACCTGGGAAAGCTTCCTCAAGGAAAAGCTGGAAAATTTTGCCGGAGAGACGGGCATCTAGACTTTGTTGCCCCGTCGCCAGAATAAAATGTTTGCATTCAACATTTTAGCAAACCACTCATACGTTCACATTTCTACATGTCATACAAACCATACTGACATTTCTCCAACATGTCTTATCACGTTCAGATTTTGTTGATGACCTGACTCTCACGTCGGGAGGAGGAGGGGATGGTGGTGTAGCTGGGCAACAAGGCTACCATGCTAAGTGTGAAACCACTAGATTTTTTTTGCAAGGGACCACAGTGTCCATGATTTGCACAAAATGTCCATTAACAAAATTTAGTCTGGATATTGGGTGGATTAGCCTGATGCCACCACAAGTGACCCCGACCCAAATAAGCTTCAGTAAGTTGATGAAGGAATAAATAATAAATACTCAGAAGCAAAAACAACCCAAAAACATATTAGCACATTGAACCACAACCATACTAGCATCACTGCTCTGCTTTATATGAACAATATGGCACCTTTTTCTTTTGGTGATGCAAAAGCTCAACATCTTCTGGGGCTTTCTCCGTGTTTTAATAATTTATTTTTCAAGTGCATGGTGTGAACTGAACTTTCAAACTGTCGATGTGACCATTAAAGTTTAATTAGATTGAATCACTAAATTCAAACAAGACCTACAGTGTTAGCTTTGGAAGACTCCAGAACCCGCTGTGTGTGTAGCTAAAGAACCTGAAGATTGCAAACACAGGGACTTTTGGACTTTTCAGGAGTTTCACAATTTAAAAACAGCATTGCCCTCTGGCCTTCTTATCATCACTTTGATCTTTAGAGTCTTGGAAGTAGATGGCACTGTTACTTAACAACAGGCCACAAGGTCAAACTCTGTAAAGGTCAGAGAGGTTTGCTTATCGAGTCTTGAGATCACATAGCTCATCAAATTTTCATAAAAATAATACTCATTTATGTTTCATTCCTAATGATCAACTAGTATGGCATCTGCGTTACTCCAGCAAATGTTGATTGGCACGTACATTCAATAAGGTTTGTGTTTTCACTTCCACACACATTGAAATGGATCACAAACATAACAGTGATTCAACTGTATTAGCAGCAGAATATGCAAATGCAAATATAATGGCAAAGACACAGCTGTAGACAGAATTAAGCAACGTCAAACCATTTATTCCAACAACTTAAATTGTTTTAAAATGCTGTGATCATACACGATAGACAAATGGACTGAATGTAGACAGCTGTAGCTGTAGCTGTAATTTGCTATAGAAGTTCATTTTGTCTCCTGTTGTTCCAACATTTTGTCTCAGTGATGATTAAATGGTGCAATGATCGTCTGGTATAACTAAAACACGAAAAACCCCCTCATTTACGGGGCTTGTCTTACACGATGTGGTATCATTTAGCATTTGGCATCATTTAGGCTCTTGATCTCGATCATTGCTTTGGTCTTTTGGCCGGAGCCTTCGGAGGCCTTGAAGTTATTAAAAAAGTCCAGGAGGAAAACAAAACCTTTGCGCACAACAAAAGCAATTCATCACCTTATCATCATGGGAATTTAAACGCGATCAATGCACTTTGAACAACCAATGTTTCTTCCAATAATAAATATACAGGAATCTGTCACAAGGGTCTTGGTGAGAGACTTATTGATAACTTTCTCCGAGGCACGGCCGCAAGATTCATGCAACATTGCGTCCAGTTCCCAAATAGCTTTGCAGGTTAGTGAGTGACTGTGGCTGAGGAGTTTGCAGCAGACAAGATGTTATGAAGTTTAGATTGCCTATATTTAGATGACCTATTTTTATGTTGTGTTTCGTGTGATGTGTCTGTTCCCAGTGTACATGCATGTGCACAAGCTGTGGGAAAATGCACCCGGTATTAACGCTATTGTACTGACACCTCGGAAGTAACAACCTATCTGAAAACTGATTTTTATAGAGAGGGCTGTCCGTTTAAAGGTTGGCGACAAACCTCAGAAAGAAGGTCAGTGTTGTTCTTGATGCGGTCAGTCTTAACGGACCGGTAGGAGGCTAGGGAAGGACCGCCGAGCATCTGAGCGGCTGTTTCTGTCAAGCTAAGCAGGCTGCTGACTTCTCTATACGCCTCAGTCTGCATTTTTCTCCCAGCTTGTCAGGATGATCAAAACACAGTCCAGCAGGTAAACACATGGAGTCGAGGAGTAGAGTGGTGCTGACTCTATAAGTGTGTGAAGCGGCATCACGTCGTTTCCTCTTTCAGGGTAGATCAGACGGAGAGTGGAGGGCTGCACAGAGCTGGAGACGCCGTACACTAACACGTCTGATGAAAACTTTACTGTAAAGCCAACAAGAGATATTTCTGTACACTTGGCCTGCTGCAGGATAACAAACCATAACAGTAAACTGAGGGGAACATGTTGCTGCACAATGACTGCTTCTATTTTTCATATCTTAAGTACATTTAGCTGATTTTGCTTTTACTTAGTTAAAGTGTTGAATGCAGGACTTTTCCTTACAGTGGAGTATTCTCACAGCGTGGTATCAGCACTTTTACTGAAGCAAGGGATCTGAATACTTCTTCTCCCACGTCTCTTCCGGGTGAAACATGGTTTTATCTTGGGAACAGCCACAAAGAACTGAACGTCAGCTCGTGGATTAATTAATAAAAGGTTATCGCTGGTGTGCCTTTGGTGAACCAGCACCTCACCAGATCAGGTCTCTCCTCGAGCACACCTGCCTCTTGGCCTCCACTTTCATCTCCACCACTAGTGGGCGTCTAACCAGTTCCACAGGCAATAACACAGAACAGAACATGAATGAATAATATGTATATGACTAATACGGATGCACCTCAGCTAATTTTAGTGCCTTGATCATAAATCTCCAACTGAATGAATCATTTGGCCTTTAGGACCCTCATGGGACTCATCATAGATCCTCCTCACAGATACCAATTTATTTTATGTAGACATAGATAGATAGATAGATAGATATAGATAGATAGATAGATAGATAGATAGATAGATAGATAGATGGTGGAAAAGTTCTGTTTAACTTTCAGATTCATAAAAACTGAATATTCATAACTGCTAGAAAGCCGAGGTGGCGGTGAAACTGCTGAGGTAGTGATTGGGGGAGTTTCTGATTAAATTGCTGGCAAAAATCAGGACAGAGGAAAAAACTCATTAAATAAACGAGGTGCGATAACACAGACTACTTGCGATGGAATTTCACCAAAGATAACTGGAAAATAACGACACAAGTGTGTGTTGGGGGCGAGATGTGTGCTCACAGGTAATAATCACAATTCAGCCTAAATGAACACCTCCTCTCTTTCCTCACTGAATAATAACGGGAACTGTGTCTGTCCCCGTGGCTTGAATTTATGCACACTGTCTCCATTCACTGTTTTTTCCACACACACACATACACACAGAGAGAGAGAGATGAAGGAGAAAAAAAAACCTTCCGCCTAGAGAAGGTGGGAGGCACGTCACGTGGCGCATATCTGCAGCCAATCGGGAGTAAGTGCGCATTGCGATGCTGTGCAGAAGGATTGTTTTATTAAAGGGTTGGTGGTGATCAATGAGCGAGTGGAGCTGTCCGCCGTGACTCAAAGTTACTTCGTGATGGACCGACTTTCAGCACCGGGACCTTCATGTAAAAGCAACACATTTAGACCACCTGGAAGATTTCATCTATTTTATTTCTTTTTTTTTTTTTTCAACTTTACGCATGTTTGTAAGATTCTTGGCTGCGTTCTCGGATCAGACGATGTGCATAAACACAGAGACGACTGAACGCCATGTGCAGCCTTGACTAAAATCCCTTCTAAGAATACAAAAACTCGAATATAGCCTTCAACAGCCCTAAGAGTGAATTTTTTGCTGCTGCTGCAGCGCCAGGACGTGTGGATGATTGGGTTTCAGCCTTTTGGTTTATGCTTCCACAGCTGCTCAATCTCGGGCAGTTGGCTGTATTTCCTCGGGGTGATATAACTCTTCTACTCCATTAATAACGCAGCCACCAGCGGTCACATCAATCTGTGGGCTGCAGACACGATCTCCCGGCCCCCAGTGTAAGGTGCTACAGGGCCCCGGACGGACACGTGGCTCAGCGCGGCCAATGAGCTGAATGGAAGCAGCGCCTTGTAAATCAGCCAGCGCAGGCGTGTGTGTTTCCTATGAAGTCAATAAATGGGGGGAATCGGTCAGGTATTTATGAATAGGCCTGGCTAATGGCTGCCACAAAGCAGTAAAAAAGGAGAAAATTATAATTTTATGTGTTTTAATCTGCCCTTCTTATTCTCTTTCCTGGCTGCAGTTTCAGAACAGAAGTTAAAGGAGAAGTTCACCTAAAAATATATAATTCAGTCATCATCTGCTCACCTGCCGATTGAAAATTGTGTGATTTTTTTTCTTAGAGTTTCACAGCAAAACAATGTTGCAGCAGTCTCATGAACATGGTGATCCATGGGGACTTGTTTAAAATCATTCATAAAAAACGACCAAAACAAAACATAAAATGGCTCCAAACAGCTTGTCCACGTAATCAAAGTCTCCAGAAGCCAAAATGATCCCAGACTGATGTAAAAACACGTAATATGCACCCTTTTTAAAGAAAAAATAACATTAAAAAACGTTACAATGATCTGCTGTTGGAAGAGAAAATAACAGAACATAAAATGGGTCAATACAAGTCGTCCGGTGTAATCCCCATCCCCAGAAGCCAAGTGGATGTTTGGGCTTGACCATGTGTCAATGATGTACCTAAATAAACAACCAACACAAAACATAAAATTGGTAAACATAACTCGTCCAGCTTAAGGACGAGTCGCCAAAAGCCCTGAGATCACAAACTGATCTCAAAAGACATTATTTATACCCTTGACGTCTCGTCAAGCTTGAACATCCACTTTAGGATGTAGCCTACGTTAACATTTTGCATTTAGCGACTAAGAAGCGGATTTCAGCTGTGAAAATACATTTTGGCCTCTGGAGACGTGGATTACGCTGGACGAAATGTATGGAGCCATTTTAATGTTTATTTTTGGGTTGTTTTTTCAAGTTTTAAAACAAGTCCCCATCTTTCCAAGTCCCCATTCAAACGCTGAATTGCTGTGACGCTCCAGAAAATGTTTCGTGGACTCCGAAACTTCACCTGACTCTCCATCAGCGTGAGGCTGAGAGGATGATGAGTGAATTTTAATCATTGGGTGAACTCATCCTTTAAGTGTCTTTATCATCAGCTGTGTAAAGGTGTAAAACTGCAGGTAGATCTCTCAAAAATAAAAAAAATGAAACAATTAAACCCCAGATTGTCTGCAAGGTGTTTACTGTTGATCCCGGTGAGATCAAGGGTGGGCTTCACGTCTCTTGGTTGCAACCTGTTCATGACGTCGGACCAGTTGTTTTGGTCCCCTTCTGCCCAATCGGAAAGCTCCGGTCTCATTCTACCGGAGCCGAAATGGGTCTATCCATGCAGCCGCTCCGTCCTCCCGTAAGTACCATAACGCCCTTCGTCGGGTGCTCTGTGGTACCTGACTGCTGCTTTAAACGGCAGCACTGACATGGAAACCCCATTGCAGCTGCACAACGATTTCTTTCCAGAGCAGCAGTTCCAGCACTGTAAGTACCAGCACTACTGCGGGCGGGAGGATCGGCTCGGCAAGCAGCGCGAGCAATGCTGCACCTGCAATAACTGCACCTGCGAGGCGAGAAAAAGCCTCGTCTTCCGCGGGACGTCGCCGACCACTGTGGGAACTTTGAGGACACCTTCGGAAACGTCTTCGGCGAGGCAAGGTTGCCAGTACAGCGTCTGCGAGTTCACACCCTCTAGTCATGGTAGTTCATCCAGGCATCATCATCATCCTCACCATCAGCAGCAGCAGCAGCAGCATTGCCGCGATCGGCAGCGGGGCAGCCTGGGCAGCAGCCACAAAGACAGTAACTCCTACAATGAAATAGCCATGAGCAGCTGCAGATACAACGGCGGCGTAATGCGGCCGCTGAGCAACTTGAGCTCGTCCCGCAGAAACATACACGAGTTTGATTCCGAGTCCCAGCCTTTGCAGCCCATCTCCGCCGCAGATGCGTCGGACACCCTAGTATCCAAGCCGGAGAATAATTCCACCACCCTGATGCCTTACGCATCGGGGGACGGAGGGGGAGGCTGCGGCCACAGCGGCGGCAAATCGGGTAAGAAGAAGAACCAGAACATTGGGGAGAAGCTCGGTCACAGGAGGGCCCTGTTCGAGAAGAGGAAGCGGCTCAGCGACTATGCTTTAATCTTTGGGATGTTTGGGATCGTTGTTATGGTTATAGAGACTGAACTCTCATGGGGAGCCTATGGAAAGGTGCGTATTGTCTCCGAGCCCCCCTGTCTCGTTGCTTCTACAGAGTTTAATTTAGCGACTGACTTTAAGTTATGGCAAAAAAAAAAAAAAAAAAAAAAAAAGTGTGACGGCAGAGCAGCCACTTTGAATAACAGGCAGCAGAAAAGTGTGGGCTTCACTGCAAAGTGTCCCACGTTAGTCCCCTCTGTCCCTGTCACAGCAGGCCAAAAGGCCCCACTGCTGTCCAAGCATGAAGGGGAAACCCCCCGAAAAAACCTATCACATGTCAGATTCTGTTGCATTCTAACAAGCTGAGTTATTACTCACATGCATGTGTTTCTTATTCCCAAGCAGTTTTTTTTTTTTTTTTTTTTTTTTTTTTTAAATGTGATTTTTATGTCATGTTGTCGTGTGTTGTTTTGCTTTAGTGTTGTTGCTCTTTTCCAGGAGTCCCTGTATTCATTAGCTCTAAAATGCCTGATAAGCCTTTCTACAATCATTCTCCTGGGGCTGATTATCATATACCATGCAAGAGAGATACAGGTAACGTTGAAACCCTCTTTTTTCTTACTCTGCTCTAACAGTGAATGTCTCATCACATTTGAATGTTTCCACACAGTTGTACTTTTTACAGGATGTCACAGAATAGTTTGGGGGTTTTTTTCTTAGTTTTGCAGAAAATTGCCCCCAGAGCGATTTTGCAGGTTGTCAGAATATTTGCTTTTTATCGACTTGAAGTCCAGGAGAGCAAATAACTTCTTGTGAAAAGCAAATGAAGTGTTACATTTCAATTTCTCTGCAGCGTGGGATGCTCTAATTACTCAATTAAATCATATTCCCAACATGAACCTTATATTCCAAAGTTAAAAATCCATACAGCCCTCTAAGTCCATGATTGGCCGTCATCTTTTGAAGCCACATTAACGCTTCAGTTATACATTTTAATACGATTTAGGAACTCCTCGCAGGGCTCAGTGGATGGATATAGATTGGCAGCCTCCCCTGAGATGATGCTCCGACACTTGGACAGTTTTATGACCTTGCCTCGGAGCATTGTTGCATTACACTTACAGTTTCTCCCTGCGCTCCAGCACTCGTGTCTTTGTTGAATTAATGGGGCCACTTCCTGCAGGCTGGATGCATGTTGCCAGAAAGCTTTCACGCATTAGATACTTTTCTTTTCTTCTCTTCTCTCTCTATTTTTTTTTTTTTTTTTTAATCAAATCAACTTAAAAGGAAAACTTCGCTTGCAAAGAAACACAGCTCAAGCATTTTCTCGAACCTCGGACAACACCATGTTTAATCATGTTAATGGATTTTCTTACTTTTAAACAAGATGGTGCTTTTTTTTTTTTTTTATTAAAGGACGCCCTCGGCTAAAATAGCGCAAGCTCTCACTCAAAATGTTTTAGCAGAACATGTTACAATTGGCTCTTGTATTTTAGCTTCAGTAAATTCATCAGCCTTGTTGGTATATTTAGCTCTTACAAGTCCCATGGGAGTATCAGTCATTGAAATAGCCCAACAGTAAAATGTGTCGCCCCCTTCAGATGTCTCATTGTAAACCTTTCTTTATGAGGGATGATAGAAACGCACAGACATCATTACCATATTTCAATGCATAACAGAAGTGTTTTCATTCCCCCCGCAGACCGTTCCCAGTAGCTGTTTATAAATTAGAAAGCATACTGCACGTTTGCATGAGAGGATCATTCTTCCCTTCCCCTCGGCCTCGCCACCTCTTTACCCTAATCCTGCGTAAATTATTTAATTCACAAACGGAGCTTTTTTTTCTACTCTTGCTTGTGCAAACTTTCCTTGACGCTGAATAATGTGACTAACACGTTGCTGAGCTCTGTTCCTTCATCACAGCAGGTTTCCATTTAGGGGATTTCTGTAACAGATTGCCTAAGATTGGTGGTTGTGCAAGCAGCCGTATGTTTACGGTCCCTGTTCACAATAAACCAGTTAAACGCTGGACCACTGAATTGTGCTTTCAGGGCTGTTTTCTCACGAGAATCATAAATGTATTTCCTCCTCAAAGCGGAAAACAGAGAACTTTTCAAATTCCCCCCATTATAATTTATTATAAGCAAAACACAACCGTAAGAATCCTGATTAAATACCTAGTTGTATGAATAAGTAGGTAAGATAAGTCCAAGTGGTAAGGGTGGGCACATATCAGCAGGGGAACCGACTTTGACACAACATTGGCGCTCTCCATCAAGTGAATGCCGGTCAGTCCACTCCTGTTTTGCCTCAGTTTCTATCACTCTCATCCCATCAGCAGGTTCTTTTTCTTTCTCCATGTAGAGTTTCCACAGGTATCCCAGTTGTTTCCACCGTTACCTGGTGTTAGTGACCAGAAAAACAATGTCTTTTCCTGTTTTGGTTGTGCAATGTCAGACTTTCTTCCTGTGTGCCGTAATGCGTGAAAAATCAAGCCAGGTAGGGAGCCAATCTCTGCATGGATGGTGTTGTGTGTTACAGCAGTGTGATCAGTGTTTACTTCAGGATAAAAAGCTGCTGTAAGTGTTGTTGTCGTTTTAGCTAACTTACTGTCCACTTTGCAGTTAGCAGTCCCCTCCCTCCTCTCTATGTCACCACGTAAAAGTGCAGCGGTAATCACTAGACATAGCAGCAAACGGGAGGATCAGACAAGACTGCCTCTTTATGGAGTTCTCTGTCCTGATTGGATAAAGCGGGCAGGATAACTGTTGTAATATAGAACAATTTAATACTTATTGTAATGAAAAATATGTCAGGTGTTGCAGCTTTAAAGCAAGTTGTCTCTCCCAGGTTAAAGAATAATACTGTACTTCTTGAACATGTTCATGAGAATACTGCACTAAAAATCTATGTTCAAAACGCACTAAAGGGGTCTTTCACTCGAAAGAAAACAAAAACATAGCCGGGGGTCATTGGAGTTGTTGTCTTCATTGTTAAACTACCACCATCGCTGATTAAAAATCGATCGAAAGCGACTCTAGCATTTCCGTTCGGGGACAAGGTAATGTTTTAAAGTTCAGGTTACGTTGCGTTGTTCGCCGTCTCCCTTTGTCTTTCTCTGACTGTCTCCAGGAAGTTAAAGCGACAGGCGACCCAATGAAACACACTGCTACCTCGAGTAAATTAAAAATGTCCCGGGTTGGAACATTGTTGGAAACATTCGGGATAATGTAAGCACACAACAAAATAATCAAATATAAAGCAAAGGTCCACCCGTTTTTAGACATTTTAATGCAGAAATCTTACATATTATACCTTTAAGTTCTGACAAGTTCTTTAGGTCAACGCCTCCAGTTTGGCTCTGAAGCATTCGGAGCATTTTCATACATTCTTACTTTCATGATACAGCAACACATCTGAATTCATAAATATGGCGACGGTGGCGGTTTTAAGAAGCGTAAACGCTCTGTTTAACACATTAAAAATGGCTGTGAAGCATTATTCTTTCCTTCACTACAGGCGAGCTGAAATTTTCATTTTTCACTCTAAAAAAAGCTTTTCTCTCCATTTCTTTAATTGTCAGCAGCGGCGCATTTCCCCCGCAGGAAGTCTGTTTCTAACCTCTTTGATCCAGACGCTGCTGACAGTCGCGTCAATACCCAAAACATTCCTCACCCTGGTTATCTCTCTCTCATTGATAATGACATTTCCTCTTTTGCTGACCTGGAAAACTTTATTAAGGCAATTGTTTGCCTCAGAGTTGATTACCACAAAGCACCTTTCACCACATGTCCCGTCTCCACAGTGATTCATATACAGTTAATTCAGATGCAGACTCCTGAACACTTAACCGAATCAGAAAAACATCAGCGCGTCCCCTGCAGTCTTACTCACTTCCTCCTGCGTCTCTCTAAATGTAGACGTTGATTGTGAGGTCTTGTCTTCTAATTCATCAAGAGCCCTTTGAAACAAACCATCAGCCGGTTCCTGAAAACTGACTCTGTCTTACTATTTAAATCCACTTCACAGTGTTCATACTTCAACTTCCACCACACCAGCTGCTCCTTTGCGTCCCTGCCTGAGGGGCTTTTGTGCCTGTTGTCGCTACTCTGTCATTACTTGGTTCCCGCAGACTGACATATGCACACACACACACACACAGGCAGACAAATTAATTCTAAATCCATCATGCTAATGGAACACACACACACACACACACACACACACACACAACAGCACCGAGTGTGTGTGTGTGTTTCCTTTTCAATTTTCGGTGTTTCTTTCATTTGCATCTGATAAAATCACGGATTGACTTCATTTGTGTTTCAGCGTTTAAAAGACAGATTTATTGTCTCCGCTCTGTTTTTTTATTAGACCTCACCTGTCTTGTAAAAGCCGTGTCTGTCAAACTCCATAATTTTAGTTTGTAGCAGACGCCTTCAGTTAAGTGAGTCTCCTTTAATTTAGCCTTGCAGTGGGACTCGGAGTTTGCAGAAAAAAATCTAAATCAGAAGATGCAGAGATATCAGCTTCTTTTTATTTTAGATTTCCATTTAATGCATTTAATTAATGTAGCCTCGAGCCACTAGCCTCAAGCAGAAATGAGGAAAGGGGGACAAAGGTCTGCTTATCACACGTATTTCTTACGTCACATCAACAGATTTACTTTATCGTCAAACTCGCAGTCTTCAGATTCAACTAACTCAACCTCACATGAGGCAATTTATCAGATTTGACAAGACACGGGTGACAAGTCGTAGGGTTCATCTCGGTCTCTTGGTCCGGTTCACTCAGCCAAATCCAGCTCAACTGGGTCTTGACAAATTTGCTAACAGTAGCCAACCAGGAGCGCTAGCCAAGAGCTGCAGTTGTCAGTGACTCTGGTGACGTGCTGCCTGTATGTTTAATGGAATCACGTACCCGTCCATTTGAATTCTGGCCATATTCTACGGATTACACCTTTAAGGTAGTAGCACTCCACTGAAAATTGGCTTTAAAAAATCTGCAGTTTTAAGCCCAAGCTTTATGTCACATGTGTCATTTTCGCAAATCTTTCAAAGCTCCTCCAGAGTCTCAGACATTATACAACAATCTCCATAAACTGTGCTGTTACTGGGAATGATTTAGGAAATTTGACTTTGACATGAAAAACCACTGATGTGTCCGCCATAGCTTTCTACCACAGAGTTTCGCCTGACAGATCTCAGACCTTCTATATGTAACACCGTCACCTGGGGGAAGCTTCACATCAAATATACTTTTAACGCTCTGCTGTTGTGTTACTCAGCTTAATGCAGTGTCCGTGGTTTGTGGTCTGTACGTTAATGCTCCACAGGAGCCTCAAGTGTCTGCGATATCAGTGGAGTGCTATTTCCGAAGAGCACTTTCCTATGTGGGAAATATTGCTCCTGCAGTGAAATAGATTATGCATGCACATCCATGTGTACTCACAGATGCCTGTCAGATGTGGGAGCGTAAGTCAGGATGATGAAATATTTCCGCACCACTTCCAGGCCCTTAAAACTGATTTACTTGTCAAACTCGGTAAAGACCGTGCCCTCCCGTTCTTTACGGGGTATAACAACAAGAAGTTTTTTTCTCTGCTCCGAGTGACTGAAAAACTCCAAAGGTCAGGTCAGACAGGATAGATGTTGGACACCCAGCTGTCATTTGAATTGTGTAGGGATACATCTGCCGCGCTGCAATGGCACTGATGGCTGACCTACTGAGCCGAGTGCATTAACAGAGAGAAACAGTTTGTCCGTGTCCTGCTAAATGTCCTCAGATTTGTCCCGGCGCCTACAATTAGGAGGAATAATATTAATGTTTAATCCTCCTTTGTACATAATGATGTTGCTCAGCATCTTTTTATACTTCTCCTTGAAACGTTATCAGCCTGATTCAGTCCCCGTGATGCCTTTTGTTGACAGCTGGCGATCTGCCCGAGGAATTTTTAGACTTTTTAGTTGGGTTGAGTGTGCTGTGTTGGCAGGCAGCGACTTACTGTACAGCGCGAGTGGAAACGGAGAGGTTAGAGTCTGTAGCTGCTTCGTGACTTTGATTTGTCATTGTCAAAGTCTGAGATGAGCTGTGAGCATCTTCCAGCTCTCGCAGCTGCTCAGATGGTTGATGAGTTCACCTTATTCCCAAACAGACAGAAGCTGACGTGAGCTGAGAGTTTTCTCTTCTTCTTACATCAGAGGCTCTTCGCCGTGGGGCATTTGTGTTAAGGCCATTGCTATGTCGTTGTACCTTGTGATGACAGTTCTGCTGAGTTTTCTTAAACTAATGCAAAATGCTTTGGGGGCTGTTCTGTCTTTGATGAGTACTTTGGTGATAAAAGTCAGCGCTGATGTTTCACAGTCACACGGTATTACGCTCCACAATCTGCAGAAAAGATAAAATAACAACACAACATCACCCGAACGATGCCAGCGGAAACCTGCCAGAGTCAGACTTGGCCTCGCTCGTCACACCGCCCCTGGGTGGTGTGTATGTGTCAGAGATATGGTGTAACTGCAGGAGACACTCTGCATTTCTCACAGTGAAATCTGTCCTCCACCTGAGACTCCAGACGGGAGTCAGATAACCGCCGCTGGCTGGTGACCTCAATGTTTTCCCTGAACACTCTGGCTTCCAAGGCCAGAGACACCCAGCCTCCCAACGAGCTAAAGATTATTAATGACGGCATTTACCAAATTGTGCTCCGCATGTGACTTTAAACATGGCCGGTGATTTAAAAAAAAAAAAGAAGTTTTATTATTAATGCGAGCAGCAAGGCCGCAGCAGCAACAGCAGCGACAATTTAAAGAAAGAAAGATTTATACAAGCTTTTACTTTGGCTCAGAGAGGCTCTACTTTGCTTGAATAGAGGAATGTATATGCAAATGTGAGAGTTAATTTCAGAAAACAAAAGCAAAGTGAAACAGCGAACAGCTTCAGATTTACTCAGCAAAGTGGTCTGTTAGTGGCTCACTTTGATATCATAAATAAAGTATTGCATTAATGTCTAATTGGGCTGAACCCTCTCGACCTAATTCCCTAATGAGATTGAGCGATTTCATTCTCGGTGACAAGATATATGTTCCCATCTCCACATTACACAGATTAAATATTGAGCCGGACTCCATTAGTTATATTGAGCGTAGTGAAACCAGTAACCAACCCAGGTGAGCCCCTCTGAGACCGCAGTGTGTAGGTAGGGAACGACCTCTGGGACATCTTCCGCTGTGACGTGTCGCGACCTGACATGAATGGAACTTTGTCTTGATGAACGAGGAGCGTGCACTCTTTGTGATGAGACTGTCCATCAAAAAGAACAAGCTGATGTCTGAGAGGAGCCAGTGGTGGCTGGATTTGTGTGCAGTGCGCAGTGTGCATGTATGCATCTGTGTGCATCTAAATGTGCATGTTTATAATGGAAAGTGAGGACATTTGGAACAGTGTTGGACATTTGGTTTATATAACAGCTGGGGTACAGACATGCTGGCATGTACAGAGACGTGTGTGTCCATATAATAAAATAAAGGTCATAAAGATCACAGTGAAGGCTTGCTCTGTTTTGTAAGCTTTCGTTGCCGACTCTTTGATGGTTGACTGCTTTGTGAATATTCTGCCTGGCACGTAAGCTACAAGACAGTTTCGGGGCTCGTGGCATAGTTAGCCTGCCTGGCGAAAAAAAATGTCTCGATGTTGTAGCCCACGAGCACTGCGATACTCTCCTGGCATATCAAACATGCTGCATTTGAGGCGACACTCTCTCTCTCTCTCTCTCTCTCTCTCTCACTCTCTCTCTCTCCACAGCCATTAACGTAACTTGTCGCTTGAGTTGAGCCAACATGAGTTAAATAGGAATACAGACTCAATGGAGCCATTTGCCTGGAGATTCATTAACGTAACGCGGCCTTTTATTGATTTCCTGGAGATCTTTTTATTTTTTTCTGAGGACGTTGGAGGCCAGATCGAGACACAGGTCCACAGGCCGGTTCCCGCAGGGGCTGAATTTTGCCCATGTGTGATTTAGGAGGATCTATTGGCAGAAATGGAATATAACATTCATTGTTATGTTTTCATTAGTGTATGATCACCTGAAACTAGGAGACGTTGTATTTACATTACCTTTGAATGAGCCTTTTATATCTTATAGCGGGCGCAGGTTCTTTTCCACAGGGGTCGCCATGTTGCACTGCCATATTTCTACTGTAGCCGAGAATGCACAGACCAAACATTTACTCTGGAGAGAGTTTTTTTGCATTTTTAGGAACCACCGTGGGTTCTTCTACACGCTGGGAAGGGAGGGTATTCTGTAGGTTACAATCTGCTTGACGCCACTAAAATCTACACACTGCTCCTTTAATTCAGCAAGCGCCACAAGCAAAATCAAATTCACCTCCACTGGACTCGGTTAAAGGCAAAATTCACAGAAAGAGCTATCTTAAATAAAAAGGGCAAATTAAACCAAAACTATTTGCAAACCAGGAAGCCACTCGAGTTCAGCTCTGCACACAATTGCTTGATTTCTAATGTTTTTCTATGAAAATATAATGAAACTAGTCATCATTAAATTATTTGATCATTTGGTTGGAGATCATTTGAACCTCTATTAGTTGTTTTAATGGTGCTTTAATAACTCATCACATCACAGATTAATGAGAAATTGTAAATGACAGTAAATGGAGACGAGTGGGCAAGTCGTCTGTAATGACGTTTTATCTCTCGTAGAATTAAACGGGAAGTTCACCCCCAAATCATATATGCATAATTTTCCTCTTACCTGTAGCGCCATTTATCCATTCATCCACCTTTCTATTTTTCATTATGCTTGTGTCACAGTTTTTTCACATTTATCTTGTAAAGTTTTCATAAACTTAAACAGAGAAAAGTTGGTTCAAAGAGACAGTTCACCTAAAAAATCTAAAGTACATATTTTTCCTCTTACCTGTAGTGCTATTTATCATCTCCATTGTTGGAGATGTCGCCCGTAGAGATGCCTGCCATCTCTGGAATATGATTGAACTACATGGCTCTCTGCTTGTGGTGCTCGGAGCTCATTTTGTTAGAGATCATTTGGTGTCTTTGAACCTCGGTTGGTTGTTTTATGTTGCTTTAAAAACTCACACATCACAGTGCTGATGACCAGGCTGCACGAGCCTTTCTCTGCGGGCATGATTTTAATTGTGATTAATTCATTTCACATTTGAAATCTTTTTACTTGCTCTGTTTGTTTGATATGTCATCCACTGATTGCGTAACTCATTTAAAAGTGTCCCATCTCGTCACCTGTGTGTGTTTGTATGACTCACTCGGAGCGTCCTCCTCTGTATCGCACATTTGATGTGATTTAAAACCCACGGCTGAAGGTTTTTTTCCACTGCAGATGTAGCTCCCTCCACCTCTATGTCATAACTGCTGCTTCTGCTGCTGGCATGGAATATTTGATGCTCGGAGGTAAAGGGCCCTTGAGTATTGTATTTCAGGTCATCCATTACCATAATTGCTTTTACCCACCAAGTAGGCTTTCCTTATGCAACCTGCGTTTAAATGTTTAATTACATTGTTTTGAGGCAACAAACTTTGTAACTGCTTTTGACGGGGGGCGGTTTGTCGTTTGAAACGTAAAATAAAACGCTGCTTGTCCTGTGTGCAAACAATGGCTTTAGTTGCTTTCAGAGGCCTAATTCTGTAAGTAAGAAACCGTAGCGGAGTGGAGTCACAGCTTGTGTTTCCGTGTCTACATTACACTCTCTTGGAAAGGCGAACAAGACGAGCTGTGGTTAGAGTTACACACTTCACTGACAGATGTCAGTTTGTTAAAGGAGCTCGGTGTCGCTCATTTGATATGAACAACTGCCTCTGACATTTTAATTCATCTGTTTTTCGTGTGTGTTTTGGGGGGGGGGGGGTGACTTTGATTGTAGCTTTTGAATAAACATAAATGAGGCTTTGTGGGACGGTTCGGAGCATGTGTTCAGGGACATGTGTGAGTTGTAAGCGGCTCCTGTTTTGGTTGTAATGTGCCAGCGCGTTGACAGTTGATATTTCTTCCACAGAGGCCGTTGGACGTATAATTGGCTCAGGCACTGTAATGAGCATGTGCCGTGGTTCAGTGCAGTTTGTGTGTCGGCTGCAGTGTCAGGGCGCCTCTGAAGCTGTTGGGCTGCACTCATGTATGTCTGTGAGAAAAAGTGGCGGCGTTATCGATCGGTTCCGTGCGCTCTTTTTTGTCCTTGAACGCGTCGAACAGTCGCATGGTGAGAAATATGACTGTTTCAGCAATTCAATTTTTATGTTACATACCACTGCTAAATTTACAATCTAGGTCACTGATCCCATTAGCCCTCCAGGAGTGGGACACTTTTTACTTCTATAATGAGAAATTCCAAATGAAAGTAAATGGAGACGAGTTGGCGAGATGCCGAGTTGTGATGCGTGCCACCCGTGAATATTATGGTGTTTAATCTCTTATGGAATTAAAGGGGAAGTTCACCCAAAAGTGCAATATAATTTTTAACATTTATTTTGGAAACTTTCAAAAGGAAAACGTGCAGATATCTTCTCTTAAGTGGTGAAACATTAACTGCTGTGTTTACTCAAAACAAAGTTTGATATATGTATCATATGTGTATTATTTATATATATATATATATATATATATATATATATATATATATATATATATATATATATATATATATATATATATATTTATATATATATTTATATATATATATATATATATATATATATATATATATATATATATATATATATATATATGTATATATATATATATTTATATATATGTGGCTTTTGAGTGATTAAATAATTAATTAACCTAAACAGAGAAAAGTTGGTTAAAAGACAGTTCACCTAAAAATCAAACGTACGTATTTTCCCTCTTACATGTAGAGCTATTTATCCACCTAGACTGTTGGAGAAGTCGCCCGTAGAGATGTCTGCCATCTCTGGAATATAATTGAAGTAGATGGCTCTCTGCTTGTGGTGCTCAGAGCGCCAAAAAGATACATTTGAAAGACTCAACATCATGACCCAGTTACTCGACATAACCCGCAGACCTTGTTGTGAGCACTTTCATGTGGGAACTATTTTCTTTTCTACCAAACCGCACACACCAAGTGAGTCCCTGCACAGAAGGAAGCCTGGATGAGAGGCTCATGTTCGGGACAAAGATGCAAGACATTAATGCCGCCCTTGGCTGAACTGCAGCGTTAGCTAGCTTCGTTAGCTTAATTAGTTAGCCTCTCATCCAGGAGTGGATGCAAACTTTCCTCTGCGCAGTGAATCGGAAAGAAAATAGCTCCTACATGAAACTTAAACAAGGTCTGCAGATGTTCTTGAGCATCAGGATCATGATTTCTGGAAAGAGTTTTTAATGTGAATTTTTTTTTTTCTAAATATTTTTTTTTGGCCTTTTGGCTTTTATTGACAGAGCAGCTGAAGATGTGACAGAGAACAAGTTGAGAGAGGGGGGGGGGGGGGGGGGGGGGGGAGTGACAAGCAGCAAAGGGCCCCAGGCCAAGACTCTAACCCGGGGCGACTGCAACGTGGACAAAGCCTCTGTACATGGGACACCCGTTCTACCCACTGAGCTAAACAGCGCACCTCATGTTGAGTTTTTAAGATGTCTTTACCAAGTGAATTTCAGTTATATTTATGAGGCTGCAGACATCTTTTCAGCTGATATCTCCAAAAGTCATCAACTTAAACAATCTAGATGGATAAATAGCACTACAGTTCAGAGGTAGAGTATGTATTTTTAATTTTGGGGTTGGACCGTCCCTTTATCTCTGCATTTCTGTCTAATAAATCAAAATCAGAATTAAACAGCTACTGGACAGAATGTACAGAAATTATTGGGATGAGGACAAGGGGCTGAACTCCATGTTCCTCCCCGGGGTTTGACATAGAGATAACCGCAGCGCTCACCTCCTTATTTCTCAACTCAACTCTGATTTCAAGCTTGATATTTTAATGGGACAATCATTTGTACAGAAACGCACATTAAAAGTGGTATTAGCAATATCCAAAAATGCGATAACCATAACAAATGGAGCATGTTTTTTAATGAAGTATTTCAGCTGCACTCTGTGTTTGAACCAAAATGAACAGTTATTACTACTGTTGCTGAATAAACCGACAGTGGGGGGCCTCAGCACTGCCATATTTTGACTTCACCTATATGAAAAACAGGTTGGAGTTGTGTTTTTTTTAAGAGATTTAATGTTCAATTCCTAATAACTATTAAGATTTATAAATCTAGTGTTTCTGAAAACTGACATATTGAACCAACAGACGCTATAAAATAAAGCCCTAATTGTTTTTTTCAGGAAAATCCATCAAGAAAAGAATGAAACTCAATACAAAACTGGGCCATGGAAGAAATAAAGACTCTGTTTAGTCTGGTCCCTAAACTTGAAAATATACTGTCATGGTTTGCAAAAAAGGTGAGGACCCAAATGCACACACAGAGTCGGGCAGGTTAAAAAAACAAAACGCGAGCTTTGTTGCCAGAGCGGAAAAGCAAAATAATCAAAATACAGGCAACAGAAGGGCTGGTGACAAAACTGAGCTCAAAAGAATACAAGAAAAAACTAAGAACAGACACAGGAAACGCAAATGAACCGACAAAGAGTAAAGGAAAACACACGCTTAAATACAGAAATACTAATTAACAAATGAAACACAAGAAAAAAGACAAAGACAGGAAACGTAAAGAAAAACATGACACATGAGAAGTGAACCAACAAAACTAAAACAGGAGATAACTGAACTAAAAACCTTATCCATGACATTTATATTATAAATATAAATATAAACATAAATAGAGATATAAATAAGTTATCTTTTCATGGCTAGTGCCAGCAGGTATTTGTGGACTGAAAATCCAAGCTTTAAACTGTACACTGAACTGACCTGTGCACAATCCTGCTCTCAAAAGATGCTGAGCTGTAAGCAACAACATTCAAGTGTATGTGCATATTCTCATTTTAAATCCTGAGACGTGGCCGGACATGTTATAATTCATTACCGAGCACACTGAGGAGTTTCCCCGACAAAATGTAATCCTGCGGTTTCTCTTTTCTCTCCTTCAGAGGCGGCTTCTGCTCTCATGGCAAAAACAGCCGCCAGGAAACCTCGCTTGTGTTTTTTGCTGACAGCAACATTTTGTGAAATATCTACTGCCAGTTGTGACAGCCTGTACACAGGCACAGGACCTTGAGGTGATTGAGTGGATAGGGCAGGAGCAGCTGTGGAGGAATATCAGCGTGTCGCGTCAACAAGAGGAATTGTTGGCAAATGTAAGAGAAGCTAATGCAGTTTGATGGTATTTAATCCTCAACCTGAACCAGCAAATGTAAAATCTAGGGAGAGAAGTGAGATTGAGATTGGTTGGTTGAGATAGCGTATATCTCCGGCTATAGGCATGATCTGGGATCACTGTGAATGAGCCGGCGATGGCGGTCACGGGCTGTCGTCATTAGTTCAGGGTGAATACACTGGGCAGTGAATCTTCTGGGCCTGAGATAGGTGTAGATTGGATTGAAAGTGATGAAGAGAGGGGATGAACAAGAGGAGGGAGCAGCAGAGGTGACCATGTGAGGAAGCCGCTGTGTATGACAGAGGACCGGGTGGAGAAGAGTGATGAGGGGTGCTGAAATCCACCCACACTGGAGTCCCCAGTGGAACGGCCTACCTTCTGGTCGGGGTGGCCAGGCAACCAGAACCTAATGCTAATGTGGAGGCGGCAGATGTTCTCATCAGTATAACGCTTTGAAGTTAAAAATGCTTACTGCATGCTGCTAATGTAATATTTGTTTTTTGTTTGTTTTTTTTGTGAAAGAGAAAAAACAGAGGAGAGGTTTGTTGCAGAATCCAGCAGACTGGATACTGCAACTAACAATTGTATTCTTTGTAGATTAATCTGTCCATAACTACATAAACAAGCTGTTCTCAGAGGAAAAATAAGGTGCCCAGAACACTGTTTGAAGCCAGAAAGGTGGCAGGGTCCGCCACATATAAACAAAGTAAAACAGTATGAAACTTTGTTGTCCTTTCAGGTCAGTTTGTTTATTCAGTTTATACATGCATGAAAACAAAAGAGAGTTTGTTTACTTTGTTTGTTATGGCATTAAAAAAAAAATCAGCCAATGAAGATCTTTCTCTTCTGATTAAAGTTTGTTCCCCAAAATTAAAACAACCAGTTTTTGCTTGAAAAACAATAAATCGATTATGAGACGGGCATTTTCCTGCAAATCAGCAAACGTATGAATTGGCCACGCTCTCATTTTAAACCACTTTCTACTTTTGAGGCAGCTGTTCTATTCCATCTATTTCACTTTAATATGAAAACCAAACTTGAGAACGCTTGAAGCTTGAGCCAGCTGCAGTGATAGAAAGTGAAACAAATGGGCAACCTACAAGGCCGGACAAAACACACAAAAGCAGCTAACACACCGTGGTATTCTGTAGATAATGTATTCATATAACCAAAGGCGTGGTGTCGCAGCCCTCATCAGATACCCTTGGACATATCTCTAGATCATGTTTGGCCTTGAAAGAGTGTAGCGTCCTCGCATTATCATAACATTTATGTATTATTATCTTTTTGCTGCACCTCTTCCGATGTTGTTACGGATCAATTTTGCTCTCTTGAATTTATGTTACGTACAGATCTCATTTGTTTTAAACGGGCAATGACGTGAAGAAAAAAAAACTGCTGAGGTCTTTAAAAAATGTGACTAAAAAAAAGTGATTTAATGACTCAAGGCTATCTGTGACTTATTGTTTAATGGGCTTTAATGATTTCCCGTAGCATGCTGTGTCACCATGATGAAAATGTTGGACGCTTTTTACCCTCCGCCGGCCTCACCGTGCCCTTTTCCTTGCAGTTATTTATGGTGGACAACGCAGCCGATGACTGGAGGATAGCCATGACATATGAGCGCATCTTCTTCATCTGCCTGGAGATCCTGGTGTGCGCCATCCACCCCATCCCAGGGAACTACACCTTCACCTGGACAGCACGCCTGGCCTACTCCTATGTGCCATCCAAGACGGATGCAGATGTGGACATCATCCTGTCCATCCCCATGTTCCTGCGGCTGTACCTCATTGCTCGTGTCATGCTGCTGCACAGCAAGCTCTTCACAGACGCCTCGTCCCGCAGCATCGGTGCACTCAACAAGATTAACTTCAACACGCGCTTTGTGATGAAGACCCTCATGACCATCTGTCCAGGCACTGTGCTGCTGGTCTTCACCATCTCGCTGTGGATCATCGCTGCATGGACTGTGAGAGCTTGCGAGAGGTGCCTGGATCAGTTTCTCACGCTATGCTGCACTGCTCGGCATGAAACATAGATAAGGCATAAAAATAGATAATGTACACACTTCACAGCTCGCTCTGTGTGTGAGCATCAGGATAGAAAGATTTGCGAGAAAAGATTATAACGCTTCTGACAAAGTATTTAATCTCATGTTCAATACTTTATAGGATTTTGTTTTTTTTAATTCCTTTTTAAAATGAGAAGGCCGGGGCTCATCTGCTCTCTCAGGTGCACTGATGTTGGTCAACCAACTGCATTTATTATTCATTGCAGGTACCATGACAACCAGGACATAACCAGCAACTTTCTAGGAGCCATGTGGTTGATCTCAATCACGTTTCTTACCATTGGATATGGGGATATGGTCCCAAACACATACTGTGGGAAAGGAGTCTGCCTCCTGACTGGCATTATGGTGAGAAAATGGAGAGAAAAACGGATTAAGGGCTTCAACTTTTGGGGTTTCTGAAAGTGTTGAAATGCCCACAGACTGTAACAGATATGCTTCCAAAATTTCATGACTGGAATATTGCAAATGAAATATGTAAAAATCCAGACTTTTGTATCTGTGTTTGTCCTTTCTTGTTATTTCACAGGGTGCTGGCTGCACTGCCTTGGTGGTGGCTGTGGTGGCAAAGAAACTGGAATTAACCAAAGCTGAAAAACATGTCCACAATTTTATGATGGACACCCAGCTAACAAAAAGAGTAAGTGAATGCACTGAGTAAAAACGTCTTGAAAGTTAAAACCGAGGATAGATAACATTAACATTTCCAACACGACAGTAGAGCTCATTTTTTCCGCAAACTGGCAACAACAAAGACTCTTGATTGCTACGTCTCGGACTCACACATTTGCATAATTAATGCCCAGCAGCTAGTTGGCACATGAGAATTGATTTAACACAGCTGCTCAGTTGTTGTAAGCGGTGCTGGCTCAGGCGTATGCGAGCTGACCAATCAGGTATTCAGGAGGGGGGAGGGCCTTAAAGAGACAGGAGCTAAAACAGAGTGTCCACAGCACTGGACAGTATGAGACAACTGATGTGTTTTTTGGGGCATAAAAGCATGTACGTTAATTCTAATAGTAAGCTAAAAAAATGATGAACCTGAAAATGAGCAGAATATGTCTCCTTTGATTTGATGTCACAGTCACTTAAATGTTTCCATTTTTTTTGCACTTAAGGTGAAAAACACAGCTGCGAATGTTCTCAGGGAGACGTGGCTCATCTATAAGAACACCAAACTGGTGAGGAAGATGGACCACGCCAGAGTCAGGAAGCACCAGAGAAAATTTCTCCAAGCCATTCACCAGTAGGTACCACTCGGCGCCAGTCATCTTGTGTCTGATGCCTTATTTTTTTTTTAATCCAGCAGTGCATTCGCTTGATTCACCGAACCTGAAATCTGAATTGTTTGACACCTGTAGCAAATATATGTGCTCTTATTGTTGAAGAATCTTGACCACGGTTCACCCGACTCGACTAACTTTAAATTTGCAGACGTGATGATGAGCTAACACGAGTTTTAACGTGTGTTAAAATGTGCAAGGGAAGGGAATGTGCAATGTGTGTAAACATTATTCGCTGACACGATGCTAGAGGTTTGTATTAGAACTGTCGGGATGAAAGTTGCATATTTTATCCGTGTAAAATGGTATTTTCTCCGAATGAGACTTGGAAAAAATTTGCCATGAAATTGTCGAAGGACTCAGTCAGTTTTACAGAAGTATTTCTGAAAAAAATGACCATGGAATGTTCTTGAGTTACAGAATTCACAGCGGTATGATATTGATCTCTCTCCCTCTCTCTCACCTTCTGTTGTCTGACTGACTCTGGTGTGTCTCTCTCGCTGTATGTCAGTTTGCATGCTGACCTCGGGGGCTGACACATCTGGGTTTCTACTTTCCTAGCGGCTGGTCAGACACTTACCTGTCAGCTAGTCTTTTAGTGGCTCCCCGAGGACTCTCCGAAGTGCTACCTAACTCCAAAACAGTATCGATTTTAGCCTCACCTCGCTCTTGTTTTTCTTCAACCTACAGTGCTTACAAGCAGATCCAGTCTGTGGCTTTGTCTTTGAATAACTGGCATTCAACCCAGTGCTTTATTACAATAACTAGATGTGCGGTGATTGATGCTTAAGTACAGTGTCCCCTTTTTGTATGTTTGTGTGCTTTCTGTGGTTTCATGTGCGTATATAGGTCTTTGTGGTCTCCTGTGTGTGGCTTTGATTTGCTCATGAATCTTTTGAACACACATTTATGTTTTAAAGACATCAGGATGTTTAATCACACGGTGGAGAAATACACACACACACACAGCTGTCTGCTGCTGCTGCAACCCGCATCCAGGTTTTGTGCCGTTTAATAGCTTCTTGTCATGGCTGCTTTGTCTAGTCATTATGTCTGCTGTCGTATCCGGGCGATTTTTGCAGCGGTGACGACAGCATCTCATGTCCACCTCCTGTTCTTTAGGACAGCCTAATAATGAAAATCCCCGGGAGCTAAAGCTAAATCTATACAGAACCAGATTCGCTGGGAAAAAGTCACGTACGGCTTTGTGTGCAAGGACAACTGCTCAGCATGGTGCAAGCATCCTCCCGTCACACCTTTATCTTGTGAGGATTCTGTTTTGTTGGGGAAGTAGTGTGTTCACAGGCCTTATCTTGGAGAGTGTTAAGCGTTGCCTGTAGTCCAGTTGCAGGACGTGATGCAAGACTGCGGATTGAGATGAATGTAGGACAGGAAGCGGCCTGAGAGAGCGGGCAGAGCGGTCGAGTGGTGGACTGGGAAAAAAAGGCCTATAGCCATCTTTGACCTGTCATGAGGCGATGGTAAACATCAAATCAGATATCATCAGGCCCGTTTCTTTCGGTCAGTGCTGCGAGGCAGTGTGTCAGTGGTCCCCATCAGTCACTGTAAAGGATGTGAGGTGTAAACAGTTGTTAAATGGAGCCATAATAGACGCTTTGAGGCACTGTCGGCGTCGACCAATGTTTACTAAAGTTAACAGGGAGGTTGTTTATTCGATTTACTGTATTCTCGATAACCAGGAGTCATGTGGAGAAAAAAAGGGGGATTTAGTCTTCGAGAAGCTGGAGCGCAGAAACACAGAGATAACACGCCAGTTGCAGGAGGAAGGGGACAGAGTAGAGATGAGGGTTCCAGCAGCCAGACCTGAGCAAACAGATTCTGACATGTTTATGATGTTGTAATAATTCATTTGTCTACTTCATGTTTCCTTTTTTTCCTGTTTGTGTCGACACAATGCAATAGAGCTCGAAAGTAAGTCTTCGCCTCACATGTAGATACAGACCTGTTGTGTGCATGCCAACGAGAGCTTGTCCTTGAACCCGATAATGTGACTTAAAAAAAATTACACTCCCTCATTTGATAAGTGAAATTCATGCCGCAGAAAACACAACACAGCCGTCACATTATTTCATTTGAGGATTCTGTTCAGCTGAGTAGCACGGCAATTTGACAAAACACACGCTAGTCTCACATTTTACACTCAGTCTTCAACATTTTAGGATTGCAAACAGCCTGAAACGACCAGCACAAACACCTTCAAAATCTCCGACACATGCTGCACACTGTCAACACTCCCACGGATGCATCGAAAGTGAATTTCAATTATCAGTGATGGAGGGTGTTTTTCTTTCCATTTCTGCATGGATGTGATAAGATTTTGATCTTTAATCAGAAAGCCACTGATTAAACTCCAATCAACTGTGCTTTCACGTACCGAAGGATGACGACTAGAGCTCTACAGGAGACAGCACAAGTGTATAATTTATAACATCCCTCAAGTCATGTTATACAACTCTGCGGTCACGCTCGCACAGATCAGGGCTCAGGGTCATCTTTCGGCGTGTGGAACCATTGTTACGCCTGTTGCTACATTTGCAGCCACATTTCCTTCATTTCTCTGTTGGATGACACAGTAGCAGAGACGCTGATCTGGTGTTATCATGGCTGCTAAGCGGCATAATAACACGGACGTACAGCTGTCATGCATCTCTGCCCTAAGAAGAATTAGCAGAGTTTGCATAGGACACGGTTTTAAACACCCCTGAGGTCATTCTGGTGGTGCATTTTACCCACCACAGGCACGGTGTCTTGCAGTTACAGTTCCAGGCCATTACATCCGTTAAGTCGAGTGTCTCAGCATCACAGTCAGAATCCCCTTTGGGAATGCTGTCCCTGTCCATCCACAAGGTTGAAGTGGGAATCATAGCAAGAAGCAGGACAGTGAGTGCTTGTTAGCTCAGAGATCAGTGGATCGGAGAAACAGCAAAGTGACCTGCGAGGAAGGTCACGACTAAAGCCTCCGAGCGATCCCGCTTGAGCCCGAGAGGCTGCGACTGTGAACGACAGCATGGAGCTGTCAGCAGGGACGGAGAAGGGGGGGGGGAACACGACAGACTGCAAAAGGTTCACCCCGACCATTAAGTTGAAGAAAAATTTGCATTTCTTTCCACAGTGAGGTAAGCGGAGGTCATGACAAAGAAAGCAAGTCAGGAGCGGGAGGGAAAAAAAATGTGGTGCAGCACTAACCGAGATTGCCTTTGATTTAGTGGGGTATTGAAAAGCTTAGCATAGCCTTTTCTCCCTGATGAATAGCAAGCAGGTTTAGAGTGCTCATTTGAGAGGAGAACTGCCCATGACGAGTGATTGACGGGGCGGGGGGCTGGGGGGGGGTGGGGACGGGACATCGAATATAAAAGACAGGGCAAGTAGGCTTCCTCGTCCTGGCCTCGAGCTGCTTCGGCCCCCATCTGACAGCTATTGGTCATCCAACTGTGAAATGTCTTATCTAAACAGGTCTTACATCAACTGCAAAGTCATGTAACATTGAATATCTGTTATCTTTCATCATTTTAGATTTCCTTCTCTTTTTTTTGTTTTCATTTCTTTCATTGAATGACTTGAACAATAAAATGTTGCAATAGTATCCCTGTCTTTAGAGTCTGCTCTGTGTGAAGCATTTCGGTCCTCAGCTGTCAGGACATCTTCCCTCACCCGTAGTCTCCTTTAGTGACGCCTGTGGCACCCTCTGTTGGTCTGATCTGTCATCTTCGCTCCACATCTGCCTGTCTGCAGGAAAAAAAAACAGAGAAATGATAATGCATTGCATGAGAATGGGCATATCTAAGCTAATTATCAGACTTCCCCCAAAGGCCCCCTTAAATCCCTCCTCGATCTTCATTACTGTTTGCCTTTCGGTTCACAAATACCCTAATGATCACCTCGCACTGCACTCATGTCAGTTAGATATATAATTTACCATATTTTATTATCTCTGGCAAACTTATGCTCATGATGTTAGCCTGTGTACGGTGCCAGTTTAATTTAGCATGCGTGGGTGATTCAGGGGGAGAAAAAAAAAGTCTTTAATATCTTGAAACCACGTGTGGTCGACACACTACAAGACTGCACAGTTGCTGTTTTTGAGCCCCCTGAGAGGATGAGTGAAAACAGGCTTTAGGAGCCTAATTAAACAGGAGATGTGAATTATTTAAGCATGTTGTATGGAGTAGGTGAGTTAAATCTTTGCAGAGTGTGCAATATAGGATTTTCCGTTGATGGAAAAAAAAGGGTCCAAGTAATGTAGCATTTTCTATTCATGATGCAAGATTCACAGGATCCCTTTAAGCAATCTGAAGACCTTTGAGCATTACTCAGTTCTTATGTCACCATTTTCTTTTTTTTTTTTTTTTTCAACGATTAAATTGGAAAGTTTCAAAAGCAAAAAACTTGCAGACAGCTGCTGCCAAAAGGTTAAGCATTAGCCTCTGTGTTTTCTTAAAACAATGTTTGATATCTGTGGCTTTGAGTGACTAAATAATTCATAGCCTTAAAAGAGAAAAGATGGTTTCACCGTTCCCTGTAAAAATACATATTGTTCCTCTTCTCTGTAGTTCTATCTATCCATCTAGATTGTTTTTGTGTGAGCTACTGGCTTTTGGAGGTGTCAGCCATGTCGATGTCTGCCTTTCCACTGATATAATGGAACCAGATGGCATGTGGTGTTAAAAAAAAAAAACATTTGAAAAACTCACCAGCAAGTCTCTTTCCATAAATCATCGGCTACTCAAGATAATCCAGACCTTGTTGTGAGCAGTTTCATGAAGGAACTATTTCCCTTCCCCTCTAATACACTGTATCGTTGAGGCAGAAGAAAAGTGAGATTAGCCAACTAAGATGGCTAACAATGCAGCTCAGCAAAGGAGGAAGTCAGGAAGTCCGGGCTAAGCTGTTACATTAGCTAGCTTCGTTAGCCAGACTGAATGTTTAGATGCACACGTCCCTCTGTGCAGTGATACGGTTGGCAGGTGTAGGGCTGGTAGAAAGAAAATAGTTCATACATGAGGTAAACATGAAGTAACTTGGTCATGATTTCTGTAAAGATCCGTCACTTTTGGGTTTTCCAAATTAATTTTTTGAGCACCACGAGCCGAGCTATGTAGTTCCTTTACATGTGAGAGCTGGCAAACATCTCTGCGTCCGATATCTCCAAAAAATAGATGGATAAATGGCACCACAGGTAAGAGGTCAAATATGTGCCTCTTGATTTTAGGGCGAACTGTCCCTTTACCAGAAAGATAACAACTGTGAGCTTGATCAGTGATGATGGCGCTTCATGGCTGTCCTTAAGCAGTATGAGTCCTCCTCATTCCTCTGGAATGGTCGTGGTTATTGGTTGAGTAGGACGTGAAGCTGGTCTCATTCTCCTCCCCCCCTCCTCCCCGTGGTCTCTTTCCACTTGCATGCAGCTCAACCAAACAGACTGACCCCTGCATTGTTCTACACACATCCTGTGCATGTCCTAGGAGTGCTCTCCGTGTGTATGCCTTTGTGTGTGCACAAATGAACTGATAATCCTCTAATAGCGTTAATATATTGGGTTGTGAATGGCTCTTGTGTTCAGATTGAGAAGTGTTAAAATGGAGCAACGCAAGCTGAATGACCAAGCAAACTCACTAGTGGACCTTGCTAAGGTAAGCTAGACTAACAGTCTACTGCTGCATTCTACATGAGCATAGACAACCATATCCTGATTAAGCTTCTCTCCCTTGTGTGACTGAATTAGCTATGTTTTTTTCTAATACAATCAAAGTCTACAGGTGTCAAATAAACAGACAGGCTGTTCACGAGGTGATTAAAAACAAAATCTGTGTGATGATTCTGGTTGTCTGCGCTCACCTGAGATTCTCATCTTCTAGGTTTGGAAATAACAAACATCTTGATTTCACAGTGTAAAGCACTATCCCCAGGACATGTCTGCCCGGAAATATTACTGAATGAGAGCGAGGAGAAACCCCCCCCCCTTTTGTGTCTGTGCCGTTTTTAACTTTGTGTGTTCTCTGATGTTTGTCTCCAGATGCACTAAACAGAAGTTGACAAACCTTAGGGAAAGACCAGGCAGCGCGCCAGCCTGACACAGCAGAAACAGTAACCTGGGAAGGGAGACACACTGTGATCTGATGATTCAGCCAGAAGTAAAAGCAGGCAGAGGGAGGAGAGAGAGGCAGAGGGCTTTGACATTCAAAAGTGCGCCACAGTCAAACTGGATCCGGGCCAGCGTGTCATGAATGGTATTAGTTAATATTGCCCAATCGCCTTGTGCTGTAAAACAGCAGCGGGAAGAGTTGGGATGTGACATTGGATAAGGTGCCTTATAGCCGGTGGCACTCGGCTGGATCCTGTTATAAGAGCCTGTTGCCATAGGAGGGCAGTGTAACTTCAGTCCCCTCACTCTCCCAGTGGAAAGATGGAGCTAAATAGAGCTGAACATATCACTGGCAGCTGCATCGCCACTGCAGTGCAATGAGAAATTCCTCAGATCACAATGTATCCCCTTAACTCATTATCTCTCTTAATACAGGATGTGTTTATCGCGTCTAATGTGACTCAAGCAACGCACTGTGTGGATGAACGTTGCAGCATTTTCTTCACTGAATTACACGGCGTCCAAAAAAAAAATCCTTCTTAATCCTCTCATTCTCTCGTACAGAAATAAGTTGATGGTGTCAATTTGTCGCTGAAGTTGGATCTATTATAACCGTCTGGGGTTTTTTGCTTCATCAGTTTCATCCTCTTTTTATGATATTTTTCCCCCTGTGGTTTACCAGGATTCCTTCTGCCATCACTTTTTAATGTGTTCTTATTGGATTTCATGATTTACAGATGAGATGAGGTCAGCTCAGGCTACGTCTGGGGAAGAATAACGTGTAAAAGACAATAGACCCATGGATTCATGTGCCATTACGTGAACTATTCAAACATGGAATTTAAATTTGGTCTGCTGAAAAATCTGACAAGACTGTGTTTATACAAAACAGAGAAGCCCTTGTCTGCACTAGCTGTCAGGTTGAGCGGTGTCAGTGCTACTTTAGTTCCCACTGATTCACATAAACAACCTATCCCATTATTCCCGCCCCAAATCTGAAGAGGACAAGGTAAGTGATGGATGGCATCGCCTCTAGGCTGCCAGGGATTATTAATCCTCCGCTGAATAATACCCCAGAAACCGCCCTCCAGCAGCATCACTCCCACACCTCATCGTGAATGTGACGTGGATTTTTCTCAGCGTGTTGTTGACTATTTTCGAAAAGATCCAAAACCTCGGGAGTTAAAATGCTGCAGCCACAGATGTTTTTTAAATGTCTGTGAACAGATGATTGATGCGTCAGAGGAGCAGGGAGCGTCGTGGGCAGGCACCACTCCTGTCTCCTCAAGGTCACAGGCTAATGTACTCACGTCTGCACGGAAACGTGAACTCTTGTAAAGTAGTCAAATAAAATCTGCCCTTCTCTGACAGTCTTTAACAGAAAACCGCTGCTTCTCAAGGTTGGAACTGTTAAGCATTAAAATAAGCGGATGTCCTCCCTGACCTTTTTTATTTTTATGTGAAGTTTACACTGCAGGACAATGTCACAGTCACAGACCACCATTTACTTTGATTTGTCAATTTGATTGTTCTCATGTTGATAACTGATATTTTCTTTTGGGTTAGATGCTGAGATGACAGCAGGGTGTCACGTTTTTTCAACAATGTTTGAAAACAATTATGCATCTTTGTAGGACAACCCAGAAGCTAGCATTACAAGTAGTCAAAAAGTCATGGTGATTCTTCCACTGGATTTTGGATCATTGGAGAAAATAATCTCTGTGGCAAACAAAAGTGTCTGACGATTATACATGTCGTTTTGATCTTCCTAATGAACATCACTTTTTGATTTTGCAAACCATAAATGAGATCACCGGTGGCAAAAAGCTCTTTTTAAACTATAAATGAACGATACCTAAGTAACATGACTTCAATGTCAACATCACCAAACTTTCTACTACACCGCTAACAGATTTATAATAGTTGTGATGGTGCACAAATGACCATCATAAATCAGCAAGCAGACATGACATTGTACACTGAAGAACAACAAGGGAACTTAAAAGACTGTATCTGTGGAAGATACCCACTTGTTTTCTCTATTATTGCTGAAGCTGCAGTGGTTTCATCCAAACTTTAAAATCCATTTTTAAACAATATTAGGACTGTGGACGTTGTTCTTATCACCTATCGTTGCAATTGTGTTAGAAAGGAACTTACAGTGCTATGAGCATGCAACCCAGTGGACCGAAGAAAAGTTGAAAATTTATGTTTCTGCAAGCAGAATTATGTTGAAACTTATGGTTCTTTCATACTCAGTTTTAAACTTTGTGTTACAACTCTGTGCTTATGGCCAGATTGGGTTTAAGCCAAAACCCACTTGGTTGGGGTGAGGAAAAGATCATATATGGCGTCCCTGGTTCTGTCATCACAAACACAGATTTAAATGTTATGAAGTGTCATTGAAAATATCCATTTTTGTTGCCACTAACACTGCTAGAAACGTCCAAACGTTTCAATAAATATAACCGTTTTTGTTGCCAGTTACATTTCTGGAAATTAGCTTGACCCTTGTAAAGGATATCTGGTTTTGTTGCCACTATCGCTGCTACAAAATGTCCCAACATCTCGTTAAAAACATTCATTTTTGATGCCACAAAATGCCACGTGGTCTCTCGCTTGACTGCTGTCTCTCCTCGTCACAACACAAACATACTCTCCTCCTCCTGGCGTTAAAGTCTGTGCTTTTAGCCTACATGAAATGCAAATTTGATCAGACACGTATAGCAGAAACGTTGATATGAAACATTTAATGTATATGTGGTTTCCAGAAATGTACAAGACTAACACTTTGTTCTGTTAACTGGGCTGGAACACGTGAGTATTGTTTTGAGACGGACTTTAAAAAATGTGAGCCAATCCTTTAATTGCTTTTGTGCCAGACAATTAACAGTTGCTAATCACTGGTCTAATCATGTGGGGGGGGGGGGGTTCTATTTAAAGTCCGTCTGTAGAATGTGATGAGAAAGTTCATCTCTTCTATTACCTTTACTTTTCAGAATGAACAAAGAAGAGACGTTTCAACTGTATATCCATGAAAGTATTGAGGAATGCTGTGTTTCTATCTGTAATCCTGTGTGTTTTATAATGGACACATGCAGTGTTGTCCATCATAAACAACACCCATTTGGAAATTGATCATGCTGAGTGTGTTTCCTCTCCCCTGTTCCAGACTCAGAACATCATGTATGACATGATATCGGACTTGAATGAGAGAGGCGAGGACATGGAGAAGAGGATCGCCCTGCTGGAGACAAAGCTGGAGACTCTACTGAGTAACTTGCAGGCTCTGCCGGGACTCATCAGCCAGGTCATCACCCAGCAGCACAGGGACTTCCTGGAGGTGCAGCTCCAGCCTTATGACAAACACAGCCCTGAGCGCTCGCAGTCAGTGTCCCGACGGAGGTCGTCCTCCACAGCACCGCCCACCTCCTCCGAGAGCAGCTAGAGTCCAAGGGGAATGCCTCCACTGAAGACTTTTGCCATCATATGGCCAAGTTGCATTTATCGTAAAGCCTTATGGTTTCAATAAGTATTATCCAAATTCTGATGACAGAATCCAAGATACTGGGGACAATGCATTTTAATGGATAACTTCATGCTGTTATTTGTTTTTTATTACCTCAAAAGATGTTGTTATCCTTGCTCTGGTGACATGACCACAAATAATGGCGCTTCCCTCAGTAAAAACTAAAAGGCCTATCGACGGGGGTACGATAAGAGCTCTACTCCATCTCTATGCAGAGATAGCCAGTTTTAGGTGGCGAGGTTATCATGTGTGAAACTATTGCACTAAAATAGTGCTTCTCACAGACTTTGTGCTTCTGCTGGCTTGATTCAGTTGCCGTGTTCCTCAAAGCAAACTGAGAAATTAGTCAGGGAGCATGACAGTGATATTGAGGAAAAGTGCTGTGTTTGACGGACTCGAGTGAACTGACACCAGAAGGCAGATGAAAATCGCTCCTACACACTGTCACTCAGAGATAACTTAAAAAGCTTGAAATGAGGAAAAAAAACATATATCTTTTAGGTTAGAAACAGCATCAACTATAGCAGTTTTTTTTGCAGAGTGCCCCTGTAGAATGACTATTTTTGGGGCGACGTTGCAAATAATTTAATCCTCTAGTCAAAATGAATGCATCAAAATCTGTACTTGCACTTACTTTTTAATCAATGCACTTCAATGCTGACTGACGTATGATATAAAGATGCGTTGCTCATTAAAAGAAGAACATTTGAGATGTTTGGGCATGGGTTTATTATTGTCAATTCTCAAGTTGTGGCTAGTGTTGATGAATCAAGTCAAAGCCCTTTTCTGTTTTTTCAAAAACAAGCATTAACTCAGACCTGCAGAGGTCGACAGAAATGTCTTGACTGATCACAAACTCAGTAATTACCCCCTGTCTTGCTGTGTCTCACCTCCCGTCCTTCCTTCCTGTGCTATTTATGCTTGCTGTCACGCCGGCTGGGCAACAACAGATGCTGAACAACAACTCGCTGAAACCATATCTACCTTTTAAAAAGAAAATGCCTATTTTTATATACTTTCATGAGGACAAGCACACCTCCTACAACTAAATAAACAACAAAGGGGATGGGTGAAGTGACAGATCCAGCATATCTAGCATATGGTTTCGTTATTCTTGGACTGGAGTTAAGGTACATACATAAAGTCGTCTTTTAGGTTCTTTTCTGAACTGAATTATAGACAATATAAAAATTGAAAAAGTCTTCTGACTGTATTTATTTTTTACAGCATTTGATTTAGATGACACTGTTGGCTTAGCCAGAAGAGCAATATTCATGAGCAGAACTGGTAAATCAACCTACAGTGATTGACATTTATTAGGTTTTTAGTTTATGTTTTCATGTCAAAAGTCAAATGAATATATTTAGATTTGATTGAAATTATCCTCCCTGGCCTTTCATGCCGTCTGTCTCCATATCAACTGTGTGAAATGCCAGGATGTGGCCTATATACCCTCTAGACATTAATATTCACAGTATGAAAATAGTTGTTAATGCAAGGTTTCAAGGTTTATAGAGAATAGCATGGGGTCAGAGGAGAATTAGCACCACTGATCTTGACCAGCCCACCCACTAACCAATAAGTTCAATCAGATAGTCAACACAATGACAGATGTTCAGTCCACAAACTTCAGCAACATAGAAACCAATGAGAGATTATACTGTATGCGACTCAAACAATAAAAAAAATATAAAAATATATATATATACACTATTTGACCTGAGTCCTTTTTTACTGTGTGAGAATGTGTCTTAGATGATACGTGTGTTCCCCACAGGTAAGTGAAAGTGCTAGTCCAAATAGTTTGATTTGGTGTGGTGACCTGATTTTTTTCAATGATCAAGACAAATTAAGGAAGGGTGTATGTGAAAATGTGTAAGCAGGGTGTATTATGCCCTGAACCTTAATTTGTAGGCATCTTAATGTATGTTGCACGCTTAAATCCTTAACTTTAAGCAACATTATGTAACTTTTTTACCTTAAAATAACAGGTTCAAAATCATGTTGATGTCTTGTAACAGGGTGAAAGGTGTCTCTGTCTCAGCCACTCCGCTCCCCCATCACTTCACTTCACTTTATTCTGCATTATGTAACCTCAGTGAGAGGGTAGGATCACAGCCTTACACACATGTTTACTTCAACATACAAGCTTTCAACAGATAACATTGTTTTGATGTAATGAGCTTCGCCTATTTTTAGCATCTACGTTACATCTGACAAATTGTTACAGACCTGGGATTTGTATTTGCGACAGTGGTTTTGCACTCAGAAACTGTGGGGGGCGCCAAATTGCTCAAAATGCTCAATTTCTACATAATGTTGCTTCTAGTAAAAGCAACAATATCAAAATGGGGGAAAAAAATCTCCATCATAAGTAAAAGTCCTATACCATACATACATAAAGGTACAAAAGTATAAAGCAAAAAAACACTTCAAGTATGCAAAAAATTGTCCTCTGGGCCTGACATATTATTTCATAGGCATTATTAGATTGTTGCGTTAATGTGTAAACGGCAGATTTTTACTATTGCAGCTTGTTTATGTAGGTCTACTCTACATATACATACAATGTTTAGTTCTGTGATACCCAAAGCAGGGGTTGGGCCAGTCAAGGGTCGACAAGATAAATCTTAGGGAGTGGGGAAGCTGAGGTGACAAATGGGGTATGAAAGAAAAAAAAAAACATGTATTTCTTGGGCCCTCAAACTGTTAAATAAATGAAATCATCATAAACATTTAAAGGGGATATGTCTACTTGGTGCAACTGCTGACAACTCAAAGGCATTTGTAAGAGACATCGGCCAAAAAGGTTGGGACTCACTGATTTAATCTGGAACAACAAACTTGTCTTTGAAAAGTAATGGATTTTAGCTTTAATATAAATTAGTGGAGATAAAAGTAGCTAAAATATTTGTCCTAAATTTAAGGGCCCTAACCCTCTGATATGCATATATAAGTATTAATGCAAAATGGGAATTATTCAAGTATAGTGAGTAAAGTACCTCAGAAATGTAATTATGTGCAGTACGTATATAGGTGGTTTAAATATATACATTTACGCACTTGGCAGATGAGCAATATCATTTAACCTTAATCTCTGTTAAAACTAAATGTCACCTCGTCCTAGATAAAGCACGCACTGCTAACTCTGATTATGTTTGTTCAGGCAGATAATGTACTGTGGTCATTTCTCCCTCTTTATTACATTTGTCCCGTTAGTCCACGCTCTGGGCACAATGCACCTCCCACAACTATGTCATCGCGAGATTCCCCGCGAAGACGCGCCCAGCGGCACTTGCGTGGTGTGGGCTAGTGTGCATGCTAAATAACATCTAACTTTGCTAACTTCCATGTGAAATCTCTCCAACTTCTTTCGTTAACGTCGGTTGGACACAGGGATACCCGTCACCATGAGTATACTCGCCAAAATAGCAGAAATTGAAAGTGAGGTAAGGTGTAAGCAGACAGCTGGCTAACTCAAGGAATCAGTCACGTTTTAGCTAACCGCTAACGTTAGCTGTTAACGCTAGCAAGTGTTAGCCTAGCTCAAACAGCTGGCCTCGTTGTACACTTTAATGTTTCTTGACATATTACAATATGTATCTAAATAGTTAGATGGAAAGCTGCCATAGACGCGCACTTGGCTTTTTAATGTATTATGTATGAAAAGTTAAAAGTTAGAGGTTGTTGCTATCTCATAGCTAGGTCGGTAGCATAGATTGGGCTAATGCTGACTCCAGATTCAGTTTGATTGGCTGCCAATCAAATTATCAACCGTGAACAGGTTGGATGTTGAATCTCGCACCCTGTCATTCGTTTCCAATAGCCCATAAAACATCTAGATTTAAACGTAAAGTAACGTATTGTGAAAGTTAGTGTGTTACTTTCAAAGACACTGGGCCACAAGTTTGTGTGTGGCAGACTGACAAGGAATCAAAAATGTGTTACAGCTCTGTCCTGTGTTGGTTATTTATTGTGAAGTGGCCTGCTGCCATAGTTTTTTCCACAGTACCACAAAGATAATCCAAGAAGAAACATGCAACTACTGTTACCCTCAGTGTTAACTCCCCACAAGTTAACTTTGGGCTGTAAAGATAGTACCACAACCTTCAAAACCGTTTTTTTTTTCCTATGCAATATTCTGCTGTTCTTTATAGCATTTATTTCATCTAGTTTTATTACGTACTGCAGTAGTAATCAGTATTATCTAAATTACAATTTTAGTGTAGTACAATGCACATATCTTTCAAATCAGTTAAATTCAAACCTTTTATTTACATTCAAAGAATCATTGAGGTCGCTGACATTTACAATGATGCAGAGTTACAGAGTGCGCCGCAACACTAAACATTTCTGGGGAGAACCCTGTCTATGTATATTTTGTTTAAATCTCTCTATAGTGGGATATTTCCGTTTTAGAGGGAGCTACTGCACTGTAGTAATTTCCCCTCTTGGATCGATAAAGTGTTTCGGATTATCCATAGTTGTCATTGCATTAAATCCCGCCCTCTAGTTACTTAAAATGATAGCAGGGCTACAACAAACCATTTTTTTTTTATTGTCAATCAATACTTTCTTGATTTAATGATTAGTTAAGCTTTAAATGACATCCTGTCTGGTCCACAACCACAGTACATTTAGTTTATTCTTATCGAGGAGAAAAGAAGCCAGAAAAAGTCATATTTCAAAAGCTGGATTCAGAGAAGTTTGCACTTTCAATCATCAAAATACTAAGGATTTATTTCATAGTTGACAACTAATTGTTGCAGCTCTGAATGATATGTTCACTTTCTCAAAACATTACAAGTTATTTGCCTGTGTTAACACTGAAACTGTTGATATTGGCCATAGAAGAGCTCTTCCTGATACACTTCAAGTGTGTATGATGTACATGATAATATTCAGTCTTCTGTGTCTGCAAAAATGTATTCCAAAGTTTATCATTAGCTTATGTGAAGCTTCAGTAGTCTGAGTTAATGAGTTCAAGTTGGAAACTTTTGAAGTTAGTCTTATGGTGCATTTTTATTGCAATCAATTCACATTTTTCAATTCATCACAAAATTTTACTGCAGGAATAAGAATCTATAAAGAATGCACCATGCTTCCACACTTTATAGCCTTAAGCTTATCCCAGCATGCAATGGATAAAAGGTAGGGAAGCACCCCAGGCAAGTTGTCAGTATGTTGCAGCATGTGCTGCACAAGATGTTGTTTTTCTTCAGCTGTGTAATCTTTAGTTGTATTTCTTAAAACAAGATTTAGTATAAGACCTCACGCTGGTATTGTTACTGTTTTGTAGATGGCCAGGACGCAGAGGAACAAGGCCACAGCTCACCACTTGGGTCTGCTCAAAGCACGTCTTGCCAAACTGAGGAGGGAGCTCATCACACCAAAAGGAGGCAGCGGTGGTGCAGCAGGAGAAGGTAAGATCATTATTTTTAGGTACTTTGAACACCTTTCTGCTGTGATGAAGGTTTCATTACACAGGCTATATAGTCTTAAACATTTTGTTTTATTTAAAACATCATAATGGATATTTGGTTGATCTAAGTTTCCAAATCTTGTTTGTCTTTTAGGTTTCGATGTTGCGAAAACCGGTGATGCTCGTATTGGTTTTGTTGGTTTCCCTTCAGTGGGAAAGTCTACACTGCTTAGTAACCTTGCAGGTGTGTACTCGGAGGTTGCCGCCTATGAGTTCACCACTCTTACGACTGTTCCTGGAGTCATTCGCTACAAAGGTGCCAAAATTCAGGTACAAGATTTTCTTATTTGTTCATTTTTTTCAAAAATGTTCTCAGTGGGTTACTTATTTTTAAGTCTTGCTTCTTTCTTCTCAGCTCCTGGATCTCCCGGGAATCATCGAGGGGGCCAAGGATGGCAAGGGCCGAGGCAGACAGGTCATCGCAGGTAGAATATGTTATCAGTTAGACTGAAACAGGTTTTCATTGAGAAAATAGAATTTTAAGCCAAAAAATCAGACTTGTTAAATTGAGTCTTTCCTTTTTGATCACTTCCTGCTCCAACCAGTGTCTGTGTCACCCTCCTCCCTTTGTTTCAGTGGCTCGAACTTGCAATCTAATCCTGATAGTGCTCGATGTGTTGAAGCCTCTTGGCCACAAGAAGCTGATAGAACACGAGCTGGAGGGCTTTGGCATCCGACTTAACAAGCAACCACCCAATATCGGCTTCAAGAAGAAGGACAAAGGAGGCATCAACTTCACAGCTACAGTACGTCTCACACTGAATGACAGCTTTTGAAAATTACAAATACAAACTTCTGAATGAGTCACTGAAAGGAATAATGTAATTCTGAAAAGAGTTTTTAGTTGGTTTTAGTGGCGCTCTGTCTGTGTTATAATACTGGTTGTCTACTTGTCATTCATCATACAAGAACCACCACACTATCACAGGAAGTCCCTTAATACTGCTATTATTCTGACGTGTAGGATTTGAGTTGTCAGGGATGTCTGGAGTTGATTGTCAGTTAATTTTAATTGTGGGGATTTTTCTGGCATCTCATTAGTTTAAACAAACATGTAAAAGCCTTTACATAACCTGTGTGTGTGTGTATCAAGAAGTTATTTAAAGGAGTAAACTGATCTACATAATCAAATGCAGAAAATGCATTTTATGTATTTACTGACAGCTTTAGTGCACCTTGGCATTGATTCAGCAAGTCCATGAAATTCTACTTTAGGGTTGGAACATCATTCTTCCAAAAGATATATTCCTGCATTTGGTATTTTGATGATGATGATGATGATGATGGTGGTGGTGGTGGAGGAGAACACTGTGTAACATGTAAATGATAGTCTCAACCCTATTTACTGATGCCTTAACCATAGATCTAGATTAGAGATGTATCGATGGACCGGAACAGGCCAGTTTTTCAGCATGACTGTAAGTCAAGGGTTATAAATGCAACACTGAGGTTATGTTTGTCTAAACCAGGGCAGTATTATGTAATGGCATGCCATTTTTGTAAATGTTTGTGTAAATGCTTATTAGGGGAACTTGGATGCACTTCAGTCCATTTTGCCAACAGGTCGATTAATAAAATAGCTTACATTGTGTTAGATAAAGTGTGCACTTTATGATTAGATGTTTTCAAGTGAGAGAAGGTCCTTTAACCTTATGCAGTTTTGAATTGTTTTCCTTTAAGTTGTCGCCCTTGTGTATGTTTCATCATTTTGGTGTCAATGAAACACTTTTCACTACTGCCCTCTGGTGGACATGCATAAGACTACACTTACTGAAGTTGCTCCTTCATAGTTATTCTCCTCTACTCCTTCCAGATTGTCATTAAGCTGCATTTGAATCCTAATCTAAGCTTTACAATGTGAAAGTCATTCATTTTTGCCTATAATATATGTAAAGTGTGTCCGTTTGCATTGTGTCACATTCATGTATTAATTGACATCAAGCCTGTCTCTTTCTATTCAGTGTGCACAAACTGAGCTGGATGCTGACACTGTGAAGAGTATCCTGGCAGAGTACAAAATCCACAATGCCGACATCACTCTGCGCAGCGACTCCACAGCTGATGACCTCATTGATGTGGTGGAGGGAAATCGGTAAGCTGCTGAAGTGCCAGAATAGGCCTTCCTTAGTCATTCCCAGTGGGTGTGGCCTGTTGAAATCTTCAATCCCATTTCAGTTCCCACTATACCAATGCAGATATGTTTGAAAATGCCGTTCACATGTCACAGGGGGTTTCCAACCTTGCATTTTCAGACCTCTTACCTTTTTTTAATTTTTCATGTATGTGTGTAAGGCATAAAGTGTAACCTTGATTAAAGCAATGTCATCTCTTACTGAAAACCTATGGGATTACCATCAATCAATTTAATTAAGTATGAAAACTCACCTCCTAGGACTGGTTAATTGCAAGGCAACACGCATGGCAACAGCAAAACCACCTTAATATAAAAATATCCAAAATCTACAACAATTTATGTTTTCATATCACGATAATGATAGAATATTGATATGTTGCCCACACCTAGGTTGTTGATCATGCATCATTTTTTATGAACAACAGCCACTCATAGTGTCTTGTCACCACAGAGTCTACATCCCCTGCATTTATGTGCTCAACAAAATCGACCAGATCTCCATCGAGGAACTCGACATCATCTACAAGGTGCCCCACTGTGTCCCCATCTCGGCCCACCACCGCTGGAACTTCGATGACCTGCTGGAGAAGATGTGGGACTATCTACAGCTTGTGCGCATGTAAGAGTTGTTTATACAGTCACCACAGGGGGGCGAAAGACAGTTGGTTATTTAAATGGTGCAGAAAAAGGAGTCTGTGTGAAATTCATATGTTTGTTTCAGACAGCAGAATTTGACTGATTTCATGTGCTAATTTTCAGCTACACTAAACCCAAAGGCCAGCTTCCTGATTACACATCTCCTGTAGTCCTCCCTGACGGACGGACTTCAGTCGAGGATTTCTGCTTAAAGATACACAAAAATCTCATCAAAGAATTGAAGTAGTAAGTACTGCAGAATTGGTAAAATCAGACTTTTTTTCAAGGGAATTCTGTCTCTTCACACACAGATCTGACTGTGTATTCTTCTTTTTCCTTTCCCCTTTTCTTTGTCCTAATTAAATCTTTACACTTACTGTCCAGGAAATCAATCTTAACCCTTAAATGGCAGGAATCTTTAATGTGTTTGATCAGGCTTGTTATATAAACATGTTTACATTTGTGAAAACTGTAGTCTCATTTGTGGTTCATATAGATTGAATATCGGAAATAGATTTGTCCTCAAATGTTCTTCAGCCGGTGGTGCGATATTTTTTCCTCACTTACAAGGCATATGCAGATCATTTACATCTAACAATATTGTCAGCTTTATTGGACACTGCAGTTAATTTATTACCAGTTAGGTTTCTCACAAAAAGGCATCTGTCAAATTCCCATACACCTGAATGACAAGTGGTCATCAAATGGTAAGGCAACACGTCGCTTCAGTCACCGCCATTTCCTCCTTCATGGCGAGGTACGCCAGATAAGCATTTTTACGTGAGAGTCTGGATTAGGATCTGAGATGTGTTGCACCAGCCTCTCTAAATGGGAGAGCCAAGATCATCAATCAGTCGATATGTTAATGCTGCTGAGCATTACCTATCCTCCAGGGAATGAGCGGGTCAAACGATGACACACGTGATAAGAAAGCTTTTGTGACTAAAGGGCGTCATTGGACCCTGTAGGTTATTTTACAGTGCAGAAAGAAGGAGAATATTGTCTGTATAAATTATTTTTAGGTGTCAGTTCTCACATGTTGAGCTCCTTCATCCTTTTTGTGTTTTATATTGGATGATGTAAAATGAAACATGCATCCTCTTTACGTCCTCAAACGTATCATTTGTGAACAGTCATTTTAATTATTTTATAACTCTGTCTCTTTCAGCGCACTCGTGTGGGGAGCGTCTGTGAAACACAATCCTCAGAAGGTGGGCAAGGACCATGTGATGGATGATGAAGATGTTATCCAGCTAGTGAAAAAGTAAAAGGAGCCGCACTGCATGGCCTCAGTATCACAAAGTGTGCTGTACAGTTGCTCAGTAAATCACCAAACATATCCATAAGAGCATCTGTGTCATGTGGTTCCCAGTTTTCTGCTCTGCTTTAAAAACAAAATGACATGAATGTAAGTGTCACGTTTAGAAGCACCTACAGTACTTAACACCATGAATAGTTCATATTGAATATTGGTTAAGGCTTGCAAATAAAATCGTAAAAATCTGTACAATAAAAAAACATTAAGGAATCTTGCTTTTGTCTTTTTATGCACATTTGCACGTGAATGTTAGCATGGATGAATCAAAGGTAGCAAGATGATATGACGTGGTGGTCTGACACTAAAGCATCACAGAAATGTTGCATCACCAAGACCTTTGCTCGTTCACAGTTACATGGTCCCCTTCAGAAACACAGTCGCACATAGCAACAGCATAACTGCGACCACTCCAGTCTGGCTCAGAGGAAAAGCAAAGTCTCATTTGAAAGCCTTGTCCAGCTAAGTGATTTATGTGACATTGATGATGAAGGCAGTTATTCAGGCTGGTGGCCCACCCCCTCTCTCTCTGCTAGGGACAGCCACTCAGGTTAATCAGTTCATTCACTCAGATGCAGTCTGGGGACATCATACGCCAGCTGTTCACAACTAACAAGACTCCACAGAGCAAAATAAAGAGCATTTCATCAGAGCTGGGGGCACTTCTGGAAGCTTGCATTATCTAATGTCGTTCTGTTGCAACCTGCATTTAGTGTGGTGGCCATTTTGTGTCTGAGCACCTAGTACTGGTCAGTGATTGCACTGGATGGCGCCAGTGCATGTACTAGTATACAGACTATGATATGATAGAGTCAGACTGGACATTTGAAGAATAAAGACTCCAGACTTCATCGAATCAAACAATAAAGCTACATACAATGTTCTGATAGCTATATGAGCTTGTTTCATAGCATATTGAGTACGCTGCAAATATGCAGTGCTTTGGTTCTGACTCTTACATTTCAAGAATACGGAAAATAAATGAAACAGTAGAATGTAGTCATCTAAGACATACATACAATATAATCATCCTGCCTATCAGCATTTAACAGAATATAAAATTATATTATATCGCAATATTTGTTCCCCACTGAACTAAATCCTCTCTGCGGTTAAGAGAAAAGCTGCTCTGCAAGACCACAGAAACAAACTGTTTCTGCTCATATATAAGAAGCCATGTAATTGTCAGAAGTGCCATCAATGTAACCTATTTATCACTGGTTACACTGTATTCTGAACAATGTTAGTCTTGGATGTTGAACAAGGATTCAGACATGCAACAGGATTCAAGTTAATATATCTGTAAAACGTAGATGTGCAAGAGACGCAACACATATGACAATGCTATAATAGTCAATGAGGATGCTATCGAGTGCATCTGTTATAGACTTCGGTTCTCTCTGCGAGAAAAGCCACTTTTTAGGAAAAGCTGCAGTGGTTGAGGGTAGTGCCTTGCCTGGCTGTCCCAGAGCAGCAGGATCAACCCTCCTCAGACACCACCCCCATCCCCACCCCCTTTTACCCTGTAAATTATAGCAGCACTTTAGCTAATGAAAGAGTTGAAGACCGGGCACTAATAAAAGCCATTAAGTGAATAAAGCACTTCCCCCTCTAACAAAATTAAAGAATCTACCCATTTGGAGAGGGAGGACTCTGTATTAATATTTATGAAATGCGGAACCAGCGGCCCCCCCAGACTCCCCAACCCACGTCCAATCCCAGCCTGACCAAGTCCTCCTTGCCAGTGCACCTATCCCAAGAGAACATCACCAACCCCTCCTAGCTTGAAGGAGGGGCAGGAGATAGGGACTTGAAGGGTGCTGAGGACGCAGTCAGGACAGTCTGCCTCCAGACGAGCGAGCTAGAAGACCCCAAGACACAGCTCAGAGAGCACCCACTCGCCTCTGTCTACCGGCGAGACCGAACATCGACTGTGGGGCCAGAGGACGGAAAGGTGGGTTTCTTGGAAAGACTTTCCAGAGATGGCAGCAGGAGGTTGTCAGTAAAATACAGAGTAAGTTCTGATTAAGTCTTACATTTGTAGAGTTCTTCTTGTACTTTGTTGGGTTGGTCACTGTGACCCTGAGTCTGAAGACTATTTTAAGTACTTTTTTGCTTTCAATCAGAAACTTTTAAAGATAAATGACTAACATTTTTTAGTAAAATTTAGAATTCTGAGACGCATGAGTTCGACTACAACTCCTGATCCTTTTGGAGGAAGAAGGTAAGGATGCATAATCATGTATCACAATCATCCATGCATAAAAAGAAAAACCATCACACCATCCCATCAGCCACACTGCATCCCTTTGAAACATCCTCATTGTTCTGAAACACAGAGGTCTGTTTCACCGCCACCGCCCACCATTTTCTCCCAAAGTACTCCCATTTTCGTGCCATTTGGTCGCAACAAATGCAGGGTTTCTCTTTGGTGCATTAATATGTATTGTGGTGTAATTTCATCACACAAAGTGGTTCAGTTGCCAGAGCTCTAACTTGATTATCGCACCAATGCCTTCTCATTTTGAGCAAAGATGTCCCAGGGGAGCTGAAAGACACACAAGGTAACAAGATTGTCAAAGCTTTTTGGAGAAACAGCTCTCTTAGCTTGATGGTATCATGACTCTTGACATTGCACTCAGTGACCGTTAACGTAGTTAGGACTAAAACGTCAGGAAGGGTAAGCAGGATGGTAAATGTCCTCAACAGTAGGCATCATTCTTGAGTCCATTGGTATCCTAGGCCTCCAAGACTTTTTTTTTTTTGTCAATTACTTGTAAGATTTCAGAAAGGGGACTCTATAATATGCTGCGAAACCTAACAAGATCACTGATGAATCACCCAAACTCTGTTTAGATTGATCAGTGGAAGAACACCCAATAGAGTGACGGAGAACGGATTTGATTAAGCCGCCATTCCTCAGGCCTGCTGTAAATCTTTTCAAGAAAATGTTTCAAATTTTAATGTTTGTGTGAAATAACAATCAAATTTGTATATTTTCTTTAGACATGTCTGGCAGAGTCGGGTGTTAAGGACAGGAGGGTGGGGTTTGACGCAGTTCGTGCGCAGCCCTTTTTTCCGCAGTGGGTGTGACCTATGACTAATCTTTTTTTTTTTAATCCTGCAGATGTTCTTAACTGCAACTATTCTTTTCTAATCGTGATGTAAAGCAACATTGCAACGTGTTGGTTTTTTTTTCTCATTCCTGGATCCCCTCCCTCACACCTTTGGACTTTTTTCGGTTCTTGGACCGCAGATAGGAATCAAACCTTGGGATTGTCCTTCAACTTATAGAAAATACTTTGACGATAATGTATATCTTCTAGGAGTGTTGATACTAAGAAAGCAAAAAGTATATTTCTGTTTTACTGGTTTTCTCTCTTTATTTACGTTTACTTTAAGAAGCAACAAAGTCTATCCTAATGTCAATCTGGATCTCTGTCATCTGGATTTGGGCGTCTTGTCTTTGCCCAGGACCCCATTGTGCTTGATCTAACCATGCAGTGCATCTTCTGTCCATGGTTGTGCCAAGCACCTTGGAGGCTTGTGAGCACATTCTTCCTTCAGTCGCGGAATCCCACAAAATTCAAAAACTCTGATTTCCATTTTGAACTCAGTAATGTACTTGTGCATCTTTGAAATGTAGAAATATAAATGAAACACAAATAGGGCAATAAAACTTAAATCTTTGGAGGAAACTGAGAATCTTCCGTATGTACAAAAGGACCAATAAGGTTTGTTGTTCGTTTTTGTATTTGTGTCGTTTTATGTCATGATGTACTCAAAGACTTTGACCAATAAATACCATCTAAACCTCTGTGTTTTATTTGCAACATTTTTATGTTGAATGAAGAGTGGGGCGCTCAAAGGGTTTTATTGCATAAAACAGTCTTTTTCTACAACCTGGTTGGTTTCACTTTGGCAGATTTGTAGAAACGATCAATTACTATAAGTGCCCAGGGGCTTTTAACTATGGCTAATAATTTCAGCAAGTGGAGGTCATACCTTAAAGACTGCAGATGCTTCACTGATACATAAATCAAACCCTGAGACATTCAAGTCCATGTGTTCATGAGTTTATGCTCCTAATGATGATAAAATTATATGAGTTTAGTTTCTATACAGTTCGCACTTACTTACATTTCAGTCAGTGTTATCCCATAAGTCAAATCACACCTAATGCATTTAACCAATAAATTTGAAATGATCAAACCAGACTCCTTCTTTCTTTATGACTCTCATTTCAATTGATTCATTTTTTCAAACACATCATGTGCTGCAGGCATTCAATGATAATGTACTCTATAAAACACTGACGTAAGACTTTTGGGTTTAAATCACTGTCAGAATGACCATTACAGCGATGAAGTACACCGAGAACCTTGTCTTGTTGTAGTGAGTAAATGCACTCCATCCTGAAGAAACATTTATCAATGCATTTGGCATACACAACAAAATGCACCCTCTTTTGATTGGGAATTTTAATTAATTAGCAGCATACACTTTGTGCCAGTTGAAATGCTGAACATTTTCACTGTTGGATTGTGGGTTGTACCTTTATTTTGTGGGGACTGAACCTTGGATGAGGTGACGAAATTGGTAGCAGCTGTCATCTTGAATGCAGCTATCATGTTATTTTAAATCCACTTCATCAAATGCATTTAATTGAAATATATTATTGCCTCTCTTCACAGGAGACATTTTGACTTGTTATAGCAGGATAAGCCCATAAAATTTACACTCTGTTCTATTCAAGTGTTGCAGTAAACCATGACAGTGTGAAAGTGAGCCAGCACATGCGACCCTGAACTGAAGCAGCTAAATGAAATTCAGCCATCACTCACATTATTTGTTCCAATGCAAACACTGTTCACGCTAAAATCCTGCATTCTAACAACAATATAAGTAACAACACACATCATGTCCCAGTTCTACTATAAACTGATAAAAGTCTGGTTTTGAGCATGAACTGTGTGCGGCTGATTTTTGAAGGTACTATTGATGGCTACTGTTCTCCCACAATGCAATGCACAGCTAAACTGGAGTTGCAAATAAGCTGGAAACGTGGTGGTGGGTGGTGGTGAAGCCACTCCCACAAAAAAACCTTAGAAAAAATAATGATAATAATAAGTAATTGGCAGCATCTTTCTAAAGTTTGAACTTGGTGTCTTCAACCTCCTTTATATAAGACATCCCATGGTCAGGTTTTTGTCAATATCGAATAAGAGTTATGGAATTAAAATGTTAATTTACTGTATTCTTCCGTGCCATTGTCTATATACAAAAAGAAGTGCTTTGCTGTAAAAATCATTTGATATGGAACAGTAATGATCATTGTTAGGATCTGAACTGATGTTCATCCTGTACTCTACAATTTAATTTTAACTGTATAATTATACTTTTTTGAAATCTTCGCATTTAAAATGTATGATTGATTGATTTTGGGTGTGGTTTCCATGACAGTGTAGTTGGTTTTATACCAAGCTGATTAACTGAGCAGACTGTTATCAGTAAAGTGTGGAGCCTCTCTGAGCAGTCTGTCGCTGACCTTACACCCAGACAGGAGGAGCAGGGTTTACAGATGATCCCATTAGACTGGACTACGCTGTCCAGTCTTGTGGTTTTGCACATAAACAATGCTAATCAGCCTTTTTCTCAACCAAGACAAGGTCGAAACCAAGAAGGCTCTATAATCAGCAGCTGAACAGTCAGATACACATGAAGATTTGTTTATTTGATCTGATTAGTCATTCTTTCATTTCGATAATTCTTGAAATCACAGGGTGCATCAGCTCATTTCCACACAATTATTTCTTGTTCCTAAAGTAATTCACGTGGTAGCTAATCACAACAAATGAGTTATACTGCCAGCAGAAAGAAAAAACACAAAAAAACGGTATGTGACAACTCTTTTAGACTACTGCAGGTGGCACGCAGGTGTCTTCAAACGACAGAGCACTAAAAGGTTACATTCACAAGCTCAACATTTGCAAACACTGCATAATGTTTAATTGGGTTAGCGTGATCTCATTAAACTCTGGTCTCACACAAGAAAATATCAAAAACAAGCATTTTAGTTCCTCTCACATTGTCTACGTATGTAATTTTCACCTCACACTGGCATTTTGTCAGATTAAATAACACAAAAAACTTCACTACAGAATTATACATGTTTGACACAGTGGGCAAGTATTAATACGCTTGGGAAAACCTTCTCAAAAGAGGATCCCACTGTACTGCTTTATCTTGAGACGGTTACTGCAGCTGATTCTCTGATGTATCACGGATAACAAATATGAAATTAAATAATAGTACAGGATGAGACGTTTTTAATCAAAAATTGATTTCAAGATATTTTTGCCAGATTGTCAGGCTGTAAACAGTGTACTTTATTAGGCGATGTTTTATTCCACAGCATGTGGTGCTCTTTGTACATTCATAACACCCTCTGCAAACAGTTAGCTGGAAAAGCATCAAGGATGATTTGGAAGGATGTATTTCTATGGTGTTTCAGTAGGACCCACGTTAATAGGAAAAAAGAAGAATCACAAAGGAGAAAAACATGTTTCAGAGCTTGTTGTAGTCATTAGAACAGGGATTTCCAGTACTCAGGCAATGACTTCATGAATGTACAAGATCTACAGTAACATATAGAAAACATTAACACCCCAAACTCCCAATAGTGCAAACTTTAGTGATGTCTGCTACAACGGTTGTGAACATCAGGATAAAAAACAAAAAGTGAACTGAAATGAAACAACTTAATTATTCTTATGAAATGTAAGTGGATGTGACGCGGCACAAGTGCTCTATGTTCCTCTGGAAAGGGCATTTGTTTATTATCTATGTCGCTTTGCATTGCAAGTCAAACTACACTGAAGCACATCAGTACCATTCTATCTGAGGATTGTTGTTGTAAGACACTATGCCCCTTATGCTGAAGGACTGGTTTAATCTTCAGAAGGCTGTTTTGTCAACGCTGGCAGTTTCGAACAAACGCGGTGAGATGGAAAGCGTGAACCCTCTACTGTGCTGACAGAAAACAATGCCATCCCGAAAACACAAAGAAGCCCTGAAGTTTCTGACTGCATCTCTGTGGACTTCTTTTCCAAAATTGGAAACACTCTATTTAATTTTTTTAAATCCACCTTGTCCATTCATTTGAAGATCAATCACTCAAGCTGTAAGCGAGCATGAAACCAGCTGATTTAATCCACGAAATGAAGAAACATGTTCGAAAGTGTTCCCCTGCAGAGGCCTGAATTCTTCATCTGTCTGGGCAGACATCTTGGCCGTAGTTTTCTCAGGGATTATGTTGACCAGAAGCCCGCCATAGTTCCCGTTCTATGTGTAATACTTTACAACAGTTCCTGTAACATCTCGCTGAGATCACACCAGACACTTATGCAGTGACATGGCTGCCAACAGTCTGAACAGCCTCTGAAATCAAGCTTTGACGAAGAATGAATGACAAGACACAGAACGTTAAAATGGGACAAACAGTGCTTTGGCAAAAGCGGCTCTACAATTAGGAATTTTGGCTCGATCTTACCGACGGTCATAACATCATCATCCTGAAAAGGAGGCGAAAAATGTCACGTAGCATTGACTGGCTACACAAAGGCAGTGCCAATGCCAGCAGCAGTCTGGGTGACTATTTCCATGGCAACATTTTCTCCAAAGGACAGTAATGGCATCACCAACACAATCCATTGTTGTGTTAGATTTCAACTACAACCAATATAACCATGTCTATGGATGGACATAATGTATATCCGTTTTTAAATTAGGTTGTAACTTCCATTTGCAGTTTGCACAATGTACCGAAAAATTTGGCTGGAGGGTTCAATTGGGGTTCAAGTGCTAGTGACAACACACCATCACCACCCCTGGTCTATAAAATATCCATGTCAAGCGTAGATCTGTCCAGGACCACCTGTGTGTGGGTTTTCTCCACTGTGGCGCTCCTGGCGGTTGCCGTCGCTGGATTTAATGACTCCTGCATAGTCATGGATCCCCACTTCTAGGTTCTTGGCCCTCAAGGCAGCATTATGCAGCTTCTCCAGGAAATCAGGCATACCTGCCAGGAGCAAAGACAGTGTTCTTATTATCAGGGTAGAACATGCACACTTGGTTGGAAAACACAAAATGTATGTGGGGAAAAATTCATTCAGAGTACAAAAGAAGACATAAATCTGAAGGGAACAGCAAGTACAAATCCAACATTTTCCAATTCCACCTTCCCAAATGTAAGGATTTGCTGCTTAATGTCACTATTAATTCAATATCTTGGAAAAAGGCAATTAATCAATAATGCAAAATAATTATTTTTATATGCAACCCTAACTACTTCAAACCAGTGAAAAGAGCTCACCGCTTGACACCATCCAGCTCACACAGTACCGGGGAAAGACAGTCTGAGGGTTGTCACTGTAGGTCAGCAGGTAATCAAATCCATTCTGCAAAAGAAAACATGGCAAAGTCAAACTCTGGGACTACAAAACACAGGACTCTGGGTGCAGATTAAATTAATTTGTGTCATCACAAACCTCATCGAAAGACTTGTGAGGGCGGATGACCATCTTTGACTGGTATGAATGGACTCTAACAAATTCCTGAGTCTCTGGGACTCTTGGATGCTGCACGGCTCTGTAATGATAAAGCCACAGAAGTGGTTATCATTAAGTAGTTACATATAAAAAAACAAAGCATGACTCCAGAAAAAAAAACACTTTTTTTATAGTCTTACTTGGACACCAGGACCATCAGATTGTTGTCTACGTCAACATCATAGCGGCGCACGTACACATAGTCCCTTGAGTACATTGGATACTGTGAGCAGAGATTAAGCAAGATGACATAAAAGCTGGCAGTCTAAAATACAAACTGATTTATATACTTTAACCTGGTTAGTAGGTGCTCTTAATCAAATGACCATTAAAAGGTCATAATTTGCTCATACAAAAAACAGGACAAAGTGTCCTATGTACACAGATTATGTAAAACAAATAACCTTCTCCAATTAGGCAAACAAACAAAAAACTCACAGGAAATTGTGTGGCCCAGTGCACAACTTCAGAGCCTGTACTGGCATCTCTGTCCACCACTTCAAGCTTGATAACCAGAGAATCCCATTTCTTCCTGTACTCTGTATCCAACTAGGGGAAAGGGGAAAGCACAAAGTCAAGGGTAAGGCGCTTAATATAGCACATAGAGTGAATTTTACAGTTGCTCTCTTGCTGTACACATACAGCGCAAACATGTGGGTTGTGCAATAGCAGCTGGGTAATGGAAACATAACGACAATAGAAGTTTGATCCACTTGTATAATTGTTATTCTAATCCAGTAATATAAAACATTTGGGAGATTTTTCTGTACCTGTACATTGAAGAACTGTCGTGGAGTGACATCATTGTAGGAGCCCAACACTGCAAGTAAAACATAAAAGGATGCTGAATTTTCAGACAAGTCGTAGCAATATCACCACAACAAATGTACCAGGAAAAAAAACGAGAGAGCCAAGCTTGTGCTTTATCTCCATTTCAGAGACCTGATTACACATGTGAGATTGTGAGTTGGCTAACCTCTGTATTCATAAAGGTGACTGTTGGGTATAGGACGCTTCCACACTTTGAAGTCCTTCTTTTCCATCACAACTTCCCAGCCAGCTTCCAGCTGTCCAACCACTTTGCCTGATTCTTTGTTTAGACCTTTCACAGACTCCAGCGCCTGCAGCTCAAGTCCACATCTTCAGTAGGAAATACAAATAACATGACAGGCTGTTCAGCATGTTGCACAGCAGACATTGTAGACCATAGTTACATCGCTATAAAGTGTTTAAATTAAAAGAAATAAAGTATTTCAATAAGCAATTGAATCCTCATCTATGTTTGTTATGCATTTCCGGTAATCTGTCATCCAACCGTATGTCTATCCATTTAAAGAGAGATTTCAAACCTGCGAATTTCCTCATCTTGAATCTTCTCGTTGTCCCATATGAAGATGCCAGCAATGGCCGCGAAGAGTTTCCCATTCGGGGCATGCTTGCTCTGAAATCTGCGCCATATGTTCCCAACCAGGGTCCACCTGGTCCGCTCGGAGTACAGGTTGGAGTAAAGCTCGCCGATCTGACAGGCACGCCGGAGCCTCTGTCCGGTCACAAAGCTGCAGTGGTCCGCAAATATGGAGAGCAGACCCTTTCTCTTTTGGCCAGAACCTGCGGTCTCACTGACACCAACACTTGCCCTCTGGAGCCAGGCCAACAGCAGGCCCATGCTCCTGCCCAGCCATGGTACCTTCTCAAGCCGTTCTTTGCCCTCCTCGACAGTCCGCCTGAATGCTCGGCTGCTATGAAGCCTCACTGCATTTACACCGATCTCGCAAATCGGACGGCGAGGGACGGAGTGAAACATGACAGCTATGACCGTGACAAGTTCCCCAAAGACAAAACAAATGCCAGTAAAGTTCACTAGCTAGCTAACGAAATTCGCAGCTAAAGATATTGATCGGAGGAAATGCACTAAGCATTACCGTTAAACAGATGATAATACTGACTTAAACCGAGAAAAGTCAGCATTATACTGTGTGTAGGGCTAGTTAACGAGCTTTGTAGGCGCACGCGACATGTGTTAGCATTAACCTTAGCTAGCTTACGTTATCTCTGTTAACTGCCTACTGCTGCGACACGGACGAACTACACCTCGACAACACCCACTTAGTTATAAATCGAATCTCTAATAACTGCACTGTGAACTATATCATTGACTGTAGCGCTAACATAACCTTCTACCTGTGTATCTTTCCTGAAGACAGCCTCGCGTTTTCAAACTCCTGCAGTGCATTTGACCTCCTCCTGCTACCATCTCTCGCACACCCACCCGGAAATCCCGCCTTACAAATCGTGAAACACACGTTGATTGGACGTTTGTCATTCTAGGAAACATTTGATTGGTCGTAGCGAAAGTCTGTCTTAACTTTTGCTACTCAGGCACCAGCATGTACGCCTGTCCAACTGTAAGCCTCAAAAGCTGTAATTTATTTTGACGAACTGGGATCAGATTTTGGGTCCCAGCCTCTCAGGTTAGCTGGTTTTGTGTAGTAGGAGACGTTTCAAACCTCGACCAGGATCAGTTTCTACGAAAAGCTGAACCAATACAGGAAGTCAATGGCGCCCCCCAACGGTACTGTTTTTCAGAGCCAAAGTCACAAGTGTTAGGCAACGACTCTCACCACGTGCATTGTAGCCTTTAGCCTTAGTTGAAAGTACATGTTTAATTATGCATACTTTCTCAAGATGGAAGTTACACTTTTGTGCTTTAATGGGCCAATGTTATTGAATGGAATTGATTATATGTGTGCTATTGGGTAAAAACAACATTCTCAGGCGACATTACTAATATGTTATTTAAACTTTCAACAGCTCGACTGTTTAAAAAAAAAAACTTGAGAGAACTATTTTTTCACGGATGCTTTAGTTCTCGTACTCAATGTACTGGGAAAAGTAGAGTTGTTACCGCATAGGCTTGTTATTAGAGTAATATACGCCAGATGGCGCAGTTTAATCATGCAGAGAACAGGAGACGCTGCCATAGAGCAGTCTGAAAACCTGCAACTGAATCTGATAAGCAAAGTTTATTTTTGTTGATAGTTAAGAATACACAAATAAATCTTTAAAGAAGATATCTAGGGTTTGGAGCACAAGGGGCGTAAGTGACATTTTCAGAATTTTACAGGAGAGCTAAAACAAACTTTTCATTGATTGTAATTACTTGATTAAAAACAACATATTTGAGCAACCTACACTTTTATAGAGATTAGGCTTCACAGAATCCATATTTTAAAGACTAATTTTTTTCAAGCTCAGTGCACTTACGCCTATTTCGCTCCAAGCTCAATTGAAGTTTTTCACTTACACCTTTTTGTTTTCAGCCTTTATTTTAAAAAGTAACTATTATTGGGACCATATTTTTTTTTACCATTTGATAGAGCTCATCAAGACCTTTAAAATGATGTATAAAACATATTTTCGCCCAAGAAGTCACTTACGCCCCTTGTGCTCCAGAACTGTGATCAATGGATTTTATCAACAGATGCACTGTATGCACTGCACCTAACAGCGAAAAGGCTTTATGGTATCAAGAAGTCAACATTGCATTTTCCCTTGTCCATTCTGTCATTCAGTAATGTATCCAGCCATTCATTCAGTAATCTTGTGCAGCAAAACATGTTACAAACCTGGCAAACACAAAAGGCCAGAGCTAATGATGTAACCTAAATATTAACACAATCTATTGGCGCTCATTATTTTTTATTACAGTGTCATTACATTGATTAAATGGGTGTGACTAGGCGAGATACTTAATTTAAGCATCCAGGCCCTGTGTTAGTGATCACTGTTTTTTTCAGTCACGTGTGTCTTGCTCATGAAAGCAGTGAAGGATGTCTGTATCACAAGACCATGAGGCAAGATGTTTTGAAAGCACACGTGGCGCACCTCTATCTCAGTTTACATATCTCTAAAGAAGATAAACTCACACAATCATTAGTTTTCTGTTCTGGGGAGTCAGAGTTAGAATATATATATATATGTATTTACAGTATAAATAATATGAAATTAAAATATACGTATGGGTTTCCTTTGGCATTTTTTTTTAAACAAAAGCACAATTTCATTCAATTAAAATAACATTAAATTGATCAGAAAACAATCTAGACACAACTGATGTGATAAATGTGACTTTCAGCTGGAAATGGCAGAGATTTTTAATGGATTATCTACAGAAGTGTATATAGGAATATTTTCAGCCACCATCACCTCTGTTCCAACTGTACATTGTGTTAGCTTATCCAAGTTTAAAGGTTTAACTTTGTCAAAAAAAGCTATTCATGAGTGTCTGAGTCAATGTAAAATAAGTCTGTCTTTTCAGGTCCAGAAATGTAGTTAAACCTCAAACTTGGTTTGAGCATAGTCTTGGTAGACCCCAAACTTGTGAATGTACATGCATATAAATAGCTTTAGTGTTTATAGTGTTTGATTTTATTGTATTCTATTCTAAAATTCTGAAAAAATAATTATATATGTTCTTTGTGTGAGTAGTATGAAGGGGCGTCCATCTTACACACTGTCCAACAGTGTGCCTTACAGTGACAAATGAATGACCTTGATTCTTTGATTTGCATACAGGACAGGACATGAGGCTATATTGTTTTAAAGATAATGGTAATGTCCAATTAGGTGTCTTTTCTGTAAATCTGACATTTAACCATTGGACAAAAAGTTAATAAATTAAGCAGGCTTACACTGTTATTTCAAGCACACTTGAATTTGGTCTGTCTTTTAGCCTATTTAGGACTACTGGTGTGGAAGGTAGAAAAATAAACGTGGCCTAAACCTGAATTCTGAGTACTATCTTTCATTCCCATGACAGTCCCGTCTTACCTATCACATCTTTAAACAGTTCAATATCACTTTTCCTTGCCTGTATTCTGATTTCCAGACAAGGAATAAACAAGAAGGCTTATTATTTGTGTTCATAAGTGCTGTGTCAAAGAGTTAAAAAAAAAAAAAAAACACAATATGTCATTTGAAGAAATGAATAGACTTCTGGAAATTGCAAGTGTAACTCCCTGATTAGGTGGTTTTGAAATGATGCAGTCACCACTCCTTTGTGAAATGCTGCCTTCAGGATCTCAGACAAGATTCGTAATTATATGTGATGGCCGACCCTAAACATTGCACAATAGATTGTGCACAAGTAAATTTTCCATGATCCTCAGAACTGTTGCAACAGTGGCAGTGGAGAGACAAAGGATGGAGTGATAAAATAATAATTATATGGGCTGTTATTACAGCACTATCCCATGAAAATAAATCCCAAACTTTGTGTCCTGGTTATTCCCACTGGTTTATTCCTTGTTAATGTGCAGGGATTGAACAGCCAAACATAATTTGCTATGCTTATTGAGCACTTTCTCCATTCAGCATTTCACGTCCCTCTTGGACATAAGAAAACAACAGTCACCAGAGACAACGACTTTTGTCAGCAGGCAAATGTTGTTATCTTTACCAGACGGATGCACTTGAATGAAGATTGGTCTTCTGGGATGCAGTTAATCACCACACGTGGGTATTTTGTTCTCCAGCAATGTTTTGACGTGACAGGGTTTGACGTTGATATTGACATTTGACATTGTGTGACAATGTGACATTGTGTGACATTTGTTTCCCTTTGTTTTCGAAAAGAAGCGGTTACCTGACCATTTAGGTGCTATTTAGGTAGTTTGCTGCTATTGGCTCATGTTGTACATTGGATGAATACAAAGGAATGTTAATCTAATCTAAAGTTAAAATAAAAGCATCATAAATCTTATGAGATAGATAGATCCTGTATCCTAATAGGCCATGTATTCATAATGTTTAGTAGGCCTGAATGTACAGCCTAAGTGTTAGCAGTAAAATGTACCTAATGTATAAAAAATGAGAGTGCTTATTATCCAGAAAAAATTCAAAAAGAAAGAAAGAAAGAAAAATAAAGTATTTTATTTTTATTTCTTGATAAGCATTAATTATGTAACAGTTAACTCGGACTTATAAGCTACCGTTAGGTATACTAACCTATGGGAACACAATGTATTTTAGAAGCCTTTAATAGGTTTAGTACATAATTATACACAACTCCCCTTTTACATGTAGGTGGAATACAAGTGTATAGTAGCATGATGGAAATACAGTATGTGTAAAAAAAACAAAAAAACAAGCGTCCTAGAGTGAATGTACACAGTGACATTCCACTGCTGCATGTTAACATGTAACAGTTCCACAGTTATGTAATATCCAATAATGCCTGGAGCGTGTGCAGCGTTGAATATAACGTCACAAGTAATAGGAAGTGTCCTAATACTACAGAACTTGATAGTAGCCTCAATGAAAGACGAGCGTGGAGGTCGTTTTTATTGTGGTGTTTGTGACTAACAGAGTGTAGAGATAGACAAATATAATGTTGTATGAGACAGCGTTGTTGTGAGGACGGGTCCACTTACGAGCGCTCAGCTCCTCCCCTGTGCGTAATGACTTCGGTGACAGCACCGCTGGGTGGAGCTTGGCCGAGGGTGTATCCAATAAAAAAGGAACCCCTTGTTCCCCTTCACCGGCACGAGCAACTTCGACACATGAGGCAGCGAGGCTCTCATTCAAACTGAGACGTTTCTGGACCTGAAAAGACGGGACATATTGTACACACTCGTACACAGCTTTTTTGACGTAGTCACTTTATTTTTAACATAGGGCAGCTTTTTCCAGGAGATATTTCTTAATCTGTGTATTTTTTTTTCATTAACGTTATCCCGCGCGCGCTATCGTAACGTCTGTGCGCGCGCTAATTAGCTTACAGGCTAGCAGGGACTGTTCTTCACCGGACTGATATTCGCAACGTTTGGTAAGTCTTAAAACTAAAACTTGTTAACAGTAGAAAGGCCACATCGTGTTTTATTCACTGAACATCGTGACTACGATTAACATCGCCACTCCATGTCAACGTAAGTCCAATGCTATTGTTAGCCAGAGTTATAAATCATTGTGCTACGTATGCACCCCTACGAGTTAGCTTCGTCGACTATTACAAGCAGCGTTAATGTATGCTAAACATTTTGTTTGACCTAGTATAGATTGTTAACTTGGCTATCAGGTCATCGACTGTTCGGATTAGGGTCGCCGTTTAACATTAACGTCGGGTTTCTTTCATGCCTGGCTCGAACCAAGGTTAATGGAACAGTGTAATCTGTCCTTCATGTTAATGGTGAACTGTGGTTAGCATTGTTGACCATCTGTCCAGCACACACTTGGCAGGTCAGTGAAATTGGCTGGAGACAGGACGGTGACTGCCCCACCGGTCACAGCCGGAGGATCGCTCTTGTTATCTACATCCGGTTTCTCCCCCTCTTACGATAAACTACGTCAAGCGATATTGAAACCGAGTATACTGAGGAGAGTAGCATATTATAGCGGCTATGAGGACAAGTTAAAGACATGATGTCGAGGTTAGACCGGTCCAGTCGTTTCTTTACTTCCCAGTAACGAAAATTCATGGCTCGTGTTCAGGGCTGTGCTCTATGAATGGATGACGACACGTGCGCACGCAGGAAATAATTATAATGCGTCGTACGGATACGGCACTCCTTGTCGTGTAACGGCAACGACCGTGAATAATACTCATCAAAAGCGGCAATATACTATAAAATAACGCAATTGTGTGAATACATTTGGAGACCGCTGGTGTGATATAACGTTACGGTTCTTTACTGCGACATTTACCGAAAATGGCCTCCCATCGTCTGTTAAGGGTAGACGGCTATTGGATCTCCTCCTTCCGGTTCAAGCCTTTACTACTGTTTTTATTTGTCCACGCTCCTTTCGTTGTTTCATCTTGTATAGTCTTTTAAAGAAACCGATTCCCCCGTATGAAACCCCCACATAATTTCGGAGCACTTTGTGTTGTTAGTTTAATTATTGTCCTTTTTTACATGATGTCATGAGGGGAGACTGTTATTAAAGCAAGACTTTTCTGTCTTTTGTTTTTCAGGATGTACCCCTGGTCATCTGCATTTACTGTTGCACAATGGCTGTTAGTTCACTCTGCTTGATAGCTCGGCACCAAAGCATCAACAAAAGATCAAGTATAATTACAGGATAGCAATAAGCCCCCACTATACCTCTGTTTACCTTAGTTGTTTTCTGGTCATTGCCAGATAAACTCATAACAATTTTGCACTGCTAAATCTCAGACATCCTGTTTAAAACAGGTGGGCCTAAAGAACATTTATTTATTTTACAGTTTACCTCTTTATTTTATCAGCTGCTAGCATTATTATAAATACCTATTTTGACAGGTATACATTCCCTTTAAGATTGTGAAGCAATTCCTCTATAGTCTACAATCATGGTTTCTACAACTGCATCTGCAATAATACTGGCCAGCACAGTAGGGCTGGCGACCCAGACTGCTCTGACGGAGTACACGTGGCTGCTGATTGTTGGCTTCATCATAGCCTTCGTCTTAGCCTTTTCCGTGGGTGCCAATGATGTTGCCAACTCGTTTGGCACAGCTGTGGGCTCTGGAGTGGTCACCTTGCGACAGGCATGCATTCTGGCGACAGTGTTTGAGACTGTGGGCTCTGTGCTACTTGGGGCCAAAGTGAGCGAGACCATTCGCAAGGGTATCATCGACGTGGGCATGTACAACGGCTCCGAGCACGTGTTGATGGCTGGATCCATCAGTTCCATGTTCGGTGAGTATCTGCAGCGTATCTTGGAAGAAATTAGAAATGCGGTCAGTTAACTCTGTGAGCAGAGCTTGTTGGCACAAAGGGCATGACTCGTTTGGTTGCTGCAACTATAAATTGTAGACATCAAGCCAACACATGAGGATAGGGCAGTAATTTATTTAGGTAAGTTACTGAATTATGTTTGCATGTTATTTTTATAACTGAAATTGCTTTGCTAGGAAGGTTCTGATTCAAACTGAAAATACAACAAAATCTGTCTTATGAAGTGGCTGCAAAAAGTTTTTAACGTTAAGGTGTCCTCTGTTGTGATGAAACACAATAGAAACTGCCAAAGACTTTTTTTAAGAGCGGTCTGAACAGGTATGTGTAAGAGTTGAGATGAGGTCAACATGTCTCTTCTAATGTGATCAATTTATTTCTTCCGATTAGGCTCTGCTGTGTGGCAGCTGGCCGCCTCCTTCCTTAAGCTTCCCATCTCTGGAACACACTGCATTGTTGGTGCTACAATCGGCTTCTCACTGGTTGCCAGAGGCCAGCAGGGAGTCAAGTGGCTTGAACTCCTCCGTATCGGTAAGTCAGACACTATTATCAGCTGACCTAGAAATGTCCTCAGTGTTTGGTTAAATTGCATCACAGGCTATATTAATGCAATGGCAGGGCGTGACTGGTAATGCAGTGTTATCATAATACATTAGTGTTTTGTCTGTTTTGATGATGTCAATATCCAGGTCAACAATCCAGTGTTAGAAAATAATGAATGACCTCTTTAGCTTCAGAGCTAAATCCACAACAGAAACAATATGGAGTGTATAAGATTCATAAATGTTTGATTCGAGTAGTCACTAATGTGTTGGAAGATTGGAGTTGGCTGTCCAGATGGAGGAAGATGAGACATTTGATAAGATTTCAAGGCATATCAGAGAGCATCGACTCACAGCTTTACAGGAATATAAAGCAGTACTAGTTTCACAATGTATTTCTCACACTTGTTGCATTAGATGGTGGATTTCAGAACTATGTTCCTCCTATAGAAAGCCGAACCCTGATTCAGACTGTTTCACCAAAGGGAAAAAAAACTGAATCATAAATGATAAGATATTAACTGTAAAATGATCCACCTACCTGACCATGGGACAGGTAGCCGTGCTGCCAAAATAGCTAAAGAATGTCCACTGTTCAATTATTTTCTTTAATTCCCTGAAGAAAATTATTATATTCTAGGAAGATTAGGACGACTAGGTTTTGTGTGTGTGTGTGCAGGATAATACATTTCCACTAAATGGCATTGCTAATATTTCTTTAATTTGCAGTTGGTTCCTGGTTTCTGAGTCCCCTTCTGTCTGGATTAATGTCAGCCATTGTTTTCTACTTTGTGCGCATGTTCATCTTACACAAGGTAAGCTGGCTGTTATCAAAAGATGGATTGTGTATTTTGTGAGATGAGAACTTCCAGATTGATGCGATTAGGTCGGTTTCAACACTGTAAAAGTCCAGACTCAAAATGTAATTGGGGAAATGTTTGCTACATGGTGAGAATAAAGCGACGGTTCTCTGAAAGCAGTTCCTCATTCGCATCAGCCAGGTTCAAATTGGCACCATGCTCTGTGTAATGTAATTACGACACGATACGCATTTCTAACTTGGTGTTTTTGTATCATCACTGTAGAAAGACCCTGTGCCTAATGGATTGAAGGCTCTTCCAGTCTTCTATGCCATTACGATGGGAATCAACGTTTTCTCCATCATGTTCACTGGCGCACCGAGTGAGTATCATTGTTTGATTCATTTTGCTCTGCATGCCTGCCCACAGCCACAGCTTAAAATAAAGGGCTCCCTCAGACAGGCGGATGCCCACACATATTCCAGACTGAACCAGACTGTGTTTACCATTTTCACAGAAGCTGTGTTTATTTTAACATGTTTTTGGAGGCTCTCTTGCTTGTGGTTCTATGTGGGTCATAGCTGGAATCAAGTTTTAGAGCGGAGCACAACAGGGAGATGGAAATAAGATTTCACTTAACTCTTGACGTCACTGTCTGTGTCCTTCAGACATGAAGCAGGAAAAGAGAAGTAAATTGGATGTCACAAATGGTCATACCTGTCTGCTGCCTGTAGTTGTATTGCTGCTCAGAATTTGTTGAGTAATGCTCTGAATACTTGTTGGCTTTTCGTCTTCCAAATCCCGTCATTAAATGAGCAACTTTTGCTCCTTTTGTTCTCTTCTCTCTACAGGGCCTAAAAGTTCAAGATGTTAGCTGGCCTGGGCCATTAAATGGCTGCTACAGGCCAGAGTTTGACCAGATATGGTGCGCTGATGTGTGCATGCACATCAGCAGCACACAGAAAGGAGATCACTTGCGGTTCCAGCATAGTCCATAACCCTGCTTAACAGGCACATTCTTTACAGTTGTGTGAAGTCCCTCACACCTCAACATACTGTACATGAGGACCTGTACGTGGGTACCTCACATATGAAAGGTGCGAAATTGCATTTGAGACACCCTAACTCACTCACTGCATCTTCTATGAAGTTGGGTGTAGATTTAAGTTGGGATATAACCTTTTTTTATATTCACATTGACATCATAGTACCCATATATAATGTAGGTGATGCCAAATGGACACACAGAGGCCAAGGACATGTAATTTTGGGATAGTCATCAATTCCTGCATGATTAGTTTCCCAAAAGACAAAGCTTGAATCACAGATTATTCAGTATCCATCGCTTGGCAACAGAAAATACTCTTTGAAAAACCCTGTTAACTTCAGACCCAGTTTTTCTAGTCTACCACCCTGACACAGAGGACAACAGCAGCTCATTATTGCTGATATTTTCACTGTAATGCCACAGTGGTATCTGCAGCCAGCTGAGTACAGTATGTTAGGTTTCCTGTGATAGAACTTGGCGTTCCCCTGATCTAGAGCCTATCGTAGTGGTGCGATTGGACACCAGGCATCCCACAGCACATTCCTATACTCAATATATACACCAGTGCCAGAGACCTCAAGTCAGCATGTGCATGCAATTTGGTCTAAAAGAATTTGAGGGTCAGCTGTCGATCCTGAACAGATGAGACTTGGTGTGACTTGGGTTCTTCACATCTTATAAATCACTCTGCTGTCACTGTACTGCAGCCCCATTCATTGTAAAATGAAATTCTTCCCACAAACAGAATTATGATATAATTCCTACCCTCTTAAAATGTTCCCTATATATTTTAACTAAGCATCTTGGAGATGATGTAAGGAACTCTTCCCTACACCTGCTTAACTGACCCTGAATTCGATCGAAGCCTTCAGAGAAGGTTTGCAGACTGTTTTTTGGTATGCAGTTCTAAAGGTTTATTTGTGCACCAGTCTATGTTTCAAAGTGCTGAGTGTCATAGTGACAGTACATTTTGACCCCCCCACCAGCCTCAATTGACAAACTTCAATGCGTTTAGCTTGATACAAATTTTCTGCCTGGGTTACCCTGTGGAAAACAAACACCCAGCAGCGTTGGTTGCTCTGGGGACACCAAACAATCGGCAAACATAAAACTGATCCTCTTAGTGCAGTATACCTGACTTATTTTAACCTGAGCCATAATCCTGAAACACAATCTTTAGCGTCTTCAGATGCTGCCATTGTCATGGATAGATACTTATTGTAAGGACTGAATGCTGGGTTTACAGATCCCTTCAGCGCTGGTACTTAATGCAGCTGTCACTTAATCCTGATACTCTTTGTAAGTGCTACAGTGGGTCCTAGACAAAAGTGAGGACAAATGACTAAAGTGAGTCATAAACTGCCATTCAACTGTTCCTATAAATGGGGTTTGTGGTTAGATGCACATATATAGTAGTGGAAAAAAACCAACAGACCATGTTATTGTGTAATGTAGGCCAGGGGATACAGAGGTTTCAGGGAGGGGTTTGGAACGCAGCCGTGGTTAAGTTCCATTTCCTGTGTAGTCCTATTCATCCCACTGCATGGCTGTGGTATAAACTCACCCCTTTGTGAGGGAGTGTTTATGAGACTGCTAGGCTAGTTTTTAAATCCTCTTTTATATTTGGTGAGAAGTTGACTATAAACAAGTCACTGACGGAATAGTATTCACATGAATGCTGCCAGGCCCCTTTTTCATTATCTGTTTTGTTTTTGGTTCCTTTTTTTTAATTTTTTTTATTGTTGTTATTCTCTGGAGTATTGCTGCCAAGCTGAATCACACCTGTCCCTGGACATCTTGTGTATTAGAGCCAACGTACTCCAGTTGGGGACAGGGACCTCAGCTGTTGCAGAACTGTCTTCCAGTTTTCCTCTCATGCCTGTCCTGTCCTGAAGGGAGTGAGCTTCCATTGCGTAACTAAATAAACATCAGTTAGGTGCTCTGCAGTCTCATGCTGCAGCGTGACTCAGTCGAGAGAGTGCACTGTGTGGACTCTGCCCTTCAATGAACACAGCAACCGAGACGCTTATCTCTTAGCCTTGGCCCTCGTTTCCTTTTTGTTTATCTTAAAACTTCCCAAACCGTCCCGAGCTAGTGGAAGCGTTTGGGTTTTTTTTTTTTATTATGCATGGCTAAGGTCACCTCAACAGAGATGGTAGTGTTTCAGCAGCTCTTGTTTTTTTGTTTTCTCTTAACCACACTGCTGACTAGCATTCTCCGTATGATAAAGATGACTGGTTCCCCTGGGATATGTAAATGGTAGCTTTCTCCCAGCATGTGCTGCATTGTATCTACTTCTGCTGCACTGGCTTTGCTGCAGTCTTGGCAAGATGGTGTCCTTACTGCTTCAGCAAACGGCTCCAGTGAATGACCCCCCCACCCCCTCTCTTTTCCCTTTTCTTCATAACTTATGTCACCTTTTAAGGGACTCATTGTCTATGTGCAGTTTTAGCACGACATTTTGGGGTCATGGTTACAATGTTGCTCTTTCACCTTTTACGTGTTGCATAACTGTTCACGTCTTGGGGAGCACATGCTTTCCATATTTAACTAGGATGTGGCACAATGAGGCAATGCAGTCATGCCTGTAATGTTAAAACCTAGAGCCAAGGGATGACTGGTATTGTCAGATACCGATGAATTTGTAATTTCCCTGTAAATAAATTGAATTTGTAGGTGCCATAAATGTTTGAAATAAGAACACAAGTTCCTCCTCCTGTTTTTGTATTTCAGTCAACTTTCTGTGTTGTCATTTAGAGGTAGCACTAGCTGCCTTGTTGTTTTAAAACTGCCTTTCTCTATTTGCCTTTGTCTGATTGTGGCCTTGGCACCTGGTGATCCTTCAGTGCTGGGATTTGACAAGATCCCTTGGTGGGGCATCCTGCTCATCTCATTGGGCGTGTCTGTGCTGACTGCCGTTTTGGTCTGGTTCATCGTCTGCCCTCGCCTCAAGAAGAAGATTGAACGTAAGTAACACTTCTTTATTTTTTGCTACCTGATGACAAATTTTTTCTAATCCCTGTCGACGGTTTCTGCTGACCACTGAAAAGGATGGTTACTCTAAGAGCAAGGGATTAAGCTTCGCACCTGTAACCTCAACCTAGTCACATTGAGGGCTCATATTAATCCAGCAAATGCAGCTCAGGGATATTTTTGCCATAATGGAGTTGCTTTAATGAAAATCATCCAAAAATATTGGCGTGAGTGTTTGTTCTGTAATCCTGGATTATAGTAAAAATCCAGGAGTCATCCGCATTTGCACACCAATAGTGTTGGGTTTGGTGTTTAGAGGAAAAGCCATTTGTTTGAACCTTTTTTTTTTTTTATGTTTTGCACGTCCCTAGTAGTTGTACTACAAAGGTAGTTTGAAACAAGTTTTCAGTTGAACAACAATATAAATCCTACTTTTTTCTCTATAAACCTGCTCATCAGAGAGGCTTCTTAAGATGGTTTTTGATTGTTCTATGATCAACCTGTCAAATGTTCCCTTTCATAATGAAAGACAGACAGCAGGTTTATCTGACCAAGCACAGTCTGCCTACATCAGCCACCATCCAGTAGACAAGCAGCCTAATTGGGTCATAGTGATCCACTAATTGGTCTAACCTCCTTGACTAAAATAAGCCTGGGTTGACTTAAGGTGTTGACATGGCTTTTGCAGTGCGTGTGTGGGGAGAAGGCTGAGGTTGATGGCCTGCTCCAGCTCTGGCTTTGACCAGTTGGATGACGCAATGGGGCCAACTAGTCAGAATATTCCTGGGATTATCACATAGAATATGGGCAGGAAAGATCTGATTCACTCTAAAACCACAAACAAATGTCATGTGAGCCACAGGCTGCGTTGAGTCTTGCAGTCTTTCATTAGTTGAGCTGTCAGCGGTAGAGTAAATATGTTCCTTGTAAGATCATAATCCATTCATCTGATCCTGTGAACACAGCGGCTCACACAGGTAAAGTTGGAATAATAGGACAAAGTTGTTGGGTTTTTTTTTGTTTTTTTTTTTTTAAACCCTGGTTATGCAATTCTGATGACTCCTACAGTTCAGGCTGAAAGGAAACACATGCTGTGCTGCACTGTATATGTTTGGACATGATCCCAGCAATATCTCAAACATCTTTTCCCCACCCCCCTTCTAGGAGATATCAAGTCTTCCAGTCCTTCTGAGAGCCCCCTGATGGAGAAGAGGGAGCTGAGGGAGGCCCACTGTCCAATCCTGAAACCAACTGCTAAGGAGACGCCTACCACCCCAGGTGTCAATCAAACCCCCTCTGCTCAACCCCAGGCTGCCCCTGAGGAGCGCAGGGTGGCGTTTGACATTGGAGATTCTGATGATCTTGACAATAACAAGGAACGCAAGGTGGCTTTTGACATCGGAGATTCTGACGACTCAGACTACAGTATTGCAAATGGTGGTAAGTATGCGAACAAGCTTACCTAATTTCTCTTTGGTGATTAATAAAGTTATCTATCTAAAGCAGCTTGAATGGTATGTTACTCTTCTGCTTCATAAATATAATCTTGAAATGACACACATGAAGCTGATGGCACTTAAAGATTTAAAAGTTCATATTTTCGCCCCTTTCTGCAGCCCCCAAACAGCAGTCAAACAATCAGGCTCAGGCCAACAACCAGCAAGTCCAGCAAAGCAATGGCTCAACAAATACTGCCAATCAGGTCCAGTTCAATAACCAGGTTCAGTTCAACAACAGGCCAGCACAGTTGCCAAGTAACGGTTACAGCCAGTACCACACAGTCCACAAGGACTCTGGTCTGTATAAGGACCTACTGCACAAGCTCCACCTGGCCAAAGTTGGCGACTGCATGGGCGAGGGAGGTGACCGACCTATCCGGCGTAACAACAGCTACACCTCCTACACCATGGCCATCATTGGCATGCATGGAGACTTCAGGCATAAAGACGCAGACTTCCGTGCCAGTGAGGATGGCGACAAGGGCACGACTGGTCCGGAAAGGAAACGTGTACGTATGGACAGTTACACTAGCTACTGCAATGCTGTGGCAGAGCACACGACTCCTGAAGGCCTGGGGGAGGGTGATGTGACACTAGAAGTGGGGAAGGAGGATGCAGGTAGCAGCCAAAGCTCTCTGGATGAAGATGGGCTTGAGGCAGACAAGCCAGAAGTCTCAACTCTCTTCCAGTTCCTCCAGATTCTCACTGCCTGCTTCGGATCCTTCGCCCATGGAGGAAACGATGTGAGGTATGTCCATCACGAAGGGCATGTTATTATCAGCCATCAGCCCGTCGTTCACATGTTAATAACAGTGAGACAGGGGGCATGCTGTTGTCCTAATAATTTCTTGTCAACTGCCTGATGACTGACAGATGACGCTTTTTGTTTCTCTGGCATGTTGTTGACAATTCAAATGATTAAAGTCAGAATCTTTGTCCACTGCTGAAATACTTTAATTCTTTACTCTTCAGTAATGCCATTGGACCATTGGTAGCCCTGTGGCTGGTTTACCAATCCAGCAGTGTTTATTCAAATGAAGCCACACCCATTTGGCTGCTGCTGTATGGTGGTGTGGGCATCTGCGCTGGACTCTGGGTGTGGGGTCGCAGAGTCATCCAGACAATGGGCAAGGACCTTACCCCCATTACCCCCTCAAGGTACAGACGCTAGACAGTGCAGAACCTGTTTGTCCTCAGTCATAAAACCACATCCTACCCAGACATTACCAGCCTTTGAATTTAGTGAGCATGTTCAGACCCATCAACCTGAGAGACATGAGTGTTGTGTTTATTCCCCTGCAGTGGTTTCAGCATTGAACTGGCCTCAGCCCTGACTGTCGTGGTAGCCTCTAACATTGGCCTGCCTGTTTCCACCACCCACTGCAAGGTAAGCTGGGCAAACACTGTGGTCTGGGAACTAGACTGAGACACGGGGGAAGAAACTATTCACTGAGAGGGAAGCAAACAGGAAGCCATCCTGGTTAATGTGGAGCAACCTCCTCCACAGTAAAAAAAAAATTAAAAAAAATCAACGTTTTAGGTACAGATGGATAAAATAAAGGAAGATGATGGGATTAATCTGATGACTGCTTTGTTTCCAGGTGGGCTCTGTGGTTGCAGTAGGATGGCTGCGCTCAAGGAAGGCAGTAGACTGGCGCCTGTTCAGAAACATCTTCATGGCGTGGTTTGTGACTGTGCCCATCTCTGGCCTGATTAGCGCTGCCATCATGGCCATCTTCATCTACGGCATCCTGTGAGCATAAGGCTGCACCCCGAGCAGGGGAGGAGAAAGAAACCGCTCCAGTGCGCACCAAGAGAAAAGGAGTAAAGTTGTGAGGCCAAATTATATTGCTTACCTCAAGCCAACAACTTTGGAAGAAAAAGGAAAAAAAATATTTGCAAGGACTTGTGATATGGGCCTGTGGTTCTTGGCTGCATAATTTTCGACCTAGAATTTGCTGTTTGTTCCAGTTGGGCCACATTACTTCCAGTGGGGAAACTTGCATATCTTTTTGTTCTGACTTGCTTTTTTCATATCTCATCATTCTGTAAAGAGTTAATCAAAAAGCATCAACTGATTTTTTCTTTTTTTTCTTTTCTTCTAATACTCATTCTTCCATTATTTTTTTTTTTTACGTTGCAATTATGTATATACAACCATGCTGTTTTAATTTCATTTTACATGTTAGAAAGAAATGAACAATTAAAATGCAATATTAGCCTTTTGCAGATGTAACTCTCAAGTCATAACACATGCTGAAAGTAACGTAGATGCAAAATGGGGTATTTTTAGGTGGAAAAACAAGTTTACTGGCATGTATGTGGGTGTCTCCTCTCCAATTCCAAGTATTTGTTACTGATGAATTGATATTGCGCATCTGGCCTCTTAGTATTCCCTAAACTGGGACACTTGTATTTCCTGTTTGTTGTGATAGAACAACATTGACTTAAAACTGTAAATGAATGGAGGTTGGTGACACAGTGTTTTCTACCTAAATTATTTTACCACATTCACAGCACAATGACGCACTATTATCTGAATAGTTTACTATGGTACAAGCACTAATTGTACACACTGGATGATCCCCTGCAGGATGGTATGTGAAATACTGTATCATTATCATAAGAAGATGGCATACTTCTGGCAGGAAATGACAAGCTCTAAATTGTTAAAATTAACGGCCGATCTTTGATCAGAATCTCCCGATGCTCTACATTCACTATCAGCGCAGAAACGCCTGTCTGAAATAACTAGTTTACTTGAATCTGAAATATAACAGCAGAATGTCAGTGCTCTCAAACAAGACCTTAAGTCTCCTGTTTAAACTTGATTACATCATCTTTGCCGGTTAAATGCTTTAGAACTGTTCAGCCTTGTTTTCCTAGTGCACCTTGTATCAGCTACTTCCCAGTATTGTTTTTCTCTGGAGTTTGCACCTACCTAGACATTTTGGGTTGCTCTAGCTTTCCTCTCTTGGGCCTGAGAAGCTGATTGAGGTTGTCAATCAGGGAGGAACAGGAACCTAAATCTAGAAGTTATATCTAAGGTGGTGATTTGGAGTTGAGCTGATCTGGTCTCTTGTTTGAGTAAGGGGGCGGACATAACATTGCATGCCACCAATGTGTGGTCATTTGGCTGCAGTACTAAATGCATTTTAGACCTATAGATGCTATAGTTGCCTTAATTGTTATTTTCCCTTAGGAACCAAAGAAAAGAGTTGTTTTTTTGTGTTTTTTTTTTTTTTTTTTTAAACGCACATCAACATACAACATCCACACTTGTGGATGAAAAGCAAAAAAAAAATGAATAAAAATGGGAAAACACTGATGTTGAACTTGTATTTGTTTCTCTTTTTAAACGAAAGCTGTTCTTTAAAACGCATATTAGAAATGAGTGGAATGAAAAGCAGCTTTGACATACCATACAACATAAATGTTTTTGATATAGCATGTGATGTGAAACAGAAGAAGACAGCCCATACAGATAGGTGGAATAGTTCCCTTTTTATTGACAGTAAGCTCGGTGCAGCTCAGGCACCGGGTGATGAATGCGCATCGGGATCCGCATGCCTCTGTGCTTTCTCACTCCAGTACATCTGTGACGCAGGGACAGACAGAGAGGATTCCTTTACGCTAGCTTTACATTACAAACACGCCACAATTCAGTAGTTTTCCAGAGCGTTCAAAGCACGTATGTGAGTGACAATTCTCCTAGGCTTTTCTGATATGACTCACTCACTCCTGCGCAGGTACTGATAAACGATGACTGCAGTGTGTGATTTTTTTTTTTTTTTTTTTACAGTTGTAAAGCGCAAAAGCAAGTCCCAGAGGATTAGGATTTACTGCTTCAGGTTGATTTTCTTTTTAATACTAGCACATGATCCCCTCTAACCACAGAGAATCATAAAGGTGACCTCTATCACTGCATCAATAATCCTCGGATCAGTTTTAAAACAATCCTTTCAGCATCTTTTAGGGCAGGGACGGTGCATCCTTGGTCCTAAAATAACCAGGAGCAGATGATACAGTATAAATCAAGCACAATAAGCACCATGGGACAGACATCTCAGAGTGCCCTGGATTCTTGTCCTAGATTTATTCACATACAGGAGGACTGTTTGAATAAACAATCCAAGCATCTTATTTTTGAGGTCAGGCAGTAAACAGATTTTGGCATATCTGTGGTGACTCGAATATCTCCCTCGTCTGGAACATTTGTTTCGACTGTTTGGACACTTTAAACTGTGGAAAAAAACAATTTCAGAGCTTTCATACGCTGCCAAAGTGTGAATGTGTAATTGCTTGAGACACTTTTATTGTTTACTTCATTCTGAACCCAACCTATAAAGACTTTGTTTAACACTGTTTAAATCCAGCTGGGACTGGCTCTGACTCGCTCTGTTTTTTTTCAAACTACCCCGTTCATTGCATAACCTACAATTTCACTCTCGCTGTGTTGCTCAGAACAGTTCACCACATCTTGCCTCAGCAGGTACTGGTGAGTCTGCCTCAAAAAATGTTAATCTGCACAATCATTAGCTACAGGGATAATGACAGTAAACAGATAAGGAAGGCTACGTTCAGCCTTAGATGTGGATCTTTATGGTGTTTGTGTAGCATTTGTTCACCTTGCTCCTTGGTTGAATCCTGAGTGACTTCATCTGCAGAGGAGAGGTGGGAAAATAGGGAATTACAAAGTAGTTATAGTGTGAGATCACTGGCATATGTAAACATTTTTTTAACTTTAGATAGTCAGTGTGTGACACACACTAGTAAAGTGAGTTTTCAGAGGCCTTTTACTTGATCTTACCCACGCTGCTGCTCACAGTCTCTGCCTTTGCCTCATGGTGCTCTGGAAAGCGTTTCAATTAGTTTTGTGTTAAACAAAAAATAAAAATTATTGTAAATGACTTCTTTGTATCTGAATTTGACTGCAATATTATTTAAAAATAGGTTTAAAGGTGCAATTTGTAAGAATTGGCCACCTGTTGAATTCACTCTTAATACAAACAGGGGGGCAGCATATCACCAGAGTAACTGTAGCAGTTACTAGCTTCTTAGCTCTTTTAGCTGTGCATCTAGCGATCCGAAGTGGGAGCTGGGTCAATGCTGCTGCTGACACCAAACTGAGAGGACATTGTGAGAGGAGCGAGACAACTCTGGCGAAATGACTTGTTTCACCATCAGAATTTAATCCATACAGTCCAATAAAATTCAGAAAACCTAAAAGGGCTGCATGATTAAATAATTGTATCACTATTCGAGCTAGTCTGGTGCTAAACTAAAAGCTAGCCAGCTCGGTCGGCAGAAGTTTATAGAGCACTACGGGCCCCACAACATGGAAGATCGGGGTCAATTTATGCCTTGGAAGTCGAGCTTTTTTGTCTTCAGGCACCATTGAACAGCTTTCATAGGAATGAGTGGGGCCCTGCCTCCAAAGCTGTATTTAGATTTGAATGTAACGTCCTTGGTTGACACAGCTAGTAAAGGAACTTTGAACCCACATGGGACGGTCGTAGCTGGTTCGCATGCTAACTTTTTCACAACTAAAGATCTTCCATATTGCACCTTTAAAGAGATCTAAAAGCTGAACATATTATTTGAAAGTCATAACTAAGAGGCCAACTTGTTTACAAAGAAAGAACCACAATCATAGGGTGTTGTACTCCTCTGTGTTTCAGTGTCGATGACCAGCACTTACCCCTCCTCTGCCTCCCTATCAAAGATAATAAACACAGAATCTGTCATCGATAGAATGACAGAAGCTGAAATTGAGGCTTAACTTTGCTGAAAAAACTCACCATCTGCTTCCTCGGAAGACTCAGACTCTGATTCTGTGTCGAACAGAGGAGAAGAATCAGACACAGGGCTGTGATATTTTACATGTCAGTGTACTTTTGGGTCCTGCTCCCCCTCAGATCTCTTCTAAATTGTCCTTCATTGCCATCTGCAGGCTGTAAAACAGTAAAACCTCTGTTACCTTTCTGAGCTGCGACGTCAGAGCTGCCGCCTCCCTCTGCTGGAGCTGGGGGAGGATTTCACAGTTATGTAAGGCTCTCACCAGCAGACACATCACATGTAACCATCTTTCATTACACACCTTTGCTGTCATCCTCAGCATCCACACGCTCCTCCACTGTTGGAAACATTGTGACAGGTGACTGTGAGTTATAACACCCCAGCAATATGTGTGCGCTCATCATGTGACTAACTTACCAGATCCATCTTGAACAGCCTCTGTTACAGAAGAGGTGAGAGATTGCATCACCAGCTGCACACGACTCAGCCATTTTTAATTTAGAATGAAGTCAAAGATTCATAAAGTTCCTCTTACCAAGGTAGCGGCCGTCCTCACTCTGTTCCTCTGTAACTTCACAGGAAAAGATTTTACGGACTAAAAACATTAATGTGTTTTAACTTGTATAAAGTATAAGTTCACCCAAAAAGGAAAATTCCGTCATTGACTGCTCACCCCGATACTGACAGAAAGTCGGGGGAAGCTTCCCTGTCAACAAAAGTGTTGCAGCATTCTCCTAAATGAAGTCAAGTCAAGTGAAGTCAATGGGGACTCATTTTATAACATTTTTAAATAAATAAATAAACGCATAAAAATGGCTCGACACAGCTTGTCACGTGTAATCAGATTGTGCTGAGATAAAAGTGTTAATACACACTTCCTCTGAAATGGGTGCACGACCTCGACCGTGCCGTGAGGTTGTAGATAACATCTTCATTCAAATCAGCCTGGCACCCCGAGGCTTCTGAAGAATATGAAAAAAAAAGTCCCCATTTACTTCAGTTGTTTAGGAGAATGCTGCAACACTGTTGTTCTGTGAAGCTCCAGAAATGTTTTGTGGACTACAGATCTTCACCTGACTAAAACCAGGACTAAATCGGCACAGATTTTTTTTAATTTTTGGATGAACTTACCCTTTAACACAATGGCAGATAGATATATTTGCATACGGCCATTGTCCTGGACTTTGGTCAAACTTACCATTCATCTGCGCAGCCTCACTCTTTTGAGCGGCCTCGAACTCCATCTGATCTGAGGAGACAGAGGGAGAGAAGGATGCAAAACCAGAGCCAAACAAGAAAAATGAAAGTGGAGACGTAAAGTATAGGAGACAAAACGATTAAACAAGTATCCAGTAAGTCAGTCCCAGTATTGTTATTAAATAAATGAAAGTGTCAGTTGGACAAATACCTATTTTCTGCAGTTCACTGAGCCCATCTGCATGAAAAAGAAGACACTTGCATTGGGACTGGAATCTATTTCAAGGCATACAAAGTAGAGCTGCACATTCGTTGTCAACATTTATCTTCATCTGCAACTGTTTTGATTTCAAAGGTTGATGTCAATTAAGTCAGAATTCTCTGATTCTAGCTTCTTAAATGTGAATATTCTTCACTTTTTCATATAAACTGAATATCTTTGAGTTGTGGACATTGTGACATTTCATAGACAAGCAAATAAATCAATTAATCGAGAAGATGGTCAACAGATTGATCAACAATGGCAGCGATTGTTAGTTGCAGCCCTACGTGCGACTACCATCACCTCTTACATTGTGACATTTATATTTTGATGTTTGTTATTGTCAGTAAGTCCTCACCGTGCTTAGCAACCGCTTCCTCTTTCTCCGCAGACTCCAGAGATGCTGAGAGAGCTGAAAGTCGTCACAAGTGCTTCAGTCAAATAGAAACACAACTGAACATCTAATATTACCATTGAATTAGCATGCTTTTCTGTAGAGGCATATTTTCAAGCACATGTAGACAAAATATTAACAAAAGAAAGTTATTTGGCCAGTCACATTTCAATGTCCTTGAAAATCAAACATGTATTCCTCTTACCGGAGTGAAACGCTGCCACAGCAAGGAAAACAAACAGTGGCACTAGAAACCTCATCTTGGCTGCTGGTCTGGTTGCAGATTGAAGATATTAGACGTCCCCTCCAATCTGTGTGTTGTGTTGTTGTCAGTTTCCAGCCTCTTATATACCTTCAGTCACATCACATGCCTCTCATGGACAGGCAGCTCTGGTACCATTGTCCCTCCCTACCTGAGAGGACAGCTGGGTGGCACATCACCACACAGACGTAGCCTTATTCAGGCCGTCAATGCCACCCATTGTTGGCTCTTCAGTCACACAGGCCTCTATTTGGGGACTGTTACTGTGTCCGTTTGAACAAAAACAAAAAAAATGGGAGTCCTTTGCTATCAGAGCTGAAAACAATGTTCATTTCCTTTCAGGAATGGAAATGATTTCACCACGCATCTTTGGCTTATGAATGACAGGTCACAATGTCGCTCGGTGAGACAATTCCTCGCTTAATCCCGCAGATCAAAGAGAATGAGCAAACAGCTGAAGCTATGTTGAGCCAGTCGAGGACATTTTAATCTTCTGACCCTTTAAAGAAATTAGAAAAATCTGAACTTTAGGTGGTAGTAGAGTGGATTTTTTTAAAAGTGCAATGAGACTGATAGAACTGAAAACATCAGCACAAGTTGGCTGAGACATTATTATGTAAAGACAAGACTGAAATGGTCAATGTCATCATCACACACTTGCTTCCTAAAAAGTGAGATCTATACGAGATGATTCAAACATAGTTTCATCAGGCTTTTACTTTTTAGCTGCAGGCTTTCAAGAAAAATCTTCAATAAGAGTACAAAGCAGACAAGGTCTCATGACTTTATTGTGATTGTAAACACTTGCAAAACATACAGTGTTATCGGGGAGGTTTCAGTTTCCCTTGAAATCAATTTAAATCTAAAATCAAAAGTTATACAATACAATACTCACATGACATGGTTGTTTTAAGGACTTGTGTGTAAAACTGAAACTTTACTGTCAATTAAATTGCACTATTGTTATTTTTTGCTACAGTATGTCTTAACATTTACTCACAAGCAGGAAAACTCTTTCAAAAATCTAGAAAAATACAACTCTAAAAGTGCATAAGAAACAATTTGCAACTATGATTTTCTTCCCAACACGAAAACGGTTAAAGCGACATGACATTTGATAAATCACACAACTGAACAGTTTAAAATAGAGTGTCCTCCATATGTTACAACAAAATACAGAAATACATCTGGCTCTGATGGCAGTTCTCAAATCATCATAGATGACACAGAAAGAACAAATGATTTCTAGAATTATAAGGACACTCATCTTTTAATAAAGCCAATTTCTCTGACATCTTTAAGGCACAATCATTAAATCATCATTAAAAAGTTGAATTCGTAAATCTGTTACCTCGTCGGTGCGGTTAGCCGTGCAATTATAGTCTTATTTATGTTATCAGCATAATTAAATACTAAGAAATAACACTTGTTTATCTTGTACTTCTGATTGACAAAGAAAACATTTCTTGTTGCCAGTCGCCTGTGCCCACTTGCAACACATACAGTAGTCTGCTGAGGAGGTAGACAGCTGAGAAATCATCGGAAGACACATAATTCCATCAATAAAAAAGTACATATTTATATATGGGCCAACACTTTGTTTTATGTGACACCAACGAGATGATTTCCTGGATGTTAGCCGTACCGTCTTTAAAACAGCAGAATGCACGTACAAAAAATACATCTATTCAAGACACTCATTTAGACAGGGGGACACTTAAAGAGTGTGTGTTTACCCTGCAGTGCAGCTTGTTTCACAGTGATTAGAAAATTCAGCACAGTAAATGTCGAGACACCAATTAGTGTCATTTGTGCTGCTGTTGCTGGTGCATGATGGCTACTGTTAGGGTGATTAAAGGGGCATACCCGTTGGTCTTTTATTCTAAGTTTCAAGCACAATATTGGTAATAATAACATAGTGCTAGGGGCGGGCGACCAAGTCACAGAGATAGCCATTAAATGTCCTCTTATTTCTGTTTCCAGACTTCACATAACCTCACTTATTAGCTGATCCATGCTAGGTGAACAAACCAACAGAGTGAAGTAGCCAATTAGATGGCTATGCTCTTCGTTGGGTGACAAATTGTAAATAGTCAAATGTGAGTTATAGCTAAAAGCATGGCAGATGAGAAGCTTGTGCCAAAAAGCAACTCTTTAATGCAATATTGTGTTTGTAATGGTAGAAATTCAGCAGTTTAGGGCTATTTCCTGTCTGGTTATACTCTACAGGGCATGACAAAACTGAGAAAGAGGATCACAATTTAGATGGTGGATTGTGATTGAGATTAAATAGATCGCAATCACGGTAATATAACATTGCCCGCCCCTAATTGTGCTCACCAGGTTATCTGCTGAGATCTGGGAAGAATGAAGTGAGACAAGGCGAGAAACATGCACAGTCAAACAATCAGAGGAGGTTTTAAACAAACTGTTGAATTTAGTCTCTTATTTTGGAGGGAAAACAAAGATGTACAGTGGCGACTTCCTGGTTCAACTTTAAGTTGTGTACTTGAAGTTGATTTATGGGCACAAGTGTTTTTTTTCTGTGCAATGAGGAATTATATAAACTTCCAAATAATGTGGTTTAAAAAAATCTGGTTCAACTGCTGACGTGTTTGTTGCCCTGTCAGACTTCATTAATTACGTTTACATGTTCGCTTTATTTTGCTATCATTTGGATCTTCTTATAAACAGCATATTTTGTTTGGAAACTTCAAATGAGGCCTTGTTCTGTAGTCACAGTAGCGATACAGCAATGTTGCCAGATCATCAGCAGCTAAATTTTTGAGTAAAAGATAGAACTGATGGGAAAAACTACATCAGCAAGATCCAAGTTTTAAAAAAACTTAAAGTTTTAAGAGGTCAGAGCACCCCAGATACCTGAAGGAGAGTTGGTATTTGCCCTGACAGGAGTGTTATTACGGTGCAGCAGGAGTGTAATTATACTGTACTTGATTGTTAGTATTTTATCGCTTCTACAGTTCCCCTCGTAATCGTGTGTGCAGGTCCTCCTGGTCGATCTTGCCGACCTGTTGGTGCCAGCGGTGGTGCGCCAGCAAGGCCACGTTCCTGGCGGAGATGGCACTCATCTCCATTGCACTGGCGGCCCACTCCACAGCGTTGAGGTAGTACAGCCGATTGTGCAGGATGAAGGGAGGGGTCTTGCGGTGCGGTGGGCGGTAAGATGGATAAGCTAGCCACCGAGTCTCAGACACCGAATCCCAGGAGAGGAACATGTCCCGCAACTGCTCCTGGGACAGCGGCTGTTGGGAGAACACCTTCCAGACTTTGCCCTGGCTGGCAGGGGGACGCTTGTAGCCCTTAGGGATGTGCACGGGGTCGAGAGAGCTCAGGCTGTTGATGATGCAGCCCTTTGAGTCCGTGGTGAGGACTTCGGACACGGTGAACTCCGAGGCTGGCGCTGTGGTCCCGAGGTAGGACATGTTGACCATGCCGTGGACCAGGGTGGAGACAGTCTGGTGGTAACGCCCCGGGTAGTGAGACGGAATTGGAGGGGAAAAGCCAGAGAAGGTGATATCAGACTTTCCCTGGTGCAGCGGCGTTGCTATTACCACGATGTCGTACAAAGCATGTGCTGCACCTGATTCTCCAACCGAATTGACCTCATAGAAACTGGTTGTGGATCCTTAAAACAGGCGACAGAGGGGAGTAAAGATGAGATATTTGACATTTTCAAGAGTGGGTAGGGAGAGTATGAGAAATCCATTAATGAGTGAAAATGAAGGAATGTGAAGGGTACCTGATTTGGATGGTCGAACCTTGACTGAAATGGAGGTCACTCTGGCAGGAATGAGCTCACTTTTGCTGTTGTATAACAGTCCTGAGCACACTCTCTTATTACCGCCATCCACTGCCCACAGGCCTGAGTCTGCTCCGGCTAATGACACAGCGCCTGGAAGTACACGAAATAACCCCTATTTTACAACTTTCCAACAAAACACTTGTATTATCACATATGATGAAGCAATCCAAACTCTTACATTGTAAAACATACCCACAAAGCCATTGATGCGAACACTTTGGCCATAGTTGACACGAGTGATGGGCGCAACAATATCGTTGAGGAAGACCTGCGAGAATCCTTCCCCCATCATCGCTTCCTCCAGCGTCTGATTCATCAGGGTGAGAAAACTATCGCCACCCATGGCATGTAGGAGCCTCTCCACGCTGGAGAATGAGTAACCATACTGCTGATACTGGTAGATCCTACGAAGAAAAAAGATTCACATGACTGTTAAGAGAGCCAACAAAACAAAGAACATTGATTCTGTGTTGATATTAATGGGTCTCCTGCTAAAAAAATAAGATTGGGAGGCGATGACAACTGCTTCTCTCCTCCTCACCTCATAAACTTGTCCAAAACACCCTCCACCCACATCTGCATTCGGAGGAAGTTGAAGCCGTATCTCCAGAGCATGCGCAGGACATTTATTATAAACCAGTCGCTCTCCTCATACGTGAGCTCCTTTCCGTCAAATATTGCCATTTTAGAGGGGACATCTTTCCTTGGAGGAATACCTGAAAAAAGTTACTACTATTACTACTATGGTTTCAGTTATTCACAGATTTTTGGTCTATTTAATTTAAGCAATTAGGATTTTACCTAATTTTTCAATGAAGTGCTTCATGTGTAGGTTCAGAGGGTGGATGACTGCGCCTCCCATCTCGTACTCGTGGTCTCCAATTTTCACCGTTGCTAGTCTCCCGCCGACATCGCCAGGTTCATACACATCGATCTTCGCGCCGGCTCCAAACTCCTGCCTCAGGTAAAACGCTGCAGCCGTGCCACCAATGCCGGCTCCGACCACAGCTGGAAAGGAGCAACGACAACAGAGTGAAGCAACGTTGCAACAGGTTCAGCAGATCCATTCATTTTTTTCTCATTTTCTTTAACATTGGGAAAAATAGCTGATATTTTCATGAATTTCCTTGGGGAATAATGGATGCAATAGTGTATGGTATCTATGAGTTAGTACAATGTGATGCAGATACAAGTACTAACTTAACTATGTCTTATTTGATACTAGATAAGGCTCCAACTCTACTACCATGTAGTGCCATTCTAGTTTTGTTTTATCTGACATATTTACATAGACATAGATTTTAAAGTAGACACATCTTACACACTGTATTCCTTCAACTTCTGTCTCATAGTTGCCAGTAATAAACATTTCACTATAAATAAATCTGATGATTATTTCTTTATTTGACAATTGTTATTATTATTATATTGATTCATTATTATTATTTTTAGATCATTTCGTTCATGAAATGTCCATCATATTTTGCCAGTGCTTCATAGACATCTTGAAATAGCTGATTTTTTTAAAAGGAGTTAAATGGCAAGATCATCTGAGAAGTGATCTTTATGTGTCCAAGATCCTTCCTCACTTAAATCAGAGCTAAAAACCCCAGACTACTGTCTAATATCTTACAGATAAAACCATTAGAAACATCCCATCATGTCACTGATCTTCCAGATTGCTTAATTGACTGATGAATTTGACAAACTTCCCTCTAGAAGACACTGCAGAGTCGCCAGAAGACTAATAACTAGTTCAAGTATTCATGGTGTTTTGTTGCAAATGCTGTCTCCCCCTGGAACACATCATCTTACTCAGATCATTTTTATCAGTGCAACTGTATTCATGGTGAGGTCACGGTGACGTCTCTTCGACATGCATATATTACGAAAACCAACTGTCCCTCTATAAGAGTATGATACTTATCTATCTTCAAGTCAGGCTGACTTAATTGTGGGTGTAGAGTGATCATCGGCCCTAGTTGATAATCTGGGCCTATAATAAGCATTTTCCGATAATCGTTAATTGATTTTCTGTCAGATAGCTGATAAAATAAACTGTAAAAAAGTACTACTGACTGGCTCTGACGCAACATCCTCTCACACATTGATCTACCCAAACCAGTATCTGATTGGTAACACGTCACAATAAATAAACCGTGAATAATCTGAATCTGTAAAGTAACTAGTACTGAAAGTTATCAAATAAATGTAGTGGTGAGGAAATACAAAGTAGCAGACAAAGGAAATACTCAAGTGAAGTGCCTCAAAATGTTTTCTAAGAACAGTAGGAGAAACAGAGGAGGGGCTTGCAGTGTGTTTTTTGTTTTCACATCCATTCCTGGGATTTCTTACCTATCTTTCTGGGCTGTTCCTGCAGCTCTGGGGCTGAGGCTAGACTTCTTCTTCCAGAGTGCCAGAGCCCCAGGAACAGCAGCGCTCTCAGTGACAGGGTGTGTGGATTCATGATGGGCATCTAGTTAGTCCTCTGCACTAAGAAGCATCTGTACAGGAGGATAAAACAACAGCCATTATCACATCAGCTAGCTAATAACTCCAGGTCAACAGTCTCTCTGAGTCTTGGTCAAAGGTTACACTCGCAGGACTTGACGCTCACATAAATAGATACAAAGGAAATAGTAACACAACTTAATATATAGCCGAAGCAAATGCCATCACGTCCGTCTAATATTCATAAGTTCATAAAAACAAAGTGGTACAGACACCGGTGCGGACTCACTATTCAAAAGTCTGTACAGGAGGGCTGCTGTTGGTCCAGAGGTAGCCTTACAGCACACAGTTAACGTCGCTTTTATACTTTTAAACTTTGACGTTGGGTGAAACTTCTTCTTGTTTTTGTAAACATAAAACTAAACCGTTAACAAAAGCTCAAACAGAGAACTAAAAGCGACAATAACCAACTAGTCGAACTAGTTTAACGGCTGGATCCCGTCGGAGGAGCGTGAACGTCTCTGAATATTGAGACACACTTCCGGGCGCGTATACACTTGACTTTCACAATAAAAGCATTGCAATGTACACGCCTTACCGAATCTCTCAAATTCCAATTTAATGGAAGGAAAATTACAATGATTTACTGATTAATTGAGTATGTCTTGATGATAGTAACCAAGAAAATTCTGCTCCATGTTGTCGTTTTATAAAATGTACTTGCATTGTCGTGCAGTCATTATAACTTTTACTGACTCAGGTTATATCTTCGAAATCAAGATGTAACCTGAGTTTAATTCTGGCCAGGCTTAATACGTACAGTACAAAATAACATCTCTAAATATGTCCATAGTTAAAGTTCCTCTTTAGACATGTTTCAATACATATTTACACTGCTATTAGTAATGTCTGGTCTAATATTGCCTCTCCACAAAGTTAAACTACCTTGTTATTCCTTAATTGAATTAAAGTTCCATCTCTGCTCCCCACCTCATATAAATGATTATTGGAGTTTTATGGTGCAAATTAAGGCAGGCTATATTTTATCAGTCTCAATATTTGCCTGTGGTTTTTTGCCTGTCCGGGGATCTGGTATATTGTCTCTTCAACATGTTATTCAGACATGGCTTGAGATAGAGAAGAGCTTAATAAGATTGTGTCATCTGCATAAAAAGATGTCCAGATAGTTGACAGGTCAAAGAAAAAAATCATTGAAGTGTCCTAAGCTTCAGTGAGACCTTGCATTCATTCTACAAATCACTGGACTGATAATTCACAATATTTTCATAGCCATATAGCCATTCAGTGACCCCTTGTGCCCTGTGGATGGAGGTATTGTCAACGAGGAAGAGCCCACTCCGATTGAGACAGAGAAACTTTGTATTGATTTGTGTGTGTGGAGCCAAACCACTCCAGCAAAATGCCCCCCACAGCATGACAGGGGCTTGTAGTACCTTTACATTTGTGATGTTTCTCCGCTCAGTTATTCAGTTTTTGCCTTATATGATCTTTTATTTTGAAAGATCCGTGGACGTCTTAGGAAGTTGCTGAACAAAATGTTTCAGTTCTCTGCTGTCATTTGTCGCGAAAATATAAATAAATATTGGGAGCACAAGATTTACAATCGTGAAATAAATAGTGTGGCTGTGACAGTTTATCACATCAATCACGTTAGTTTCCACTCTGGTGGGGACTTTATTTTGAAGTCTGCTCACAAAAGGCGGAAGAGAGGTTTTTCATAAACCCGTTTGCGGAAGTAAGCCGGAAGTGGTGTAATCCTCTTCTCTTGTTGGACCATGCTTGAATGGAGGTGACCTTAGTTATTATCAAATTACATAGTAAAGCCGCTTGGCGATAGTTTGGCCGTGGACACCGCAGGTAGAGCCAGTCCGGTCCGGGTTATTTTATAAACTCGTCTCGAACATCGGTGAAAACTTCACGGGGCGAACAGAGATGGCAGAGGCTCACCAGGCACGCATGCAGAATGAGGTGGAATCAATGGTCCAAAGCCTGGAGAGGGACCACATCCGTAAAATGCAGGTATGTGTAGACATGGAGGCGTGCATGTAGTGCTTTGTTTCCACCAGTCTGATCCCTGCAGTCTCACGTGTCTGATAATCTGTGCGTTCCCCTGCAGGGTCGCATGTTCAGCTGCAGTGCACAGTGCTGTGATCGCCCCTCAGACTCCATGTCTCAGGTGCATCAGTGCATCGAGAGGTGTCACACTCCTCTGGCCCAAGCGCAGGGGCTGGTCACTTCAGAGCTGGAGAAGTTTCAGGTGAGGGACATGATGTCTGTTGTCACCAATGTGCTCACTCTGCCTCCCTGTGTGTCCTCAGGCTGTCAGGTCACATGTAACAGCAGCTCCAGCATGTCAGTGATTAATTTGTAATAGAGGTGGAATAATCACCTTAATCAAACCTGTCAAAGACCATGATTGGGTGGACCCTCTTTATGCCAGATTTAGGCACAGTTAAAGCCTCTTTTTTGACACTGTTCTCAAGGCAGGCCTCAAGATAAGGTCATAATCATAATGTTTAAAGCCCCTTGTCATTTCCATGACCAGTTTTATGTTGGAATTTCATTGCATATATTTACAAAACCACAAGTAATCAATGAAAAAAGAAACAGAAAGCATAAAGGCATTAAACTTAGGGCTTTTAATGCCCTCTGACTGTGTGGGGTCATGGGGAGGACAAACATCGTAAAGTGGGCAGTCCCTCCCGAGTCCTGCACCAGGTGGAAGTGCTTTTGAAACAACAACTTGTGACAAAGATGAATTAAGAAAATGTAATTCTGTTATTGAAACGATTTTGCCTCTTATCTGAGAAATTTAATCTAAAGTCAGTATTTAAAGCAACAGTATGTAGAAATTGTCCTTTTGTGCGATTTGGCTCCCCTCCACAGCTTCTGAGTGCAACACCACTGTCGTCAATACAAACCACAGGTCTGCAACAATTTGTCAGACGTAATGTAGGTGCTAACTAAGAACATAAGTCATTATGTCACGATAAGGTTATGTGTTGAAAAAGTTATGTTGAAGTAAACACGTATGTAACGCCGTGATCCTACCCTCTTACTGAAGTTGCATAGTGCAGAAATGTGATAGAGGGGTGGAGTGGCTGAAACAGAGACACTCTTTACTCTATTACAAGACACTGTACCATTAACATGATTTTGAAGCTGTTACTTTAAGGTGAAACAGATACATACTGTTGCTTTTAATTGACTTTAGTAGTAATAATTCAGCTCAGTTCTTTTCATTTGAACCGAAGCTTTACTCTCTGTAAGGAGCATGTACCTTTAGATTTGCAGCAACAGAATCAAAGCAATAAATTGCATATCAAGTTGAATACAACTGCATTTGTAACATAACACACCTCTCATATCACGTCTAAAGTTCAAATGTTATCGGTCGTTCTGTGTTAACTGTTATTGAACAAGAGAAGATGAATGTAGCTCTTTTCCTCTTAACCTGCACTCAAGTATTACTGTACTACTACTACTACTCTACTACTACTACTACAATAGTACTATACTTCTATTCTTCAGACTTGCAGTTTCTATTTTGAAATACAACATACAAGCTGTAATTCTGAAAAAAAAGCCTTCCCCAGTTTCATAGAAACAAAACAGAAAGCAAACTCCCCATGAGGAACTCAAACTCATCAATTTATTTTTAATTTAAAAAAAAAAATGAATATGGACACATATTCTGTGTTACTTAATGTGCAACAACTTCTCCTTTGTCAAACTTTAATTTGACCTGATCACAAACAGGGTGTTTTAATGAATTATATCATTGGTACCATCTCACTGGCACTTATAAATGGTCAATGTAAGTCTTAAAGGACATTTGTTGTTTATTTACCCCATCTTCCTAAATCCATAGTCACCTTTTCACCTGCAAATTTCTCAACCTGCCAACTGGAACTTCTCTCTGTGAGTTTTTCTAACTCTAAACCATGTTTCCTGTCCTCTCTGCCCCTCAGGACCGCCTCACCAGATGCACAATGCACTGCAATGACAAGGCGAAGGATATGTTTGACTCTGGCGCCAAGGAGCCAGCCGTTCGATCCCTGATGGAGCGCTGCGTGGGCAGCTGCGTGGACGACCACGTTAACCTGATACCCAGCATGACCCGACGACTCAAAGAGAATCTAGACTCAATACCGCAGTGAGGGGAGGGATGGGCGGCTGTAGTCCGTCCACATGCATACAGCAGCGCAGGGTTAGTCAGCTCAGCCAGTGTGACCAGAAACAACTGAGGAATAGAGGACTGGAACACCATGAAAAGATTTATATGGATCACTGTTTTTGACAAGTTTTTAAAGGGCTGTGACTCTGAATCTTGGTGTTGTGGAGATTTAAAACTGCTCGCTGTGAGATTTATTATTCTGCATGTAATCTACCAGCAGTGACCTCCCTGGAGAGCGGGAGCTCAGAGGTTTTGGCTTGTAAGATCCTGGTTAACTGCTACGAGATAGAATTCCAGCGATGCATCAGTTTGTGAACAAGATGCCAGATCAGAAAGAGGCTTGTTGAGTGTGCATTTAAAAAAAAAAAAACTCACTCAGTGCAGATCTGAGTACGTCCTGATTCACATGTGCATACAATTCAGCTCCTCTCAGCCATATTTAATTTAGGTTTCTCCAGTATGAGCCCTCTCATCCCTCGTTCAATTTTTTTGTCATTTTACTGTGATTTGCTCTGTGATTGTCTGACCTCCCATGGTGACACGTTTATATATTTGAATTAAAAGTACTGTAGTTGTACCTGTTTCTGGAATACGTTGCTTCCCTCTGCTCGCAAGTGTTAAGAAAGGGCAAAGACAGATGCCAGTGATGCTTTTGTTGCAGATTTTAATGACTAAAAACTAAGAACTAAGAATATTGGTACAAGAAAGGCAACACTGTCAAGTAGACATCTGCAGGAGAACATTCTTGAGAACTGAACAAAAGATACAGTAAGCAGACTGTAGCTCTGATATAAAAACAACACATTTAATTGGTCCTGATCTAAATGTAATCATGTAAAGTTAGAAAATGTTTTTGACCAATAAATCAGCTGGTTAATCTGTTTTAATTAAGCATCTAATCTGCTGAATTCAAACGAAATGGACGTTTGTAATAATGTTCGACCAGCATTTAAAGCAACAGTATGTAGAAATTGATATTTTTTGTGATTTGCCGCCCCCCCATACAGTTTCTGAGTGCAACACCTCTGTTGTAAATACAAAGCCCAGGTCTGTAACAATTTGTCAGACATCAATTTGTAGGTGGTAAATACATACAGTCCTCATTACGTCATAACAATGTTATGTGTTGAAAGCTTGTCTCTTGAAGCAAACATGTATGTAACGCTGTGATTCTACCCTCTCACTGACGTCATATAGTGCAGAAACAAGTGATGGGGGGCCGAGTGGCTGAGACAGACACCATTCATCCTTTTACAAGACACTGAACCATCAAAATGATTTTGAAGCTGTTTTAAGGTAAAAGGAAAGTTATGTAATGTTACGAAGAATCACACAACATGAACGTTTGAAAAAAAAAAAGAATAGTTGCGTCAATAGGATTAACTGGGATTTGTGATAATATGACAGAACTCCAACAACTAAATTCTTGTTTCAGGTCCTTCACGTCATTTACTGCAAATGTAGGATAACAAATGATGGACAGTGACGGTCGAGGGAGTCATGATAAAAGCAGCCGCGAGGACAGAGTTGAGAAATCTCAATTTCACCAATTTATTCTGTCCCTGTCAACCAACATGCCAATAAAAATAACATGCTCTGGTGCAGGCCACTAGGCCTAACGTTGGCATGTCCGTTGACATTCGTGAAATTTAGATTATCAATCTGCTTCTTTTGTGCGTGTGCTCCGTTTATTACTAAGCAGTTTGTCTGGGAATGATTGCTAATTTTCATTGAACCTCTTTAAATCCTGATTAAGATCAGCATTTTTTTCTTGAATTGGCACAATTTTTGCAGATAATTTGTTGTGTGGAGTTGTTGGTTTTTCAGTGAATATCTAATAAATGAAAATGATACGTCACCAAAGGAGCAATAAATACAGGATGAGTCATCACAACAAAGTGATCATTATGAGCAGTGAGGAGTAGTCTGAGAGCTGTTTATGTGGGATTACACAGACCATGATTCAAACTACTACATGTTACTGTGTTCAGTGACGTAGCTTCAGCATAGAAGTATCAAGATAACGAGCACCAAAGGACACAATATCCTGGAGTAAAAGTAGAGATTTTAGCAGTAGACACAATCCATATTTATCAAGAGTAACTTTCATAAGATCTACAGAAGCATAAATACATGAATAACTGCAGCTGAAGTAAACAGCTACGTTGGAAAAAGAGATCACGTGATAGCACCACAGCCCATGTGAATGGGCAGTTTATTGGCTGTCGAGAATCGTATACACATTTTCTTTTGCAAAAATAAATTCATACAAATACAAATGAAGTAAAAAATAAATACATGCCAAACAAAAAAAACATGTTTTCACTTTGAACTCAATGACAGTTACAGTTGCAGCTTTACAGGCAAGCGACACTGACTAGAATGAGTTCTAGTCAACAGTCCGCTGAAAACCAACACAATTTTTTTGCAGCATGAGGTAACAAGACTTCCAAAATTGCTCTTAAAAACACCAGTAGAAAGATATTTGACAGTGTAGCTGGTAAATACTGCAGATAGTCCCAAGATCTAAAGTGTAACAACATTTCTGTGTGTATCACATCAGAGAGCTGGTGTCAGTGATCGAACAGTAAACTTTGTGAACGAGGCTAACCCACAAAGACCGAGTATGGTTACCTGGGCTTCACTAGTTTACTTGTATCAAGTGAAGCATTTCATTTCATTTTTGAGGTTTAATAAATATAATTTGCAGATAATGTTATTTTAAAAAGTCCAGAGTTGATACGGAGTACAATCTGTGAGGGTCTATGCTTTAAAAGAAGCTGCTCCATAGTAAAACTGAAAGTAATTTAAACGGAGTACAGGTGGTACGTGGTAGCAGGTATGGTGTTGAATCTCTATCAGCTGATATTCAAACGGCAGCAGTTGTTTTTTAAGACTATAAATGAGTCTTGACAGCATTTGGCTGAGATTGTACAGTGCCTTTTCCTTTTGGATTCAGAGACAAAGAGCCATGTAAAATATGTGTTTGGTAGTTGAGACTCTTTATGACACTGTTAATGTATGTGGTGTTTTCCTTTCTACACAGAGCCAATTGATTCAAGTCAGTACAAATTACAGGCGCTGTTTTGTGTGCCATTTACACCTCGAGTGGAAAACACGTCCACGAAGGGCCACACCTTTGACCATCACCCCAAAGTCCATGCACATGAGGTCAGAACGAGTAACAGACATAGAGTATACCATACAAGCCATAAGTTCCCTTGTCGGGTTCCCCCAATCAATGACGAGGACGTTCCCACACAAAAAAGATATTCAGAGCAACTCTTCCATGTTCTTCACAATCACCAGATGTAAACACCGTGCTGCTGATATTTAAAGTTCTGAAGAGGTCAAAGCAGATTTTCAGCGTCCCCAAAGACTTCAAGGTTTTCCGTTTTAAGAAATGGTCCGACATCACAGTGCACACAGTTCATGGCAGAGGTCCAAAGTGTGAAGCTGCTCTGAAGGCAAAGCGTGGCCTATTCCCTCCAGGCCACTGTGATATTTACGTCGCCAACTCTGAATGTGCCTGAACACTCAATACATAGATACAAAAGAGCTCACTGAGTTACACAGCATGCAGATGATATGGCCAATGTCAAAGTGATTTTTTATGTGTTGGTGGATTGTACATACAAGCTCGTGTCAGTGTCTCAGCATTGCCAGAGGAACTGTAATGACTAATGGCTGCCGAGCAGGGCATCAAGACACACTAGGAGCAGTGCTCTCCTGTTCTGAGGGGTCAGGACGGTGGTCCGAATTAGGCGACGTATACAGGAAGTTACAGCACACATAGAGGGGGAATGATAACAACCGGCTGTCCAGGTTCATCACCACATACTCCTGAGTCATTGAAGAGAAAAGAGAAATATTAAACATGTCAAGAACAACATATTATACAAGGTAATGGTACAATAACCACATCACCTTCATCTACAGGTTGACAGGGCTCACTGACCTGGTCTTTTTCAAGTGTGAGAAGCTGGTAACCTGTGGAGCGGCTGCAGACCAGTTTTCCACGGCTATCAAAGGAGGCGAGACGTAACCTGAACAAATAAAAATTGTAAGAAGGTAAGTTAAACACCTCTGAATATTAAAGCTGCACATATACAAATTATCAGCTCCACCAAAGAAGGTTATGTTTTCACCTCTGTCCAATTGTTGGTCGGTTGTTTTGTGGGCAGGATTACACAAAAACTAAAAATTAATTTCCATGAAACTTGGATGGAGGAGAGTGTTTGTGGCAGAAGAATCAACCGTACCAAAAGCCATTATCACTTGTTTTGTTTGAGACTCTTTTTTCAGGTTATAACCTTTACTGTCTAGTTTATAAATTGTCATCTTCATTCATGATATAGTGACAGCTTTAAATGGTTTAAAAAAAAAAAAACAGAATGCCCTGAGGTGACTGCACCACAGACCTGTATGCCAGATGCCTCCGAGGTTGAAGGCTCACAGCGCCCCCGCATGGCTGACTCAGAGTATTTCTTTTGAAGACGATGAAACGGTTTGTGTAGGTGACCAGCAGGTCAAAACCAAAGTTAAAGCCTGTCCATCGCCAGCAGTACTGAGGAGAGGGGAATATTAGTGTTTTCAATGTAGAAACAAATATATATATAAAAAAAATACATTAAACAACAGCAAAGGTTACTGTAGCAACGAGATTGTCTGACTCACGTCTCCATCTTTAGTCAGTTTCCTGCCACATCTCATACTGCTCAGTTCGAACTCCTCTTTGTTAGCTTCATGGGGACTAATGACAGACAGAATAGGTGCATTAATATCATATTCAGTGAATATGGTTTTTGACATTACAATTGTTCAGTCTCAGGCTCTTACCCGTTATCATTGTCAAATTCTGTCCGAAGCATAGCGAACCACTGGTTTTTGTACACAGATGTTAACCAATCTGGAATAAGTTTGAATAGTAAATATTAAGAGTGCATGAACACTTGAGGTGTTAACACCATGATGAACAATGTTAACGCTGTTTTACAATTTGTCTTCAAGTTGTTGTTTAATTAAAGTAAAATATAAGCACGTCTGTCTAGTCTGTCTTTATACCACATAAAATTAGACACCTAAAGCCACAGAGCCACAGCTTACCAGGGGGCAAAATATTATCTCTCTCCAGAATGCGTGCAGATGCCAGATCGTTGATGATATACTGCAGACGAACATATTTGAAGACTGAACGAAAAGGAGTGCCCTCTTCTGTGTTCAAGAAGGGCTCTTTCTCACACAGGTCTGTAGAGCAAAGCCAGTTAGAAACAGAGTCAAACAACCAACAACAAAAAAAAGACTGCATATGTAGGTCAGTGTAACACCAAGAGTGGTTTACTGTACCTGTCCTGCGTTTGCAAAGCCAGGCGTCAGCGTCAGCCAGAAGCTGCTTGATGGGGCCATCCCAAGAGAGATTGAGCTGCAGAAACATCCACTGCAGAGAGAGAAAGTTACAGATAGAGCTGTTAGATGGTACAATGGGTGTAGGTTATTAAGTATATACCGTAATTCTTCCCTGTACCTTTTTCAGAGCAGTGTAAACATCCATCTCCACCTGCATGACAAACAAGTCTGAGGACTGGATGAGCTGCTCCATCACCTCAGACCTGTAAACAATGAGTGTGGTCAGAGAGAATATTATTAGACCTAGGTATAATACATAACTACACAACACAAGACATTACATTGTCCTTCATGCTAATATAAAATTAGACTTGTTGCCTTTATTATCATTATTTACTAGAAGTTACCTCAAGGAAGGATGTAAGCTTAAAGGTGACGTAAACACTAAAGAACTGTGAGTTGAGGACACATACCCAAGTTCTTTCATCAGGTCCACATTCTGGTGGGTCATCAGGTTGTTCAGAAGCCACTCAAGACACCTGTATAAAGACATTTAAAAATCAATCATGGTTGGATGCAAGTACACAGCATAAATTTATAAAAGATTTAGCCATTAATCACTGTTTAAAAAAAAATAAGTATAACGAATCTAAATCTGACTTTTTCATGACTGAATCCAAGCCATAGATACTGGCACAAGCATAGTAGCCGCACACAGTCTTAGCGCTGATGTTTTCCTTCATAGTCTCTCCACACTGCTGGATCAAGCCATCCTGTTAACAACAACATGAGGCTTGATTAGGTTGGTATCATATGACTGCATCGATTAGATTCAACATGGTCATTTTTGGTATTTGAGACAATGGCTGACTTCTTTCAGTGTACTCACCAGCTGTAGCATACAAGCAGCAGCAAGAATACTGACGACTCTGCTGGGCTTGATCAGAACATCGTCCCGGTACAGTGATCCAAATACAACTTGTAGTGCTATTCACACACAGAAAACAGTAAAGTTCTGTCAGTAAAGCACAAACAAACACAGTCGACTCCTGCTTGCTGCGACTGAAGTCCTCTCACCTTCAGTGTCGATGTTCTGGTCTGGGATCTCCAAGTTGATTTCCATCATGTTGGACTCCTTCCATGAGCCGCTGAACATGCTGGAGAAATACCCTGACTAAAATATTCAAGACACAGAGAGCGACAGGTCAATGAGAATAAGGAAAAGTAGAAAATAATAGATGTCAGTCCCATGATAGAATGTATCCCTGCAATCTTTCTGCTTTTCTTTTTGTGTTTTTATTTTACCTGACACAGGTAGACTTTGTGGAGGTTCCACTCTTGTCCCAGAGCACAGATGCGAATGTCACTATTTTCCCCATTCAGGAACAAAGTCTGATAAATGTAACGTGATGTACTTTTCAATTTCTTCCTGTTCGTGTTTGAAAAACAGAGGACAGACAAAAACAAATGTAAGTCTAAATAATATGAATGACAGAAAGATATTTAACATTGGACGGGTTTCTTTCATTTTTTTACACTTGACTTGCCTGCGAGGTGTATCTAGTATGGAATCATCGTCCTCTTGTTCACTTTCACAGTCACACTGGGCATTTCGTTTCCTCTTCTTACACTCGCACCCATGCTTGCGGCTGGTAGTTGTGCCCTCCACAACCTCCTCTGGTCCCTGAGATGGGGACTGGAACCTGCTGCCCAGATTTCCCATCTTTACACTTTCTAAGAGATAAAACACAAACAGAACTATCGTCAAAAATAACAGGTAAGCTGGACTGCATTGCAACAGAGCTGCAGAAGTTCAATTTATTATCAGAATCATGGGAACAGATACTGTTGGGGACTTTGGCTTTTGCAGTACCCCTTTCTTTAGGAATTCAATTAACAATTAAATTAACCCCTGGTTATCTCTTGATTTACTTTTCAACTAACTGAATGTATAATGTCAGACAATAAGGAAATATGCTGAACATTATTCCACACACACAAGGTGACATTGCTTTGTCCAGCCATAAATCCCAAGGAATCTATAAAGAAGGATGGGTCATTGTGTCACTGAATCTTGCTTTGGTGCCAGATAGTGGTGCCTGATGGATTGAAGTGCACGGAAAAAACACACTCAAACCAAATATATCTACAATGTATGACTTCTGATGAAGTATTGCCTCAAGAAAATGAAATAACACACTTTGGAGAAAATGTTAACACCTTTTTAACATTAGTTAACACATTGTTGATCCTTCATTTTCTTTTTGGGGAAATGTTCCAGTTTGCAGGGTTATTGTTCACAATTTAATTAGCCTGGTCCACCTTTTGGAGAAAAAAAACAGCTGTTAACCTTCTTTCTGATGCATGTTCTTAATTTTTCTTTGGGCATTTAATTCATCAGAAGTCATATGATGTAGATATGTTGTTTTTTAGTGTGTTTATCCATGCATCCCCCATAGACTTCAATACAGGTGTCACCACAGCAAGATTCAGACTTACCTACCCATACATCTTTTTTTAGATTCTTTGCAAAATCTAAGGATGTACCATTTACAAATATATAGACAGAAAAATTAAGCACATTTATACAATGTGAAGGTGGAACCAGCAAATATTTGTTGTCGTTTCGGTTGTTTGAGCAGCACATTTTTATACTTTCTCAAAAATGTGTTGTGGTAGTTTTATAGCATCACTAATCATCTCCAGATTCCAAGCACATCAGACACAGTGCACAGGTATTTGGTTAAAAAAATAAATGTCTTAACAAAGAAACGTCGTCATCAAAAGTGGCATTTTCTCGTTAAATATTCAAGACTGAAGCAAATGACTCTCGAACAAATGTGTCAGTAGACGTGGGACTGTTATAATGTGCATATCTCACTTGAAGGAAGGTACACATTTGACCCGAGAGACCTACATATTTGCACGGTCTTTATTTTTTGGTCAACAAAAATCAAAACAGACAACAGACTTCCTTTGCTAGCTGCACTTTCCATAACAGAGTCTGATACGAGGGCTTCCTCCTGCAGCATATGGAAACCACACATAGAGAGTGTCGGACACAAAGAACGCCTGACTTAACTTACCTGACGATTAGATAGCACCGGGAAAGCTGAGGCAGAGGTGTCGGGTTAATTGGACGGTAAACACCGGCTGGTTATCTCAGGTCAGACAGTCTGTCAGACGTGGACGAGCCAGTTGATGAAGAGCTAACCTACAAGCTAGCTTAGCTGCCGAATTAAACGAAAACAAGCCTGGAAACAATAACAGCGCTGTTCCTGACTAGCTGCTCGTCCTCACAAGTCTGCAGACCTCATTACTCTGTTTGGTTCCAGTTACATTTTCTCTAAATTAAAGCAATTGTGAACCCAGAGGTAGGAGGTGATGTGTAACTGCCCTGAAAATCTGTGGCTGCTTTTGTTGTTCTTCTTCTGGCGGTGGTAAATGGCAGCGTTACTACGTCACAGGTAGCGGCTCTGCTCACCGGCGCCCCCCGCTGTCAGACGGGGGGATTACACTCGTCTGGAAAATTACTGCCAAATACATCAAATAAATGTTTCTTTGCTTTATATATACCTCATTTTGTATCATAATTCCTTCGGCCCTTACATACCGCAGGTTCACCATGAACATAAATAACATATGCTAAACACCCCATACCATAAAAAACATAAAACCTGGATGACCAATCCTACACATTAGGCCCCAGCTCAACCCAACTGACTCGCCCGTCTGGTTACTTTTGAGTCCAAAGGGCACTGCCAAATCAACAGTGTTTAGTCTTTGCCTGATGTAAACTTTAAGCAAGACTGCACAGAAATTAAAATATACGCAAACAAACAGCAGCCATCGCCTCTTAATGTTTAATACCTTTCAACTTTTGTTTTATGTTGACTAAATTCAGACAGTATGAACAACAAAAAGCAGCTTTCATTTGATTGTACATTACACAAAACGCCTTTTAATAATATAGTCGATTTTAAGGAGGATTCCTGGAAAGAAGTATGCATTTTATTGTTTTATTTAATTATAGGTAAAAAAGTAAGAATAACCCTCTTTCACACAGTCTCACTGAGATTAAAAAAAACAAAGTGTTCAGCAGGTACATGTTTGATCATTAATTCAAAATAGTGATAAAGTTTCCAAAAACACTTTGATAATGTAAGATTATTTGTGTGTTTAAACTGAATACAAAGAACACTGCTTTGTCTCCATTTTCCCCATACTAAATGGAATAGTCTTTAAAGTCTACCAAGAAAAAACACTGATGTAGCCAAAGACAACACACTGCCTTGTGGTGTTGAAAAGCTTTATTATGTACACTGTGGCTGCCCGTGTGAGACACTGTCAATGTATCCAAGGCAGCCAGTGCACAAAGGTCTTTGTTGTTTTGCCGATCCGGACCACTTCAAACCTCTCGCAACCCTTCCCAGTCACATGTGAATAACCCACTGAGGAAAAGCAAAACCTCACTGGTTGGAGGTTTAGCTAAATGTCTTTAATCTACAACTATCTGCTTTATCCCAAAACATACTGGCAGTTTCCACGGACGGTTTAGATTCAACAGAAGTCAACACATTTTAAAACCTTAAAGGAATAATTTTACTCCTCCTGCTGCTGTGAAAGAGGAGATAGTCAAACCTGAAGAGGATTCTGGCTCCAACAACTCTATTTGATAAATAGAGGGTTGACCTTTAGTCTCCTCTCTTTTAGCTGCAGAGTGAATAGGATTTAAAGGACATTGGCACCTGTTTTTAATTATGTCATAGTCCGCTTTCTAAAATCCTGAGAGTAAATCCCTCACAACATTATCTGTACTCTGCTAATCATCAAAAAAGCTGTCAAATAGATATGAATGTACGATACCTGACTGCCCTCTAGTGGAAGATTCAGGTATTCTGCTTATGTTCAATTACGCAAGCTTTTCTCTGCAGTGCATCTTCTTCCTGCCCTGAAACATATTTCATCCCTGACTTACTTAGTACAAATACTTATTCAGCTAATTATTTTATTCACACTTATTCATTGAGATCTCTGTCTAACACTGACTGTACTTTACTGTGATAGATTATGTGTTATCCTCATATGAAGGCTTTTATCCTGTCAGGATTTGGTCTGGTCTGGTCTGGACTTGCTGACCAGGGTTTGCCCTCCTCTCGAGTACCAAAGTGTAGACCACCTTGTCAGTCTTTACATGTTTTGCAAGAGACTGCACTTTTTAAAGACAAGAAAAATAATTAAAATGTGTACACTATTCCTAAATGGCCTTATCATTGACAAAATATCAATCACCACTTCTTTAATATCTTGTAAATCACATAAATACTGACAACAGTCACAGTGACAGCAGTTTCAATATGCATATCATCTTTTTTGTGTTTTTTTTTTCTACTTTTCTTTTTAATGGGAAATAAGATTCAAAAAAAGGAGGAAAAAAGGTGCACAACATTTGTAAATATGAACTGATTCCGGTGTAAACAATATACAGACTGAATATTATATGTAAAAAACATAAAAAGCACAAGACAGGATAGGAATCATATCTAAACAGTTGTTGGGATCTACCGCCGGCAGGATATGACGTAGTAGGTTTTCCCTTAGTGGGCGTAGTCATTTGAGGATTGAGCCAATCAGCGACGGGCATCTCTTTCACAACATTCCAATCCTCCCAGCGCGCCCGCCCCCTCTCCCTCCTCTCCCTGCCCGGACTAGCAAGTGTGTGTGGGGCAGTGACACGTAACTTTGTCCGCTCCGTTGACGTGACCAGGCAGGACACCTCCACCTGGGGCAGGGAGAGCAGAGAGAGGACTTTTTCTGACCCCACTGTCCCCCCCAAAAAACCGGTTAATAATCTGCGTTTCCCAGCATGGAGGCGAGAGACGTGACTGCAGGTGAGCTTGTTGTTAGCACTGACAGTCAGGGTGTCGATGTGTTGCTCTTTGGCCAAACAAAGAGCACTAAGGGCAGCTTTTAACTCTGATTAAGCTGTTATCCAACCCAGTAGCCGTGTTTGTTGTGTGAATAAGAGCTAAATGCTTTGTAAACAATGCAGGGATTTTCATGTTTTCACAATGAAACACAATACGTTAGTTCAGATCGTGTTTTAGTACACAATATCTTTGCTCGTTCTCATGAAATACACTGCATTGTACCTCGTTTGGTCAACCTCCAGGTGCTCTTGTGGGCAGTGATGGAGAGGAACAAACTGCAAAGAAGGATGCAGCTCCTGCAAAAGAGAAACCAGACACCAAGAGTAAGATGGAGAGGCTCTTTGGGTTCAAGAAGGAGGACCTGACCTCCTGGAGCAGCCTGGTGGCCCTCCTGAACCGCCCCACTGATCCTGCATCTCTGGGCATCTTCCGCTGCTTGTTCGGTAAGTTAAGATCCATGTTTGCTTACTTATTTCTTCACCTTCTTTTATGCTACAAAACTGTGTGAAACGTCATCATGTGTCTTCCATACAGGTTTACTGATGGCTATCGACGTCACTCAGGAACGTGGCCTCAGTCACCTGGACTTTAAGTACCTGGATGGGGCCCCTGTGTGCCGCTTCCCCCTCTTCAACTTCTTGCAGCCGCTGCCACTTGACTGGATGTATCTGGTGTATGTGGTGATGTTCCTCGGTGGGTCATACTCCTTTTTGTTATGTTAGAAGCTCACATCCAACACAGGAGACAGGTTTAAAAGCTTACACTCCGTGTTTACCGAGGCTCGGTAAGGAAAGCCCCCCCTCTTCTGGAAGCGGATGCAGTCATTTTATAGGCGACTGTCCCTGTGGGGTGCTGTCTAAGAACCCTGAAGATATGAGCACATACACCAGACCTGCAATTTTCCATGTCTATCTTCTTTCCACTTAAGCCGACTAACTCGTGCAGGATTTTGTTTGCTAATGTAACGTTCACTCAGTGTAGCTTGTGCAAGAATGCAAACAGAAAACAGAACAGAAAACAATGACGAGTAAATCAATACTGATACTGATGCTGTCTTGGTACAGGTCCTGGACCATAAGCACTCAATTTGTAGATGTTTTAGGATTAAAGTTACATTACTTATTGTTATACAACTTATAAACCTATTATTTGCATACAGCAACATACATTATAATGGATGCAATGTGGCAATAATCATCACAGACAGAATAAACAAAGTATGTCATTGTCAATGTTAGTATAACAGAATTCCTTACAACTGTCTTTACTTTGCCCTCATATTCCGTAGTTTGAGGGACTATTCAAGAGACAGAACGGTCGGCAATATACTGACTAGTCCTTAGTATGGTCAAATTCATGTATTTCCTACAATGCAACACTACAGTACAGCTTCTTTTTGTTAGATCGTCACTGCCTAGAACAGATAACTCAGATGACACCACTGTCACATCATCAGGGTTATTTTCTCATTAACGAGTTAATGATGGAGGACCACGAGTGTCACCGAAGTAGATAGAATTAGGTATTTCATAAATGAATAACTAAATGTACAATAACATTTAATTCATGCATTGGCTTAGAAATTAATTTATTAATAATAATAATTTTAAATGGCAATAAAAAGAGGGGTGAGAAAATAATTTACAAATGAAATAATAATCCTTCAATAAATAGTTCAACATAACATAAAACATCAGAGTACATCAGTTATAAACACATTAACTAATTAATTTACATTTATAGTTTCCTGCTGCTTTTCTTTCTCTTCTTACGTACTTGATTTGCATTATCAATAGATTCTTCTTTCGCTCTTTTAATTTTGTTTTTTTATTTTCCGTGATGTTTTGGGCCTTGAGCTAGTGAATCAGACATGGGCCGTAACAAGAGCTGTGATTGGTTAGAGAGCCACAAGCATCTTGTTGATCTCTTTTTGATTATTATCAATTAACTTTTTATTGACAGATCTATATGTGATCTGCAAATTCTACAATTCCTCTTTTTTTTTACCCTTTAGAATATAGAATAATTAATTATTTTATATGTAGGTCTATTTATTTGTAGATTCATAAATTGATATATGTTGGAATAATATTGGTGCCTATTTATGTTGTACAATAAACAGTTATTAATGCAACGATATATGACACTTGTGGTCCTTCATAGTTAATATGTATTGAAACAGACTAATTAGTTGTAACAACAGCTGTTTGTTTTTATTAACTGAAGTCCTGTGTTTCTCTGTGAAGGCGCCTTGGGCATCATGCTGGGCTGTTTCTACCGTTTCTCCTGCCTCATGTTCATCTCGACGTACTGGTACATCTTCTTTCTGGACAAAACGGCCTGGAACAATCACTCGTACCTCTACGGCCTCATTGGATTTCAGCTCACACTCATGGACGGCAACAGATACTGGTGAGATGATGATATCTGTGTGTCTGTGCATTTCTGTCCTGTGTATACTGTATGTGTGAGCTCAATGAAGGAAAACCTTTAAGCCTGTGCATGTTTGTAGGTCGATCGATGGACTACGAAGGCCTTCTATAAGAAACGCTCATGTGCCTCTGTGGAATTACACTCTGCTGAGGACACAGGTGTGTGTATCATTTGACTTTTTATCAGCTAATACTGTTTAATTTCTCAACATGATCTAATGATGTCAGTGTTCTTTGTTCCTTCAAGATATTTATCGTGTACTTCATTGCTGGAATCAAAAAGCTGGATGCTGATTGGGTGGAGGGTTACTCCATGTCTTACTTGGCGCACCATTGGCTGTTTGATCCTTTCAAGTAGGTGTTGATTAGCAGCTCAGTCTAAAGATATTCCAGCCTTTATTTGCAGACTGATGATCGTGCCGTACCACACATTATATTTCAGAGTGATCCTTCCTGTGGAGTTGATCAACCTGCTGGTGGTGCATGGAGGCGGGCTCATTCTGGATCTGAGCGCCGGCTACCTGCTGTTTTTTGATGCCACCCGACCTTATGGATTTTTATCGGTCACCTACTTTCACTGTATGAATTCTCAGCTCTTTAGCATTGGTGGGTCTCTTGTCTTGCTTCGTCACTTTCTTTTCAATCCTGCCTTCATCATTTTACCTTTATCTTACAGAGATTCTTATTACTCCTCCACAGGGATGTTTTCCTACACAATGCTGGCCACCAGTCCTCTGTTCTGCTACACTGACTGGCCCAGAAGATTCTTTGCCCATTTCCCAGCATTCCTCAGGGCGGTCCTGCCACTCACCTCACCGGACCAACAGCCCAGTGCATCCTGTGTTTACCCTGAGATCAGCAGCACCAGTACTGAACGCCAGGAGCCCCCACCTGCCCCCAAAGCTCCAAAACTGAGATTTAAGCACAGGCTGGCAGCCATTTTTACTGTTCTCTACATAATTGAGCAGTTCTTCATGCCGTACTCCCACTTCATCACAAAGGTACATCTGCTTATCATGTGTTTTGACTTTAAAAATCCTAAAAGACTCAATCCAAAGAAGCTGTTTTTGTAAGCTGTCCTAAAATATAATTTTATTCTACAAAGAGAAATTATGTTTTATAAGATTGAACGTAAAGGTGGCATCTAGTGGTGAGATCTCATATTGCAACCAACTGATTGTGTGTTGGTGGCCTCACCCTCTCCAATAATTTTAGCCCCATTCAGGTGAGATGATATAACATGTGTTGAAGTCAAGGCTGCTAGTTTGTTCATATCTTTCCATCCGTCTCTGTCAAACAGCTTGAACATCATTCAGTCTGTGCTATCTTTGAAAGAGAGACTAAAATAGTTGTTAGTGGCTTCCATGTCTTAGCCCTGTCAGCTGATCGGTACTGCACATGTGCAACGCTCAACTGAGATGAGCAATATGCAAGGTGTCTCATTCCTCAGCAAAACAACGTGTTTAAATCACAATATCATTTTTAAGACTTATTAAATTTTTTTTTAACATTTTCTGGATGTGCAGTCTGATGAGGTAAACGATCCGCTGCTCTCTACTCTTCCCTGCTTTTCCGGCGCATTCGTGATGACGGACGTGACACACAAAAGAAAAGAAAAAGCAGAAGTGCAAACTCATCTCAAACACCTATTTTTAGAAGGCTTACCCATGTTTAAACAACCTGCATATACACACTTATTTTGGTGTTAAAGTGGTATAATGAAAACACAATTATGAATATTACATTCCATTTCTGCCCCTAAATCCTACACACCACACCTTTAAGCCTTTTAAACCCTCTCTGAGTCAGCACGCTGAGAGTTGCTCAATCAGAGTCAACAGTCGTTGGTCCACAGCAAACAACAGCTCAGATTTGTGTTGAAAGAAGTAGATACTCATCGTGCAGTCTCTGATAGGAACACTTTGTGTTTTACTCTTCTTCCTTACAAACCTTTCTCTGTGAAGTCTTGGTTAAATAGAAACTGGGGAAAGTGTAGCAACATTTCTAATCAAAGTACACAAAACTTTCAGTCCCAGGAGCTATTTTTTCAAGAACTAAAAGTCTGCTGTTTTCCGTGATTCAACTGCAGCCTAAAGACCCACGAAGATCAGACAAATAAGTTCACTAATGTACAGTAATAAAAAAAAAAAAGTGACATGTCATTTTTACTCATGAGCACTCAACAATGACGTCCCGGATATAATGTTGTATTCTTTCCTCTGTCACTACATGTTGATGTGTGAAAGCACAATGAACATTAATCGAACTGGTTTGTGGCTGCAGATTTTTGGTAACGGTGGCTAAAATAACATTCTCCAAATACTCAACCAATCAGAAATGTTGAACGCTGCAACCTCCCACACAAAGTCTCTGTAATTTTTGAAAGCACAAAGCCCGAGCAGGGACTTGGATGTCCCCAGAACTTAATTTAGTGCCTGTCTCTGCAATGGAAAACAACACATTTTTATTTGGATGGGTGGATGGATCATGCTAATAATCAGTTTTTATGCAGGGTTACAACAACTGGACCAATGGCTTGTATGGCTACTCATGGGACATGATGGTTCACTCCCGCAGCCATCAGCATGTTAAGATCACCTACAAAGATGGACAAACTGGAGACATCGGATATCTGAACCCAGGGGTGAGTTACAAGGAAAACACTGTCAGACGCACAGTATGTGAGAAAAATAACATTTGACTTAAAAAATAAGACATTTTGACAGGAAGATTTGAAATGACTCAGCAGTGTAGCCTTTTACTTATCACTGTGATCACTATTCATGGCACTTCCAGAAATGCCCTTTGAGATTGTCATACTCTCTTCACTTTTATAAACTCAATTACATCGTGTGTGTTGAAGGTGTTCACACAAAGCCGACGCTGGAAAGACCACGGCGACATGCTGAAGCAGTACGCCACGTGCCTCAGTCAGCTCCTGCCCCGCTATAACATCTCTGAACCTGAAATCTACTTTGACATCTGGGTGTCCATCAATGAACGCTTCCAGCAAAGGTATGAGAGCCTCTAATTTTATTAATTAAGATGTATCGGATTAATAATACTATGAAAAACTAAGAGTGAGAGGATGTGTTTTTTTTATTTTTTTTTATTTGCTTTTGACTTTTCTCGAAGGATCTTTGATCCCCGCGTGGACATTGTGACAGCTGATTGGTCGCCTTTCAAACCAAACCCGTGGCTGATGCCTCTGCTGGTGGACCTCTCACCCTGGAGGACCAAGTTCCAGGAGATCGAGGGCAGTTTGGACAATCAGACCGAGATTGTCTTCATAGCTGATTTTCCAGGTTACGAAAATCTCCTCATCTTGTCTCATTTAGATGGAAAAGTTATCTTTGATGGTTGTTGTTTTCTTTACTGTTGACTGACTATATGTTACCTTTTAGGTCTCCACTTAGAAAACTTTGTAAGTGAAGATCTGGGCAACACCAGCATCCACGTGCTGCAAGGCAAACTGAATGTTGAGGTAGTGGAGGAGAAGAAGAACTACACTGTTCAGCCTGGTGAGCAGATAAAGGTACAGCAACACACTATCACCAATGTTACCAGTATATTGTTTAACCTGGTCACACTCAGGCATTTACCTTGAAGCGTATGTGTTTAGGTGCCTGCTGGGGCTTACCATAAGGTGTACACCGTGTCTGAGGACCCTTCGTGCTACATGTACGTCTACGTCAACACTACAGAGGCGGCGCTGCAGGACAACTTCACCAAGTTGCTTGAGATCCAAGAGCGTGCTCGCAATGGGACAGGTGAAGCCATGAAGGGCAACATTTAATAGTGGAACAAAAGTATTGTACAGGTGGCTGCTTATGTCGAGGCTTGTATTTCAGTGAAAACGATGAGTAAAATCAGCATTTTTCGAGTGTAAGCTGTATCAAAATAACCTCAAGTATGACATTGTTAAGCAGCTCTTACTAAACATGTGAAAGGCTGAAAATTCATCAGATGCTGACTGGACATTCTCACCCCACAGAAACCGAGCCCCTTCCTCCCGAGCTGCAGCCTCTTATCGCTGCAGAAGGTGAGGAGGTCAACGCCACCGACCCGATTGTGCAGCTGTTCCTGAAGAGGCAGCGTCGCATGAAGGAGGTGAAGAAGCGCAGGGAGGCCGGCGTGCTGGAGCGCTTTGAGCGTTTTGCAGTGAAAAAGTACTACACGATACGCAGGGGGTGAGTGTTGACCTCTAACAGCACAGTCATATGCACTGAATTATTCAAAGCGAATGCCCTGTATCTCATTAACTTTCTTTCTTTTAGATTCTTGATGACAGCCATAGCTTTGAGAAACCTGGCAGTGGGTCTCCCCCCTCTTGAACAGCTGACAAGAGAAGTTGCCTTCGCCAACATGAAAGCACCTCAGGCAGATGGCAGCCAGGAAGAACGGCTGAAAGATGAAGTCGGTCATGGTGAACTATAAAGCTTCTGTCAGGACCAAAATACTCTGTTGAATTTGCCTGCAGTTGCTGGATCACACATTCCAGACAGATGTGTTTTTACTACTGGGCTGTTACTGGGACATCGCTGCCCACAAATCAATGGATTTTTAAATTTTAAAATAAATTTTTTTTACGCTTCTGGGCATTTCGGATTAATTCCAAGTGATAAGTCGTTATCTTTTTGATAGCTTTTGTTTACAAATCCGAATTCACGTGTCTGCTTAAGCTGCAGCAAAACCAGAAAACTGTATGTAAACAGATTAACACTGCTTTGCTGTGCAAGATTACATTTCCAATTTTGCTTAAGATTTTTATAATTGCAGTAACTATTACAATTTCAAGGTGCAATATGTAAAAATTAGCCAGCTGTTGTATCATATTCTAAACAAATGGGGGGCAGCATTTCACCAGAGCTAACAGGTTACTACTGCTAACTGTAGCTGCCTTTGGCTAGTTAGCTTGGTTAGCTGTGCATTTGGTATGGACTCAGAGCTCAGAGTGTTGGTGTTTTATAACATTAGCACAGGAGCTCTGGACCAGGACAGGCCAGGTATAGCTGGTTAGCTTGCTAACTTCAATGTATACATAGACATTATAATGTAAAAACTGTTATTTCTTCACATTCTGTTGATGTTTTTTTTTTTTTTTATCAATTTCAGGTAAAATTCTTACATATTGCACCTGAAATGCTCTTTAATTAAAATGTGTAGCCAATGAGAGTTACTGAACGGTGTTAAAGGGACAGATTTTGTGGAACATACTGACATGAACAGAATCAGAAAGATGGTTGATTATTGGAATTTGCTCTAATTCCAATGAAGCACATTTACAAATATACTGTACAACATGTGAAGATTTGTATTAAGGTATACACTTCCCTGAACTTTTATGCTAACCCTGTAATGTGAGAAGAACCGACAGAAACACAAAACTATTTTGAGCTCGTTCAGTCGACGGCCTTTTGTAGTCACTTTTTTAATAAAGAGCTGATGGATTCAACAAATCTGGTGTGAGGTAAAAATCAACTCAATCAAGGTTTGTGGAAATAATGAATTTTATTGGTGTCAGTATTTTACATAGCGTCCATCTTAAAGTGCTACAGTTGAATTCCAGTGTTCACTGTAGTTTGACATTATGGCACATTAAATGAGACTTTTCACACAGAGCACAAACAGACAGTACAATGTTACACAATATAAATACATACAAATCTAAAAGATGGATCTCTATGAAATGATTTACTTTGTTAAAACAAAATCATGACCAGTTTAGTCGAGGTTAATCGCTCAGGATTCATTTAATTCGTTATAAATATGTCATCACTGTGCTGTAGTGAAGGTCCAGTCACATATGGAGTGTTGCGTTACCAACTGCTGCCCGAGAAGTGACGAGCGACATTTCACAAAAGCTATGAGTCATTTCAAGTGATGGTTTGCAGGTCAACAGAAAAGACAATTGGTATTTTGCGTCATATTGCACAGTGCTCTACTGGTTCTAAATCTCAAGTCACAATCTCTGTTTTTACATGTGCTCTGCAGAACAAAAACACACGTTGCATCCCTTTACGTGATGGGTGACTAAGCCGCTAAATAACCACAAGTGAAAAACTGCCCTTCTATATTAAGTGTAAATTCAACTGTAAATGTAGCATGACTGTATTAGTGTTAGATACAGGCCTTTTAAGAAGTGTTATCAGAAGCTTTTTTTCCCGCTAGTGTACGCAAATCAAACGTGATTAATCACATGATGTAGTGAGATGGATTTCTGCTTTAATTTAATGATGATTAAATAATTAGAGTCAGCATTATTTTAATAATGACTGGAGCTATTTCCAAATGTGGTACTTTGTCCTCTCAGGATGTTTTCGGTGGTTTTAAACATTGTGATTTGTTCAAACAGGCCCATTCACAAGTTCTCCCAAATCCTTCTCTTGAAAGGGGACGCCACCAATTTCACACTTCAAAGTCTGTTTACAGGTCCTCTGCACATGTAAAAATAAGTTCTATAAAGTTCGTTGTGGCTCCAGAGGGAGCTGTGCGAAATCTGATAAATTAGCTAAAAAGCTAATGACTTCAACTTTGAAAATAAATAAAATCAGGTGGTGTGGAGTTAGAAAGAAGTGAGGTCACCTCTCATCTGTAGGCTGCTCCACATCTCAGCATGAGGCTGAATGCATGACCAAACTGTTGATGGTCAATTTGCATTGTGGGTAGTGTAGGCGGCAGGTTTAAGGAAGCTGCAACAATTTTTGAAATTGGTCCAGTTTTGAGTGAGAGCGTGGCAGCCGGCACCTGTGAAATGGGCTGCGATGTAAACCCTTCGGGCAATTGCTCACCATCAAAGTGCTTGTTTTTGCCACTGACTCAGATTGTTATTTTTAAGTGTCTGACAACATTATGGAAAGGATTCCCACAGAGACAGACCTCTCATTAACCAGAAAAAGCTGCCTTTCCTCTTGTGAAAATCCACCAGACTCCGTTTGCAGAAACAGTAATTTTATCATCATAAAAAACACTTCATTCAAACCCATCGGAAAGCCTTAATTCACTGTGTCAGATGGGAAAATATTGGGAGAGGAGCGATCAGAGAAGCAGCGCGTGGGGGGTGTGGGGGAACACCATGTACGTCCAGAATATTCACTTGACACAAATGTAACATTTCATGATAGCTTTGTACCCAGAACCTCTGAGCTGCTCGTCCAGTAGCTCTCCACTAGCACCACTTTAAAACACTGCACTACCCCTTCACACACACACATCTGATGCTCAATTATAAGAAAAACAAAAAAAAATCCACCTCACTGCCACATCCAACAGGTCAAATAATCTCCACCCCAACATGTGGCACGTATCTGTCAACTCCACCAGAATGCAGCCTTGGACGCGCCCCACGCGGCTCTCCCTCACATGGCTCGATGAAAAGCCACAGTGCTGGTGCTGCAGAGGGAGTGGCAGCTCCCTGTTGGCAGGTCGTGTTCCAGCACCACACTCCAGCCCTGTGCTCTGTGCATGCAGGCCTGTCATTAAGTAGCGGCCATTCACAAACTTCCTGCTAACGAAAAACTCTCAAAAACACACTTCAGGTTTCCTCTACGTTCATCTGCCTCTTATTTATATCTCCAGTTGATCCTGTTTGTTTACTTCACCCATTACTTTCTTCAGACAGAAGGATAACATAAGTTGATATATTGTGATGATTTCATTTCTGAAGATTATAATCATCTCATTCTTTTGAATCTGATGCCTGGAAACATCCGTTGCTGCCCTGCCAAACTCTTTCACATGTTGTTACAATTTATTGCACACAAGTGGGATTCAAATCCACTGAAATTTAGGTCAGTATTGTTTATTTTAAGCACAGCTGGTGCAGAGGTTACTGGGTGTAATACTATTGGTTGCCTTTTAAAAATGAAGTGCCAGTGCTCTATTAGGGCATCCCTTTGTTCTCCCTCCTTTTCTGTTTGTTTAATGCTTTGGAAAATGTAAATGAGGCTCAGTGGCAACATGTTATGTTCTTCTCAATGCACACCTAAAATGATGCAAAAAAAAATTATATATCTATATGGAGCGCCCGTTTTGTAGTGACGTGCCCTCAGCTGCAGCTCTACCTCGGTTGAAGGTCCGGGTAGAAAACTCCATGTATCACGCCTTCGATCACTACATTTGAAAATGCATCTGAAAGTCAAGAAGAAAAGAACGTCTTTGAGGGGAAACTTTTTTTCATGAGCCACGCAGTTGTGAGATATGACCTATATTGCATGTCTTCTTTTAGACCAGCGGAAAGAAAACATCCAAAATACACATTTAGGTGTGTAAATGTAATTGTCTTAATGACGTAAGAAAAGTCTTACAGATGTTGGTTGGTTAAGAAAGTTGGCTTAGAAATTAAGTCTGCGAACATAAAAGACCAGCTTCCAGCGCAACGCAGAAGTTTAACAGAGAAGATAACCAATTCATGCTTAATTAATTACAAATCTTTTCAACTATGCAACACGAACAATATATTGGGTTGAATTTTGATATTTTGTGACGTTACGCAGAAGTATCCTGAACTCACCGTTCGCAGAGGGCAGCAGGTACGGGTCCCTCAGAAACAGCAGGACCGGCTGGTGTGAAAGTTTACTGAAGAGAGTCCAAAAAGGAGAAGTGAGACGCTTTGAGGGCGGCTACAGGCTGCATTCAAATTAACGACATGGAGAAATGTTGGTGGGTAGGTGGTGTCACTGACGTGTGGGGTGAAGTTCAATGGAGGGCAAACAGTGACACAAAATGGTGCAAAACAAAGAATCTCTTTCACCCAGTAGTTTTAAAACAAAGCGACTCACCTCGATCCCTCCGATTCTGTATCGAATGACCTTAAAGAAGAAAAACAGAAGTTTAACCACATAGCCTTCCAGCAGTCTGGGAACAAACTCGCCCACGGATTGAAAAAAAAAAAAAAAAAAACATGCCACATTTGCTCTTTTACTTCATAGAAAACCTTCAGTTTCAACTCACCCACAGCTTTCTGTTTTTGGCACTGAAGGAAAATGGCGGATATTCAGGAAATCCAGGAATATCTTTGGAAGGACCCCATTTTCCATAATTATAGTCTGACAAAACAGACAAAACAAAAGCAAATTACAAAGTGCACACGGCGCGGCCGTACACAACTGAAGTGACCTGCGTGACCCTTTCTCTGGTGAGCGGTTTGAGTTTGTTTGGCCTCCCTACATCTGTACTGCAGTTTGTCTGTTTACTTTGGGTTGCACACAATTTGTATTTGGTAAAAGCAGACAGGACACTGACTTTACATACATGAAGAAATGCTTAAGTTTCTTTATCTGAAGTGGAGAGAGTGAGGAGTAAAGGTGTGTCACAGTACCTGCAGGTAGAGCTCCAGACCATGCCTCCTCTGCTCCAGGACTTTGGGAACCCAGTTTCTGACATGTTTGGAAGGCATCTCAGGCGGCTTTATGCTCTTCTTTAGCTGCGGGGATTAAAATACACCATTAGATAATAAACGAGACAAATCAGGTAAGACAGGCCGTACTAAGGCACACCGGTGCTTTGAGCTCAATGCTAACACATCCTGCTGTGGCGTGGCAGCATGCCAAGGTTCATTTTCACAATTAATTGATAGATTGTTTAGTCTACAAGATGTCAAAAAATTGTGATAAATGCTCATCACAATTTTCCCTGCGCGAAAAGCGACGTCTTCAGATTGATTCTTCTGTCCAACCAACAGTCCAAAACCCAAAGACCCTTCTTTTATTGTGTGACGGCCCAGCTCTAACCCTCCCTTATGTTTTTACCTCTCTGTAGCCTTCAAGCATCTTCCAGGCCGTCAGCTGGTTGGCTGCACCTTGAGAGGGTGGAGCTAAGAGGATAAAAACAGGGTGGCCATCTTAGAGTCTCGCTCTCTTTGTTCTGGCAGCCATGGTCATTTCAGTTTGTTCCTTTATTTACCTCTCTCACACACATCCATTTTACACCACTGATAACGAACATTCACACTGTTTAGGTTGTGTTATATTTAGTTGAATAAATGTTTTGCAGCATTACACTTCTCCTTTTGTTGTGAGCCTTTGAGCCAGGTTCGTAACAAATGGGGGCTCATCCGGGATCTTGGATTCTTGGTTTTGTCTTAATATTTGCTCGTGTTTGGTAGGGCCATACAGCTAGAGGGTATGGAGATCAGTTTGTTGTGGTGAGTACAGAATCTAGTGATTGGTATTGGGGTTCTGTGCATTTTTTGTAGCTGTAGCCTGAATTGAGCAGTAGGATTGGAGAGAGTCCAACACACATGTGTGTAAGTGGTTCATATTAGTGTGCATTGAGGTTCAGGGCTCTCAGTTGATTGTACCAGTAAGGTGGTAGCTACCTGCACTGAGAAACTGTGTTTTTTCATTTTGTTTTGCCCCTGATCTGGTGCAACTAATTTTGTTTTGTTTTTCCCATTAGGTATCAGAACGATATCCATTTCTGGATTTGTTGTTTTAGTTTATTGTTTTGTGCAGCAGTGTGGCCAGAGCATTTTGCTGAGGATACACTACCATGGCTGTCTAGGTAGGTCACCAGCTTGCTGGTTGTCTGGCCGAGTCATTGGGCTTTTGTGTTGAAATCTCCCACCGCCAATATTGCATGAAGACTAGGGTTGAGTCAGCTAGCCAGATGTGGGTCAGGAAAACCAAATCAGTCAATTAAACCTGCTCCATTGCATCCCAAACCAGCAGTTGGTCAGCCTTTTGAGCATTTGCAGATTGATTGTGTGGGCCCACTACCCAAGTCTAAAACTGGCAGCATGTATCTTTTCACTGTCATGTGTCAAACTACCAGATATCCTGCTGCCCATCCTCTGTGAAACATTACCACCAAGTCTATTATGAAAGCTTTAACCCAGTTCATTTCTGTCTTTGGCATCCCTAAGGTCATCCAAAGTGATCAGGGAACAAATTTTACATCTGGCCTGTTTGCAAAGATGTTGTGATGTCCAAACCACTGCTTATCATCCAGAAAGCCAAGGAGCTATTGAGAGGTTCCATCATACACTAAAATTGCTTTTGTGCTCTTATTGTACTGAGCTGGGTCGAGATTGGGAGGAGGGTTTGCCCTGGTTGCTGTTAGCTGCTCGAGAGGTGACCCAGGAGTGTATGGGTTTCAGCCCAAACGATCTTGTGTTTGGTCACACTGTTCGTGGTCCATTAGCAGTGTTACATGCTGACTGGAAGCAGTCTCCTCCACCTACAAAAGATTATGTTAATGGGTTTAAAAGGCTGTTGTATGAGGCAGGAAAATTGGCAAAAACAAATCTAGAAAATTCTCAAGAAAAAATGAAGAGAATGTATGGTCGCCAAGCTGAAGTGCATGTGTTAAGTCCAGGTGATCAGGTTCTGGCACTCCTTCCAGTAGTTGGTTCTCCTTTTCAGGCAAAGTTTTGAGGCCCCTACTCAATTCTTCACCAGGTCTCAGATGTTAACTACTTGATTTCTACACCTGATCGGAGAAGGTCCACTCGATTATCGCAAAGTGAATAATGTCACCAAGCCAGATTCTTTTCCACTAACTTGTATCGAGGATTGTGTTGATCAGGTGGGCTCAGCTAAATTTGTAAGGAAATTTGATCTTTTGAAGGGTTACTGGCAGGTGCCCCTATCCAAAAGTGCTCGAGATATTGCAGCATTCATAACACCTTCAGCCCTTTACTCCTACACTGTCATGCCATTTGGCCTGCGTAACGCACCAGCAACCTTTCAACGGTTGATGAATAAGGTAGTGGCCGGGTTGAAAGGATTTGAAGTGTATTTAGAAGACGTAATATATAGTGATACCTGGTAGGTATTGTTGGGTACTATCGCGGGTTTTGCCAGAATTTTTCTACAGTAGTGGCCCCTCTTACTAACCTGTAAAGTTCGAAGTTCAAGTTTGATTGGACCCCTCAGTGTCAACATGCTTTTGAAAATGTAAAGAGTCTGATTTCTTCTGCTCCTGTTTTGGCAGCTCCCCGTCTTGATGAGCCATTTCAGTTGCAGGTAGATGCCAGTAATTTGGGGGCTGGAGCAGTACAAGGAAGTTCAACTCTTACCAGTTGAATTATTCCATTGTGGAGAAAGAGGCCTTGGCTCTTATTTGGGCGTTGAAACATTTTGAGGTCTATGTTAGTGGTGGAGGAAAGCCACTTGTTGTTTATACTGACCATAACCCCCTGATGTTCTTAAACTCTTTGCAGAATCACAATCAGCGCCTTAAGCGGTGGTGTCTATTTCTTCAGCCGTTCAACCTAAACATTCGCCATATTAAGGGGTCTGACAATGTTTTGGCTGATGCTCTATCGCGTGCACTACCTCTTTAAAGTCTGTCTTAAATGATAATCTTCCCCTTTTAAGCTGCTCTCCTTTTCTCTTCCATCCTTTAAATTGCTTCTTCCAGGTACCAGAAGTTGCTGAGTGGCAGTGAATGGAGTGAGTGGTTCGATGACGAAATGGAAATGGCTCGCTGTCTTTGTTCTGGCAGCCATGGTCATTTCAGTTTGTTTTGAGTTTGTTTCTTTATTTACCATTCAGACACACATCCACTCTACACCACTGATAACGAACATTCACACAGTTTAGGTTGTGTTATATTTAGTTGAATAAATGTTTTGCTGCATCACACTGGCGTGTAAACTCTCCTTGTGTTTCGAGCCTTTGAGCCAGGTTCGTAACAATGGTCATAAATTAAAAAGAAAGGCAGGGAAGCCTGAAGCTCGAACCAGAAAATGTTTGACAATTTTGCTTGGAAATAACTAAAATTAATAAACTATTAAAATTGCTGGTGAGTTTCATTAGCCTGCCATGTTTCAAATGAAAAAAGAAAAACTGATGTTTAAAAATGCTTTTTAAATATTTAGGATCCTGATTCAATAATTATTTTATATTATATGACAACAGTGGGCAGAGCTACAGAGCACAGAGAGGCTTTTGGCCCACCATTACTTTTTGGTTTTGGCCAAAAAAAAGTCTGTGCACCCCGACCTCTAGAGGAAGTCAGGGGATCATTAATGTCATTAAGGTTCATCCTCTGATTGTCCTACTGTGGATGCTGTGATATTGAAATAGAGCTACGCTGCTAGCATGACTAAAATCAATAATGATGGGTCTGTTATATTCAAGTGTCCCAGGAAGTCCTCACAGTGAGCGAACACGAACAACAACAGAGACCCTGAAACTGAGGCACATAAATGGAATTCAGCTATTATTCATTTTACTATTTACCCCTTTTCCTGCTGTGACATGTACAAAAAGCGGAGTTCACATCAAATAAACGGTGGATTATTGAGCAAGTCGGGAAGAGGAACTAGCAGGTGAATGTGGTCAACCAGTACAGAGCACATTCACATTTAATTTGTTTCCTTTCATGTTTTGTGACGCACACTTTAATCCAATCAGACGTTAAACCATGGTTTTAATTATCAATTAATGTCTGTATTTTTTTTATTTGATTACGCAACTGTTTAGTTTCTAAAAGCCCAAATGGATCCAGTTAATGATGACCGGAGGGAAAGCTCATATTGATTTATTCATCCGGCTGTCAATTAATTTCACAGAGATTTGTCTGTAAACTATTAGATTTCCATTTACCAAAGATTACAGACTTGAACACTAATTCTGAACTCATAAGAAAGGAGGAAATAAATGGTTGTAAACCAGGGGCTCGCACCAAATCTCACCATTTTATGCAAAGTGTGGAATTCGCTGTAGCGTTTCTCGACCGTGTGCTGTCTGCCGTTCATCAACACGTCAATCCTGAAGACCTGAAAGAAAGGGAGACGGTAAGCATGACTCTTGGGAAAAAGGAGAGAATTCTGTTGTTGAGAGTCAGTTGACAGAATCATGATTTATCAGCACAGCTCATCGGCCACACTCGTCCCCTCCCAGTGACTGGAGCAGTCAGTAAAAGTCTTTATGTCAGCCAGTTACTGACAGGAAACATCTGGCTCCTCTATAAGTGAAAGCTTCTCATACAGTTAAAGTTAACATCCCGAAACAGACTTCCCTCTATCAGCTGCGTTCTTCCGTCAAAGTTGCAGATGCTGCATAAACACTGACGCACTTGCACATTTCAGAAAAGAGGAAATCCACTCATTAATGATGGCAGTGATGTTAATGCAATTCTGGACAGGCAACAAACACATGCTTCATCTCCCCGTGACGGAGAGCAAACACGTAGACAATCATTTACAAATCATGGAACAGTTCAGGGAGTTTTAATCTGCCTTGACATCAACAAACTACATTAAATAGTTGTTTTCTTTTGTTTTGTTTTTTGTAAATATCATTGTATAAATTCAGTGTTTCCACTATCAGTTACATTCATTCAGTCACAGCAGGTTGCCAACTCAGTTTATTTATAAGAAATATAGAATTTAAAAGAAATATTTACACATACATGAATATGAAACTGATGTCAGAAGTTAATTTACTTATCGTAGCATAAAGATTGGAAAGAGCAAGAAAGAGCTGGCATGACACCAAGAGAACAATAAGTGCATCTCCAAAAACTTTAGAACAAATCCTTTAAAATTTGGGAAAAAGAGGGCACTGAGCTCAGGTCAGTAGTCTGTATCAGCAGGGTCCCTAAATGGAAGTAAAGGCAATTGGAGTAATGAATAATGGAAAGTCTGCTTTGAAATGTACAAGTTTGAAAGACCTGCTAGTTTCTCATTTTATATCCCAACAACCAGAAAAATGTAGGCCTATTTCTTATTTTAGTTTATATGAAAATCAGCTTGTTACGTTAAGGAGGTTATGTTTTCCCCTGTCTGTTGGTTTATTAGTAAGCAGGATTACACAAAAACTCCTGAACAGACTTCCACTAAACTGGGATGGAGGATGGGTCACAGCCCAGAATAGACCCCATTAATATCTGGTGTCTTCTTTTGAAAGTGCGAGGTAGGGTGTTTTTTTTTCACACAATTAACATTTTCATTAATTGTTCGTTATGTATGGTTCATTAGCCTAATTTAAGTGGCAGGTATTTATGAGTAAGTGTTATTTGATGCGAATCCTAGTCAAAATCCAGATCTGATGGATTTAAATATGTTTTATTCCATACAAGCTGAGGCTTGGTTAAATTAAAGGGGACTGTCAGGACTACTGAGTGCCATTCTAGTTATTCCTATTGTTTATTCTATCTAATTAAATAGCTCAAGCTAAACAAAAAAGCCACTAAAGTTGTTCAAATTAGGGTCTAACCAAGAGGCTATTGAAAACATTATGCGAAAAGTTGGCTCGTGTTTTTGGAGGTTGGCTGAAGACCTAAAAGCCTGTGTTATATTTCAACACCAATTAGCTGGTGTACCCCTTCAGATTGAAATTTATGGGGGGAAATATAGTTTAACAGGCTCATTAACACTTACTGTGAGGTCCCATATCAAATGAATGACGTTCAAATCAAGAAATCAGTGTTTATTCGTGTGAGACAGCTGGAGACCCTCTGACCCATGGGTGCACATGCCCAGTGGCTTTGATAAGATAAATACGAGACGCTGAATTAAAACCCACAGTTTCAAATCAAAAGTTTTCCCTGTCTTGTCACAAGTTTTGGCTCTCTGAAAATCACCCTTTGATCGATTTATTTAAACAGTGAAATGTTTGCAGTATCAGAAAACAGGGTGCGTTCAAGGCTGGTCTGAGGCGTCGGAACAGCTGATAACTAAACAGACAAGACAGCCAACAAAATGATCCGCTTGATGTTAAACGTCATGTGTAGTTTTATTTTTGGTATTGAACAGAGGACACAGAAATACCTCTGGAGTTAAAATGAGAAACTGATGACAGCAGCAGCAGCAGACAGACGACAGACACACAGAGGTTATTCCTGAGCAGCTTACCGTGTATCCTTTCTCGATCGAGTTGTTTTCCGAGCGGAACGACGGGATCCAAACCTGGACCGGATGCATTTTGACTCGGAATAACGAGCACTTTACTGGTAATATTTAATCCTATGGCGTACTCATACACATCCACACACATCCATACACACACACACACTGCTGGTGGTTTACTCCTGTTCCTCTGGCAGCCTGATAAAAAAAAAAAAAAATCACTGGAGTCAAACAACAACAACACGTACTCAGTGCTGCCCCCTGGTGGAGCGGAGGGTACTGCGCATGACCAGGCTGGGATTTTAGTTCTCCACATTAGTATTACATAATTTAATAAATAACGAATTACGCTATGTTAATAAATTGAGCATAAATATATACATAACCCAAGATTTTCTGAAATAATATATATTTTTAAAAATCTTCAAACACCACTAGTTATTTATTAGAATAAAATACGATTAATAATTTATGTAATCATGAATTTGTTTTGTTGGAGGTTTTTCTTATTTCATTTCATGTTAGTTTTAAAACGTGTAGTGTAAAGTTGTATGAAGCCTGTTGTTGCTCCAGAAGAAGCTGCATGTAATCTGGTAAATTACCTCCAGTGATGTCACTCAGTTTTTGTTGCATTGTGGGTAATGTAGGCACCAAGTTGGACTCATCATGGGCTGCTTACACACAAATGATGCAAGTTGACACAGCAGAACCACAGACAGCAGCTTCTTTATTTCATGCATTCCTCTGCCTTTTCAAATCTGGCGCCTACATTACCCACGATGCAACTACAAACATCACTGGAGGGAATTTATCAGATTAAATGCAGTTTTTCTCTGGAGCCAAAAAACACTTTGTATGTTGATGAAGGTTCTCAGTCATCCAGGTCATGGACAAGTTATCTGCCTACAACTTTGAGGAACTGAAACACGTACAATTGCCTACAATAAAGCACTGAGAAAAACACTTGATACTACATAGATACTACTTTTTTCACATATGCAGTTGTTCCTACCAAGTAACCACACTTTAAAATTGGTGGACTTACCATTTAAGCTACCTAGCTGAAAGTGACTTAGCCAAAAAAACCCCTAGGCTGGGCTGTTGGCTGGCAGTAAACTGGACATCGCCGTTAAGTTTTCTCAACAGTGCGGGAATTTGTTCCTCAGAGAAGCACACAAAACCCTGCGAAGAGAAAAGGATAGACCGTCTTTCTCTTTGTCCACTCTAGCCACCAGGATCCAGCTAACAAGGCTAACACCGGCTCTTCATTTTGATGCTAACTAATAATCCAAGCCCCCAGTTGCTGTGCTAGTTATTCAGCTAGGTAGGTAACTTGCTCAGTGTATTCTGCACATGTAAATGAAATGCTGAATCACTGGAGTCCTTGTATATTCCAAAAACATTTTATGGTTCCTTTTTCTCAAATGTGAGAATTTGCTTCTTTCAATGTTTAATTTAGGCTTATATTATGTCCTTTCCTCGGGGGGCTCTGGGAACATGAGCACCTTATTTTCAAATGACATTGCCTTTTATTTTTAAATAGTGCATTATCCACAACAATATAATCATAATCTACAAAGATAATAACCATTAGTTTGTAGCGCTACTTTTATATTCACTTTTTAAAAAATGTTTTTATGTTATGGTGTGTTTGTGATTCAGTGTGTGTGTGTGTGTGTGTGTGTGTGTGTGTGTGTGTAAACAACAATAAGACAGAGGAAACAAGAAACAAAGACAAGACAGAAGGGAAGTCACTTAAAACTGATGATCTAAAAAAGTGATTCAATATCACAATGTTTTATTCAACTAAGAATCACCAAAAGCCCTGGAGTAAAGAGAGTTTCTCCCGTTGCTTATAAATAAAACATTTTCCTTTACACAACTGGTTCATTTTAAATTTTGTGATATAAATGATATTGACTTAACAAGGAGAGCAAGCTGGTTTATGTTCGTATTTAGCTTTTCGTATTAAGCTTCCAAGTCTCATGGATTTTAGTCTTGAACCATCTTACATGTGGTATGAAATATAAGCATACAGAACAATGTAATAGAAGTCAGGAATGAAAATTATCCCACGAGATAAGAGAAAAAACAAAGATATACTTATGAGTAAGGAGAAAAAAATGCTTTCCACCACAAGCAAAATACACCATTGCTGCTTTCTTTTTTGTTTTGTTTTTTAAATTGGGATTACATAAAATCATAAACCTCAATAACAGTTTAAAGTTTATTTCATGATGTTTTAAATGTTTTTAATATGCAGTCCTCTTCACTGACATTAACAGAGCGTGCTGTGAATGACTGTCATCCATTAATACCTGAATACAGAGAAAAGAACACAAACACGATAAGGATTATTGGACCACACGAGGAATGTCAAGTAAATGTTTGTCACATGAAACGTGATACTTACGATGACATGTGACAGCCTGACACGTGGGCGTAGTTGCCATCGTAGCGCACATCACAGCGCACGATGTTGTTGCTGTAGTCACTTTCTGGGACCTGATATTGTGGATTTACACTGACCTGTGGAGAACAACAAAATATAGTATACATACAAAATATAACATACATACAACAAAATACATATTTAGGAAAAAGGAATCGAAAACACAGCTCGAAAATAAACAGTAAAGACTTGATAATTACTTTAATGTTACTCTTCTAAACGTCTCATCTGGTACAAACCTTGAGGATGTAGGATCCAGGTTTCACATCTGTTATGTCAATCCACTGGCAGTCGATGTCTGCGTTGTAGGTATCAAAACATCCCGGGCTCAGGCCCTGAACATCGGACAGAGTCCATATGAAACATTTTACATACAAACAGACTTCTTCTTAAACAATACAAGGCCATTTTACTATAACTTTAACAAAGACTCGTTTTCATTTTCATCTTGTGTTAAGAATGAAAGTATTATTATAAGACAAGCAGTAATTCATTGTTAAAAATGGTTGTATCTAAGGGGTGTTGTTGGATGAAACTACACCAAAAAAGGTAGGAGGTAGTGAGGAAAAAAAGAGAAAAACAGGATGGAAAAGAAATTCATGTCGTAAACGACTGATCACGTACATTCAGGCAGGTGGGTTCATCTTGCAGGAGCAATGGAAAATCATTAATCACCATCACCACTGGCTCATGCAAAAAGGAAATACTGAAGCTCTTAACGACTGCTCCTTCAGTAAAAGAGCACTTGTTTTCCTGCTTTTAAGGGGTGTGTGAACTGAAATACGACAACCAAGACATTCAATGGAAAGCTGTAATTATTGTCCAAATTGGTCTGAACACTTGTGAAGCAAAATCATCGCATTGTAGTGTGTTCATTTATATCTGTCAAGGTGGGGTGGCTTTTATTTTGCAGCAATATCTCACCGACGACATTTTGACAGTTTACAGTAGGAAAAGCATTCATAGTGCTTTGATCCAGAACTACCGGGAGTTTTACATTGTTGCTTTTTTAAGCTAACATGAGCTAACTGGCTATTCATCTGGCCTTGCTTGAAATGGTCCAGCACAAAACACCCTGTAAAAACATCTGCTGGTGAAGTTTTTGTTCAGTAGTGAGCCTGAGACGTGCTGGTTGGCATGTTGTGTTACCACTGGAGAAAGCCAGGCTAACTGTTTCCAGTCTTAGTGCTGAGCTCAGCTAAAGTGACAGACATGAGAGCGGTAGATATCATCTCATCTACTCTGCGCCATAAAGCAAATAAGACTGTTTCCCAAAATGTTGAACATTTGTTTTACAGGTCTACTGTAGGATTTAGAGGCATATGGCGGTGGGGTTGTGGAATGCAACCAACTGGACACCCCAAAAATGTGAAAAAAGACCCTCTGTAGAGCCAGTCTTGTGTTTGTCTGTTCTGGGATACTGTAGGAACATGGTGGTGCAACATGGTGGAAGGAACAATCTCTTTAGAGAGTAAATATATAAAGCTCAGTCTAAGCTTACAAAAGCAAGACTAAAAAAGATGTAAACACAACGCTGACATATTATAACCTTAAAAAGCTGATGTGCTGAACATGTAGTTGCTTATTTACACATCCAGAACAAACAAAGCTACATTTGTATTAGTTTGTGTGTGTCTCTGGCCACCCAATGACTATGAGTCCAATATTTACTCTCCTTTTAGCTCTAAGTTTGGTCTCCACCAATTCCTGATGGAGAACTCTGGCTCTTCAGCTGCTAAATGCTGCTCTGTGTTCAGGAACTAGTTGCTAACTTTGTTTGTCTGCTGTTTGGTGCTGAGCGGGTAGCACAGAGTGGGATTTGTTGCTGAAAATAGCTGCCTGCTATGTTAGGAAGACGAGAGCAGTGAGACTGAACCAAAACAAAGAGCTGAAAGAGGCAAAACTCATGAGAGCGGCAGAATCAGGAGGAAATGTCTTTGTCACCATGAGCGACACCTTTTACATACAGGTAGTCATGTGATCTATTGGTAATATACTTTTTTTTCTGAAAGCAGCTTTAAAGAGAATAATAACAACATTTCCACAGTTAACTTTGAGACCTGGGTATGTGCGGTGCAGGCGAATCGCCTGTAGTAGCCATAGTCACAGGAAGTGTCCTCCAAGCAGAAGCTGGCCTTGTGGCCCTCAGCCATCTGGTGGTGGGTGTTGGCGTCCAGCAGCTCGTAGTGGCTGAACTCATCCATACTGTGGAAGTGCCTGTGGATCAGATGCAACAGTGTTCAACAACATTTTTAATCTCAACCGATCGAGTTCCTCATCAACCAGGCACGGACTGTCATGATGAGACCGACCAGGGACTGTTTTTGTTCCTGAGCACTGATTCACATTCAAGCACATTTTGTTGGATATTTCCCAATGTTCAAATGGTTGCCGGTCACTGTGAGTGAAAATATCACAGGTGTTCATTTTATTCATAATGCACATGTAGCATTGCAGTTAGTCTGAATCTGCATTCATTCTATTATCTTAAAGACCATTTGTTTAATGAGCCAGAAATAGATTTAGGTAACTTTAAAAATTTCCATACAGTCTGCATCAACAGTGGATTGGATCTCAGCCAAATGTGCCCCATACTTGGGATTAGCACAGTGGACTGGTTGTCTCACAACATAACTATGGACTGAGGTAGTTTCTGTACAATCAAGGAAAACTAGGCTGTTTTCCAAAAACTCAGTAAAGGCACAGAAATAGCTGCGGTTCTCCTTTTTGGCTCATTTTCCTTAACCCACACAATTTTATTTTACAATGTCTGGCTTTGCAGTTGTAAATTAACTGAATTTAAAGGTCATGTGAAGTTCAGTCACATCTCATCTTTTGAAAGCCCAGAGATGGTTTTAAGTTTTTACGCTGCGACTGTAAATGTCGCAAAAAAAATCTTGGACAGCCTGAACATACAAATAAAACTTGTGTTGAGATGTCAGTCCTCATATCAACAGTCATAAAACAGCCAAGAAAAACGAACCAAACAGCCAAAAGTAACACAACTGGGGTTCAACAGGGGGTGCCATACCACAACTACCCACTGGAACAGACAATAGAAAGAAACAATTGAATGGTTATATTTGTAACTGATTAACAAAACAACACATATCTGAGTTACAATATGTGAAGAAAGTGTTGTCCACAATCAGAGCAGGGTAGTCCACGTCTGGTTTACTAGTTCGTGCATGAAAACGTTACACAAATGACTTTAATGATGCCAGTGTGTCAGCTGGTGAGAAGAGATGACTCACAGGGACAGCCACAAGTCACAAAGACTCCTGAGATGGTGAGGTGGACAGCACTGACATGACATTATACTCACTGGTGACAGCTGTGCCACTCCCAGGAGTAACGTGGCCTGTTGGGGAGGAAGTCTGCCGTCCCCTGGTTCTTGACTCTTTGAGGGAACCTCAGCAGCATACGGGTGTCATAGTCTCTTACACTGGATCTATAGGCTGAGCTGCAAAGCGCAAAAATAAGAGCGTAAGTTTGCATAAAAACAAACAAAAAAACGTATGTAATTTATGGACATAACTACGTTATTCAGATTGTTTTCCCTGCTACATCCCCTCCTCTGAGCGGAGCGGACTTTCGGTGTCTGAGTGAAGGCTGCCTGTGTGTAAATAGTGGGTGGAAAAATAGTTTGAAGACACTTGGTAGTTTGGGTAAGTTTTCGATAATGTGTTTACCATTCGTGCTTTCTCCCCTCGGGACAGACTGTGATTAAACTTTACAGAAGTCCTCCGCTCCACCCCTCCTCCACCATCAGCGGCAGGATTCGGTTAATTTTACCTCATGGTTCCACTGGGCAGCACTCACCCACAAACACTTTGAGCTGGCTGTTATGGCTCAAAGCTCTCTGAATCACACTGAGACTTGGCTGTAAACCCTTCGTTTTTTTTTCTCCTTCTCTTTCTCCATGTGGATAAGTTCTGACAGCGCTCTACCTTGACAAACAGTTCTCCTCAGCTGCACATCTTAGGTTGTACATTGGGACTCTCTGGACATATGCAGCGGCTTGAATGTAGTACGCGTCGGGCACAAGATCGGGCAGGCCTAGAACAACAAAACAATAATAATAATAATAGCTAAAAATGACAGTAAGTGAAGTTAATAAATGAACACTTTTGCAGATGTCAAAATAGATGTAAGTATGTAGGAATTGACAGTCAAATAGAGAGAAGATAAGTCAGGGCTGGACAATGTGTAAGGGATAATGCCTGACTATGCATTATCATCCATTCATCTCTCAAAGTGCATCATCCCACTCACACCTCCTGTGTCTTGACCACAAGGCTGCACTTTAACACACTACAAACCTGTCGTTCTGATTAAGCAACATTTGACACCACCCTTGCTGATATAAAGTAGCTGCTTCTAATGGAGAACATGTCTGAATTTGGATATCGATACATGATGATATGGCAAGTGTTGTCTTTTCCTGGTTTTAAGGGCTTTTTACATCACTTTATCTAATTACAGCACAATTACAATCTAATTACATCACTGCACCTAAAGGTAAAGTGATGTCATTTTCTAAACTTACCATCGCTGCGTTTCAACAAGGAAGCTAGCAACAGTGCCAGCTGGTATCAAGGAGGCAAGGAGGGACAGTGGTGATTTGAGCGCAAACATTTGCAGGGGTGGGACCTCCAACCAGCGTTTAATCACCATTATGAATCATAATTATTTTTCTCCAAATATGAATAACATTAAAAACAGAACTGAAAAAAAAAAGAATAACTAATCAACTTTACTGTTGTCATCATCACATAAGCATTGATGTTGAGTTTTGGTTTTCTGTCTTTATTGGGGGTTTATGGTTGTTAATGCCGTCCCCGTTTCCCAAATTTCTTGAGGGGCCCCAAGATGCAGTTGGTAAGTCTACTCCACCTCCAGCAACTGTCAGTAACCATAGTAGATGTGAGAAGAATCCCGCTAAGAGTAACTTTGAATAAGGCTGCTGGTCCACATAATATACCTGGCCATGTACTGAAACAAGTGCCAGTCAGCTCACTTTAACATCTCTCACTCACAGGAGACTTTCTCTCCTGCCTCAAGACAGCCATCATCATCCCTGTACCTACAAAGTCTGCTGTCTACATGACTACCACTCTGTGGCTCCAACAGGAGCGCTTTGAGAAACTGGTTCAGTGCCCTCAAAAAAAAAACATCCCTGCCAACCTGGACCCTCAGTAGTATCCATTCAGAACCAACAGATCCACAGACGACGCCATATCTACTGCCCTCCACTCAGTCTTCACACACCAGGACAATGAGAACAGCCACATCAGAATTTATTTAAAATAATCTCCACCATGAAGCTGATTGGAAAACTTAACACTCAGAGCTTGAGCACCACACTTCCTCACAAGTGGACCCCAGACATTTCAGATTGGCATTCACACGTCACCTCATCAGCACATTGGCGGTCAACACCGGAGCCCGCCAGGGCTAATATTATTGTTTGTCTTATGTAGCATAAAGGCAGTTAAACTCAGATTTGACATATGACAAATAAAATAACCTTTAACTCTTTTTAACCTTTGATACCTGCCTTTACCCACTTAGTCACTAAGTCCACATTATTGATGATAATTTATCAGTCGAGATATATCGAGATATCGGGTCCCACTCCTTGAACCTGATCCTTGACTGATTTCCTCTTTAATACACCAGAAGCGTTTTAGCATCCTAAGCAGCCCTTGATGGTTCATATCTATCAGATAGACGACTTCAGATGTTGTTTTGTGAGCACTCTCCACAGCCTTACCGTACTGGTGATCCCTCGTGCCGTACCCGGGTCTCGGCCTCGGCCTCGGTCTCTCGTAAACGTCATAATAATTGTAATACGGATTATCGCCATCCATGGATTTGTACGGGTCGTTGTAGGGATCGTCGCCGACCATCATGTCTTGTCTCCTGGGCAGAGGCGGACTGACAGTGACTTTGTCCTGGGTGTCATTGGCTCGGCTGCTCCTCTGCGGCTCCGCGCGCTCACCGGGGCGCTCGCGGGGATGCTGGCGGTGCTCGCGCCCTCTCACGAGCCTCTGGAGTGGAGGAGGGAGTCCACCGGGGCTGTGCGCACCGGACGTCGGCCGGGGAGGCTGCTGCTGCTGACTCGAGGTGTCCTGAGGTCTCACGTTGGCATCACGGATGATGGTGACAGGTCGCGCCTGCACTTGTTCCTGAGGTGCGCCCCTGCGCCTCGGTGGCTGGTACTCCGAGCCCTGGCTTAAAATGCTAAAAATCTTGCCGTTGTGCGACCACTGTAGCGTCTGCCGGAGAGCCGCTCTTTGCTGTTCTCCCTGTTGTGTCCCCGGGCTCCTTTGAGATTGGGCAACTTGCAGGATGAAAACAAAAAAATAGACGCACGCATATGCGTAAAGTGGCGTGCCAAATATGCGTAAGCCCATTATGAACTCAATTAAAGGAGATTAAATGTGACAAATCGAATATATCAAATGAGCCGGGGGTTGCCACTTGTCTTAAAATGTTTTAGATATCCCTCATCTCTGTTTGAAGGATACTCAGTGAGCAGAGGAGAAAAGCTAAGTTTGAATGTATCCGTGTAAACTCATATCGCTCTGCTCCTGCAGCCTGCAGTGAGATGATGGTGAGGAGGAGGAGGAGGAGTTCAGCATTTGGAGTTTCTGAATCTGTTACACAAGTGTGGTGCTGCTGCTCATATAACCACTGGATGGATACGTGATGTCTGATCATGCCCAACCGAGTGTGTTTGATAACTGAACTGTCTGGCCCTCTGGAGAACGTTCATGTGTGTCAGTAACCAACAGTGAAAGTTGTTTTCTTAAACACTAAGAGGGGAAAACATATTGCATAGTTTGAGTCATAACACAAACACAGAAACAGATGTAAAATGTCTTATGAAATCCATCCCACTTAGCTATGATAGCACATAAATGATATGACCCATTTCCCAGAACCTTCTGTATATTATCTCCATTTTTTCCCTGCTCTGCCAGATCAACAACTTGTCATGATAAATGGCTTTTTTCCCTGACTGTGGGATGAACTCCCAACCAAATTGCAACACTCCTTGCCAAATGTCTGCGAGCACCACTTTCTCATATGAGGATCTCAGAAAACCTAAACATGACTCGCTGATGGCCCTGCGACATTTCCAGCTCTGTCTTGGAAAACCGTCTCCCACAAACCCCCCTCCACCCCGGCCGCGCCTCAGTCCTGCATGTCTGTGCTGGAGCTCTGCTGACAACGTGAACGCTTCATCACATGCATCGCACAGTAATCTTCTATAAGGTCATAATTAGTCTATTCTGAGCAAAAAAAAGAAAACAAGATGAGGCTGTGGTGACACTTCATTTCTGCGTTTACCGTGTCTGGTGGCAGACTGGTGACCCCCACGCTCCTCTGCTGATAAGTCATCTGCTGCAAGCCAGTCAAATCACTGCCCTGCTGTTATCACCAGAGGTATAATGCATAGTTTGGGAAACCTAATGTAAGGTCTTCATTTTGTTTTTCATCTGCAGAGCAAAGGCAGGAAATTCTTTTTAGCATCGACACAACTGACCACAGGACAGCTGCTGCGAAACCACAGCAAGAGGACAGAAGGACTTTGCAGTTTCTAAATCACAACGTTTTAGGAGAGCTATTGGCTTGAAAACAACACATTTGGACAAGCAATTATGAGCTCTTATGTGGGAGGATCGCGGTCTTGCCTTACAAACTCTACGTTGTTATCTTACAACTTCAGAATGTTTTGTACAGCATCTGAACGAGCAAACGTCTACAATCACAAGAATTGCTGGTGGAACCTCAAGCGGCCATGTCGTTGACGAGAAACATGAAATAAAGAATGTAATAAGAGAAATTTGTGTTGTGCTTTCTAAGCTGTCCTTTATTTATCCAGACCAGTAGTTTCTCTTCCACATCAGTCCTGTTTACACTCCTGTAGCAGCCAGGGGGTTAATGTGCCTTGCTCAGGGGCACCCCGATGGTTTCAAAGAGCTTCTTTTTTTTGTTTTTGTTTTACTTTTTGTGGGGTTGTGGTTTTTGGGGTCATGCCCGTGTCTCCTGTCTAATAAAGCAAAATCTGCCTGTCCTGATCCGTCTACAACCCTGTTCCCACCACCCTTCCACTGCCCTGCACACAACACAAATATGAGACACATTTCAAAGACAAATAACGCCTATATTGGAGTTTTCTAGCTAGTTGGCTTACAATGCCAGGGACAAAGTGGGTGAAATACGGAAATAAATACAACAAAGACTTGGAGAAGACTAAATTCAACCTCAGATGGACGATTCAAAGGCACTCTGCAGATACTGAACGCTTTAAATACATACACATCGTGCAGATATTCTTCAACAACCCAATTCTAATAGCCAACTTGATATGGGAAGTGTAATGATATTATTAAATTCCCTAGTACTGGCTCATATTACTTTGTTAAAAGTGATAGATCACTGTTGCCCCCACAGTCTTCATTGATACTTGGTCCATTTATTAGTTGATTTTCTTCAAGTTCCAGAGAGTTAAAGAGAAAAAATGTAATTACAAGTATTTAGTATTTTTTTTAGATTCATTTTTTAAAAACTGATGTGGCCTCTTTTTCACTTATTGTTTTCATAGACCTGTTTGCTTGTTTCTCTCACCAAATCTGGCAACATAGTCCACGACTAAACAGGCAAGCCTCCGGTCACAAGCCTGCCTCTCTCACGTAAAGCAATGAACTATTTCAAAAAGCGGCCATTTTCCTCTGACATCACACCCAGGGTGGGAAGCTTAATGTCGTGCTGATTTGTCCCATGTCGCAAGTCGTATAAATGTGGGGAATCTGACAGATCGTTACCATCTCACCGCTTCCCAATTGATCATTGCCTGAACAGACAACGGTGAAACTCAGGATGTACGTTGGGCTGTATCTCAAGGTAAGACAACATATTTGATGACCCGTTGATCAACAGCTAATGGTAGCATTCGACCACTTTTTAGCTAACAACACTGTTTGATAGTGTTACACAATGCGATAGAAAAGGTGTAAAACAACACTTAAATAAAATTTAATCAAGCTATCAAGTAAAATGCACTGCAATCAAGCTTCACATGTTGTGTAGCCATGGTTGGTTTAGGTTCAGGAAAAAATTGTTTTGGGTTTCAGAAACTATGTTACTTCTGTAACTTCAGCTATAAACGTTACGTACGTCTCTTCACTTACTTAACGTATGTGATGAAACTTAACTACATTATTAGGTCACAATAATTCACCATTGACATTTACTTTCACTCTGGACACAAACAACGGCTCTGTCCTTGTTTGACCCAAAAATCCATCCCTGTGCGAACCTGCCACTCTTTATACTACGTCACCTGACTTCCTACTTTGTTTCCGTAACAATTATTACGGCAACTAGAGGTCGCCGCTTCATACATCACATGTAAATAGAGCAGCAATATCACACCGTTGCCAGTGGGCCACCATGGGACCGTGTTTTAGAAAATGTAGTAAATAGCAAGAGACAAAAACTTTTTTTGATCCCTTTTGAATTTTGCAGTTACTTACACATATGATGTGAGTGACGTCGTCTTGTGAAACACTCAACAAAAACCCATAGTTGACCTTGTAGAGCTGGTTAGCTAGCTAACTCTCCTTTCACATAACCATGGTTGTCAATATGGTCAGATTTATTGTGATTTTCACCTTTATTATCTGTGCCAAGATAACGACAATGTTGGTGTTGGTGATGTGTATTGATTGAGACAATATAGTTGACTGAGCAGTCTTGCACAAGACCAAGCTGTATTTTAGTATTTTAATGACAAACTGGGATTTTCTTGACTGGCAAAATGATCTTTTTTAAACTGACAAACATCATACGTGTAACTCATTGCACAATTCAAACGGGATTATGAATGCATTTGTCACCCTCAACTGACTCCACTTATTTTCCGGAATAAGGTCCCGCTGGGCAAACTGAGAGGGGAGGGACTTCATCTCTCTATACGGGTCGTAATCAGCTGCTTTCACAGTCGACCTATATAGTTGTCAAAAACTCCACAGGGTGCCTTTAACTTGTTGGTGTAATATTAGGTTATGAATATTTAATGTAACTGAGAAAAATACTTCAGATGAAACTGATCTATAAATTAACACCGACATTTATGATCCAAGTGAAAATCCATTCGGCACCTAACAGTAGCTGAGAAAAAGAGATCAAGAACCCCGGGCAGACTAAAAATACTTTAAAGTCTGAGAATGGGTTCTATTTAACGGTAGAGCACACTGATTAAGTCACGCTGTAAATTACAGTTAAACCAGTTTGTATTGTTCTTGGATGGCGGAGGGCACACATCATCTAGCAGTCACGTGAGGTTACATTTCAGCTTGTGTAAGCTGTGAGGGCGAATCAGAGCCAAGTGGAGTTATATGAGCTCCTGGAAAAGAAGTCTCCCTGCAGACTTGTATGAGCTGTTCTTGAGGTAAAGCTAAGTGGGGAAATGCTCGACACAGACACTGGATGAGGATGCCAGACGCTCACTAATGTGTGATGTGTTTCTTTTTTGGGGAATAATCAGTTTTTGAAGGACTTTAAAGTGAAAAGAAGTGAATAAAAGATTTTTCAACTCAGACAAAAATCTTTCCAACTGAATCACAGCATCAGCGGTGAAACAGGGCTGTTCCTTTTGTTTCCTGTTTTGTCTTCAGAGATGCCCCGTAGCACAATGGATTTTTTCTCCAGTATAAAACAGCTGATGCACTTTTTGATGATTGTGTTTGTGTTTTCGGGGATGACTAACACACACTCCTGTGATTCTGCATACCAACAGTTCCTCCAGAGAGCGAAAACTATGTGTCCCTGTGTTGCCTCTTCTCGCTTCTCTGGAAAACCAGACAGGCAGTCAGAACCAGCTGTACTGGGTCACTGGTGTTTTTTTGCTCGTAATTCATTGAACTTTCTCCCGTATGCAGAGTACTTTTTCTCTCCAGCGAGGGCAGCACAGTGTTCCCCTCACACAGATCGCAGACACATCTGCAAGGAATTAGCCGAGTTCTTTTGTCCACGTTGCTGGAATTCATCCCCTTTCCTGATTTTTTTTTTTTTTTTTTTTTTTTTGGGCACTCGATTGAGCTAGAAGAATTTGAATAAATCAACGTCTGCAGTTGCAGAATAAGGAGGAAAAAACAATTCCTGCACGAGACTCGTCACTGAGTACAGAGGAAAGAAAAAAAAAGGGTCTCCATCCTTTCATGATGCTAAATTTACCGTAAAACCAACACTAATTATTCAGTGCCATCACTGAATCAACATCTGGTGGACATTTGGCACTTTACTGGAGACGCGAGGCCTACATTTAAGTGTTTACAGCAGCCAGGGCAGATAGATATTTCATTAAGTATGCCTTTGTGAGAATTTTTTCTGCAACTTTGGTGGCTTTGTTTTCTCAAAAAAACAAATAAAAAAAAAAACAAACTTAAAACCTGCTTAAAAGTCCGGCTTCGGGAGTTTCAGGCTGACAAGATTAGAAAGCTGTCATTTCTTTTTCCCACTTGCATTTAATTACTCACTCTCATGTCCTCATTATGATCTCATCATGGTGAAACAGGACCACACACATTTCTCAAAACAATCATGGCAAGGCCCACTTCCTCTAATCTACTCCCAAAACTCTTATATCACATGCCTCTATACTTAAACCCCACAACTTCTATCCCATAACACATCCCTGCTTCTGTTAATCTCCCAGTCTTAGCACTCCCCCTCCACCCATTTGCAAACAGCAGTCTCTTCAAATAAGGTCAGGTTCAGCTCAGCTCAACGCTCGACGACAGAAACAGACAATTCAAATATTTTCTCCTCTTTCATAAATGCTGGGTTTCCATTACTCTTGGAGCGCAGAGTTAGAGCTTGCACCGCACACACACACACACACGCGCGCGCGGTCTGGTGGACTACGTGGCACTCTGCACATGCACTATAGACTCAACCAGGAGGAGGAGCACTTTATCAAGACACAGCCCAGCAAACTTTACATTGAGAGATGAGTCGTGGACATCTTCTCCTTCTTTTCGCTCCCAGGATGTCAACTCATCCCACAACCGCAGAGATACGGGGAGACATCACAGTTAATCCAGTGATAAAGAGATTATGAGATAATCATTTCTTTCAGCTGTGATTTAAATGTCTCTTTATTTGCCAAGACGATAACAGAACAAGCTGGGGGAGATAACATAAATCACACTACGGGTCAGTGTTGTGTGGTGGAAGCCTTAAAATTACAATTCAAACCTGCTGTAACTGATTTCAAGCTGTGCACACACTGGAAAATTACCCGTATTTAAAGACATAGTTTCAAATTTTGGGAAATATGCTTATTGGCTCAAAAAAAAACCTTCATAAGTGTCCATTAAACATGGATCCACAGCCAGCAGAGGTCAAAGCCTCACACCCTAAAGGAAACAACAAGCCTGGCTCTGTCAGAAAGTTAAAAATCCACCTACCAGCACCTCTAATGCTCACTAAATAACACATTATGTCTACTTACTCAGCACTCTTCTTACTTTCGGGTGATTATACACATGAGAACATAATTATGAATATTATATTCTCTTTCTGTCAATATATATCCCTCTAAATCCTACATACTAGACCTTTAAATCCCAAGATCACTGCTTACCAGCAGCATCAGCGTTGGCTGATGTATGAAATATGGTCCTGTAGCAGGAGCTAACGTAGAGGCAGTTCTGAGTACTTGGCAGGGTGTTTATATTTCTGTGTGAGAAACATTCACAAAACTTCACAGGTGTTTGATCAAAATCAAGGGTGAGTTCAAAGATGGCCGTGGTTTGGCCCGTGAGTACTGATTACTCAAGGAAGTAATAATGGTACTCGTGGGTCAGAACAGTAACATGTTGACCGACGTCGTGGCTCGTGTGAACACATCACGCAAATTGGTCCCTGGTTCATACTGTAACCTCTCAGCTAAAAAGGTAGTCAGTTTAGATCTCAGCCTTGAACTTTGCTGTATAAAGTTTGCATGTACTGAAAAAAGAACTGTACTGCTGCCTGTCACAGCATGAACACACACAGCCCAGGTGGGCTGCAGAATATACATTAAGTTAACCACGGATGCAAATGTTAGTGTGTTAGTTTTTCCATTCTTCCCCCATACTCAGTTCATGATGGGTTTGTTCCAGCCTCCAGCCACCCTAAATAACTATAATATGGTTATACATCTTTAAAGGCAACAATTTGTTAGAGAGTAAACACATTGCCCTATATCTTTTGAATAATATATACTTTTTAGGAACTTTAAGCTGGTTATGAAACAGTCTCAATTTAACACTGTTAGCTATCCGATGTAGCAAGAACATTAGCAAGAAGATTGACTGTTTATGTAAAGTTACTATTAATGTTATTCTTAATTCTTATCACCAGGTTTCTGAATTATCAAGGTAGAATTAGTTGTCACTACTCAGTTTTAATCTGTGCTGATGATGAGTTGAGTTTGAATTTCACAGCCTGAGGAAAGAAGCTGCTCTGAAGTCTGTTGGTACAACACGAAAACAAAGTTTACTTTGTTTCACTATTGTCAACTTTTGTCCAAAGGGGGCCGCCATAATCAAGTTCCTCAAAGTAGCTTCATGTATTTTACATTATATTTTAAGTCTTTGTTTCTGGTTGTAGTTTGAAATTCTGAGCTACTTGTTTAGAAGAAGGAAGCTTTAATCAAAAGGGATAAAAAGAGGATGACCGTGACTTTGATTGGAATGTTATTTTTCTCAGATAAGGCTTGTTCAGTCACTGCATGAATCAATTCTTTATATAAAAAAGAACAATGGCTCCATCTTCAGGATGCACTCAGTACATTAAAATATAAAGGTATTATGTGATGTGCTAAGTGTCCAAGCTTGCTCTATTGGGTAAAATGATTAATTTAAACAGTGTCTGACCTGCATGGTTCATGCCCAACTCAGGGGCGTCTCCCCTCAGCAGGTGTTCCTCACTATACCTTTCACCTGTGCTTTTCATGTTACCTTCAGATACTAAAAAAGGCCAATTTAACTGAAATAAAACATATTTTGGGGATTCTTCTCTCTTTCTGTGATTGACATAAATAAGAACACATGAACGCAATGTTTGCTGTGGCTCAGTTTATTGAATGCAAAATACAACAGAAAACAAGAGAACAAGAAAGTTACAGTGAAAACAAGCCTCTCAGACACAAGCACAACACAGCATTTTCAAGGTATGCTTCAATTTCATCAGTGCATAAAACATAATAATACTCTTAAACAATTATTTCCCCAATAGACTGTATGCTGTAACAGAGGTTCATGAACGTGGTGCAAGTTCATGTTCATTAAGCTGCTTGTTTAAACTTTTGGAAATATTTCATATTTCAGATAAATTATTAAGGTTATGTATGATGTATACAGTTGTATGTTGTGCCCCAGTCTAGTCCGTAGGCCCAAAATAATTTTTTTTATCAATAATAGATATTTGATAGGACTTGATTATTAAAAGTGAAGATCAGTGCAGAGAGATCCGAAAGCAGACAGAACACTGGTGTACTAGAGGTGGCGGTGCAGTGTTTGTGTCACACACCGTACAGCATGTGTCCTGAGAAGAAGCTCTTGGTGCTCATGCCAGTGGTCCCGTTGGCGGCCTGCAGCCACACTTTGTCCCCCGTCTTCAGCCAGAGCACCATGTCTCCTGATGACATGTGGCGACCTCCCTGATAAATCTTGAAACTTTGCAGCACTACTTTGCCGTTAAGCCACAAGTCCACACTTCCTCCACTGACGAGGGACGAGCAGAGGTAGCTGAACTGATAGACTCCAGGGATGGTGCACGTAAACACACCCGTCTTAGTGCTGTAATGGTTCTGTGCGTTGTAGATGACCTGATGGAAATGAAGGATTTTCACTGAGGATGGGTTTTGCAGGCCCAAGCGGACGGAAAAGGCAGATTGTGACTGTGAAGAGTTGGTGCTGAGTGCGGGCAGTCCAGGTGGACCTCTCGGGCCAGGGGGTCCTACTAGACCTGCAAAGAAACAAAATTATAGATTGCTACAAAATGCTGTAAAATAAAAAAAAAGGTCATCCTGCACAAGATACGTTGTTTTTTAGTTTGGAATCTGTAGTATTAACACACAGCTGATTTTCTGGGGGATACAATGTGCAGCCATGACCTCAGTACAGTAAATCAGGAAACCAATATAGGACTTTACATCAGCGAGATAGACAGCTTTTTTAAATCATTCATAACATTATCTCGATTCATTTTTATCCCGATGAATGTCCAAGAATGACAATTCACCACAATCAACTGTGTTTTTTATTCAGATCTGCACAGAAATCTTTTAATGTTCCATCCCAAGTTAGCCCTATAAACGATATACAAAGGCTGAACAGACAGTGTTTATCATATCTGAGTACAGTACCTCGTTGTCCTCGAGTTCCCCTTCGTCCTCGGGGGCCTCGGGGTCCTCGGGGTCCAGCAAATTCGCATCCATATCCTGTATGTGAAGAAGATGTCAAGGTTAAACTAATTTAGCCTAATAGTTTAAGGAATTTTTTTAATGTGTTTGAATTAGTACACCGCTAATGGTTTCTTTTAGAGGACCCCCTTCACCAAAAAGTTAAGACCAACAGGTGTTAAATGATTTGAAAATTGATTTTTTTTAATAAGGTTTAGCTTCTTTTTGCCATTAAAATGTTACTGCCATTTGTTAGTGCTTAAAACCGACCTCTTCTCCATTGACTGGATAACAGCTTGGCCCTGCAAGATCAAACACCACATATGAAGTACCGTTTCCAAACAAGGGATTAGAGAACACCATGAACACACCAGGTTAAACTCAGAATGAAAAATGAACCAAGTCCCCCAACCCCACCCCCTCCCGAGGTCTTAAAGTTGAGTCTAGTAGAGTTTCACCTGTGCAGTAGGATCTATCCCTCCAGGCCGCCAGGTTCAGGCGTCTGATGCTGGAGCAGCGGACGAGTCGGTTCCTGTTTGAGATGACGTTGAAAGCGTCAGAGGGGACTGACGTGATCCCGGTGTTGTCACAGATGATCCTGGACAGGGTGGCAGAGGACAGAGCGGCTCTCTGTCTTGAGGTGAAGACGCCCGGCCTCTGGTACCACAGCCTGATCATTTCAAAGAAAGGAGAAGGGAAGCAGACTAGAGTCAACCGAGACTATTTAAAATAAGTCTGTTTCCTTGATTGTGCAGCTGACATGAGGTAAATTATTATTTTAAATAATGCAGTCATAATCATCTTATTCCCAAGGTGTAAACTGATGCTAGAAAAATACTACCAAAACCTCTGGCTACAACAAAACAGACTTCATTGCTTAAAAAACCCCCCTGCCAAAAAAGAAAAAAAACGATGTCCCCAGAACTCTACGCCTACATTTTAAATACACCCAACTACATACTGACCTGTCACCCTGGCGGGTCTTCTGGAACTGTTTTGCAATGAGGCAGGCAAACAGAGGCCCAACACGACCGCCCCGGACAAATGGCTCTGCCACGCCTGCCAGCCAGACGTCGATGTTGTCGGGTGTGCCATAGAGCTCCAGCAGCCTGCGGGCCAGGTCGCTGTTGTTCAGGACCTGACCGAGCTCTGCCTGGTTCCTGGGCTGAGATAGGCCACAGAACTTGCGAAAAGCATTGTAGCCTAGAGAAGTAAACAACATGTGAACAAAGAGTGGTTGAAGACAATCAATGAATAGATGAAACATTAGAGGAAGAAGTCAAAAGTACCAGGCAGGCCGTGATCACGTCCTCTCTGCATGTTGAGAGAGCCCAGGTCCAAAGCCAGATGCTGCACAAATTGGAACAACCTTTCCCTCAGAGCATCCACCATCATGTGATCCTGGGTGTTCAGTTTAGCAGGACGTCCGACCAAACCGCGCAGCAGAGGGTCAATGCCACCTGGAGAGGTCAGATACAAATTAGGCTGATAGTTTACGACAGAGTGGCTGATAAGTTGTATCACTTCTCTCTGTTCTGCTCACCCTCGAAGACGATTCTCCAGGGTGAGAAGAAGGCCTTGAACAAGGAGACGCTGGGGAACTGAGGGTGCTCCCTGTAATTTGCATCCAGACGGGCCAAGTTTGGCTGGATGGCCAAGTGGGCGAAGCGGTAAGCTGCTGTAGCGAAGACATTGGAGATGCTGGCGTCCACCTTGTCATTGTAGCCGGGGTAACGGCCAAGCAGTCTGCGCATCGCATCGTCACCCACAATGTGTGGCAGATAGTCCCTGAACACAAACACCTGAGAGAGGCAGAGAGATTTATTTTGTTTAAAAGACAGTGGACTGCATGACACATGCAAGTATAAATTGAAGAACACTGACTAGCTCTCAAGTTTAGTTACCTGTGTGTATGCACCCATGATCTTTCGGGCCTCTTGGTAGAGGGTCTCACTGTCCCACTGTGGGTTAAGTCTCCTCAGTTGACGTGCCAGGCGGTTATGCTCTCGCAAAAACAGTGTGTGGAGTGACGTCAGACCGATGTTCTCGTCCACACGGACATCACCTAACAGACAGAAGTCAAGGAGTTCAAGTTTACTTTCAGTTGGGAGTTTATGAGTTGTAAAAATCTGTTTATGAATTATTTGTGAAATGCTTTATAGATAAGCAATAACACTAATAGGAAGATTATTCATCATTAGTTACACTTGGAAGATGACTAACCTGCAATGAAACAGGGAACCTCTCTGGCGTTGGAGTCGTTGGTGACTCTTCTGCGGGTGGCGCACATGTTCACCTCCATCGGGCTGAAGGGCAGCAGTTCACGTCCGTTGTCTCTGAACTCTGTATTCACACGCAATAGGCCGCCATCATTTTTGAGATCGCGGAGAGACTGGGCAAGCTTATCCTCAGAGCCATACACCTGGCTGAGATCCAGGTAGGCTGTCAGGGCATTGATCTGCTCTCTCTTGTTGGCTTCTCCGCCAAAATTGTAGGCCGAGAATCCTGTTCCGCAAACAGGGGCGGATCTGAAAGCAGGGATGCAGCTGTCTGGGCCGGTTGGCAAGCGGGGGTCGCCAGGAGGAATCTGTTTGTAGGAAAAGAGATTCCAGAGGTTATGGAGAGAATATTTGAGTGGAAACATTATCTTGGTTGGTTTTGAGCCTAGGCACTGACCGGGATGGGGATACATGGCTCAATGTTCTCACAGCTCTCATCACAGTTCACCCCGTTGCTGAAGGAGCGGATGCTGGGAGAGAAGGGCGTGAAGGTGAGATCGTGGTCGTTCCACTGCCCGAACAAGGTTACCATGTGAGTGAATTCTCTGTCGTTCACCACGTCTTCGTCCCGTGTGCTTAGGATGTTGTTGGACACCTGTCGGACCTGAACATGGGAAATAATTGTCTCATTTTAATCAGCATTTATGTAGATTAATTGAAATGAGTGTCTGAGATTTAAAGGTCCAAGGTACCAGTGGGAGAAAGAAGTTGTTGAATGTCTGGTTTCTGAAGCCTTTTGGTTCAGAGATGCCGTCGTCGTATTCAGCTGGTAGCCAGCGGGCAAAGGGAGTGTTGGCAGCTCCAAGGCGAGGGTTATTTCTAAAAGCACACAGGAGATGTGCATGTTTGGAAATGCTGCTTGAGAAATCCGAGGGAAATGTACACATCTTCTGCCGTGTTTAGGTGTATTTCACAAGCATTAGCACAACTCAATCTCACACACCCAGTTTCCCTTAAATTGACACAGATTGTTTTTTTGGAAATAAATCATACGATTGATTTGCCTTACACACATGTTGGATACGTATTCTGAAAAGCAAGAAGTCTAAATGGATAACCAAATGATGATAACGAGGACACTTGGTAATGTTAAAAAGTGCCCCTGTAAATGAAGTTTTTTTTTATCTCTAGAAAAGGCATTAGAATTTAAGGCACTTATATATATGTTAAAAGTAAAAATGTATCTTTTTATGTCCAGATGGTGTTAAACAGACAGATAATGTGAAATACAGATAAAAAACATTAAAACAGTTTTATATAAAGCTTAAATGTTTCTCTTACAAGTTGTTGCAGATGCTGGTGATGGTGCGATACTTGTTAATGTTTGGTGTGGTGCGGCACTGTGGGAGTCTGACTCGAGCTGAACATCCACTTATTTCTGAAAGCCTTCTCAGGTCCTCTTCAGAGAGCAAGTCTGAAAAATGTAAAAGACACACGGCACATCTTTGTCACAATGTGTGTGCATGTCTGTTAACTTTATATGTCTAGTTGTTAATTACAGCTTTGAAGTGCTCCACTGTGACCACATTATGCAACAGTAAACCATAGACCCTCAACCAAGACCAGGAAGAGTTCTCACAGAAAATCAATGTGTGCTTTGTGTGTGCGCGTATCTGTTGTCTTTGTTTAGGTGCTGCATGCCTAACCTGTGGCGTTGAGTGAGCGTTTGTGCACATGATGCACCCTTTCGTGAAGCAGACGGAGGGTTTGTGCCATGTAGTCTGCAGATCTTACGGCTGAGCGTGTGTCAGCACGAGGCTGCTTCAATAGACGGAGAGCATCGTGAGGTTTCACCACATCCCTGCGGACTCGTCTCAGACTCCTGGAGGAGAAAAAGACACAGTTGAATGATTAAGTCAAAATTTTTTGGAGTTTCTGTAGTTACTATAATGAATGGCTTTCATGAATACTATGCTCAGTGATATCAGTTTATCATATTATAAAATAACTCAAAAGACGAACTCACTCTTCTCTGGAGTATTTGTACGCATCATCCACAAGTTTCTTTGCCTCTTCAAAACAGGTTTGAAGGAGAGGACTGCCCAAATATTCTCCTGCAAAGAAACAACACATTCATTCAACTTGTTCATCAAAAAGATTTTAACCTTCACCAGTGATGTAACAAAGGGAAATTCAAGTGTAACAGGGAATCGGAAAAAAAAGAAGGTGCCCGCAGTGTGAAGGCTGTAGCCTACCTGCTGGTTTGGAGTGAGCCGGCACCAAGCAGACACCCAGCACAAGAAGGACAGAGAGAATCATCTCTAAAACAAATAAACAAAAATCAGTTAAAAACCAAATTCATCGTATTGTTGTTATTAATATCAATAGGCATATACTATATATACATTGTTGTCAAAAGGCATGCAGAGAAAATATTTTCAAGTACTATGTAACAAAAAATAATTAAGCATTTAAGGTAAAAAGGAAAATGCTGTTACCTGAGTCAGTGAAGATAGCTGTGAAGATTTCAGATGCTCTTGGAGAGCTTGAGTTAGTGATGCTGTGTCAAACATCGGGTCCCTCCTTATATTCAGTCCTCTGAGGCCTCGCCCCCGGGGTTGTCCAGATGAGACTACAGTAAAAGAACAGTTCCTTCTTCCTTCTATCGTCGCTCAAGGAAATCCTTTGTTCTTATCAGTTATTGTTTCTGGTCAACTAATAGAGATAACGTTCTTATTTGCAATACCACAGGCTAATGATATTTAGCATAACAATTGTTACTGGCCACCGTAATGATGATGGTATTAATGTAAGCATTATAAGCATTTGTATGTGGTTCTTTTAGTATTTTTTTATCAAGCTATTTGAATAAAAAAAAATCCTCATTCATTATTATAACTTTATAATAATTGTAAAGTGGACGTTTTTAAAAAATATGAATTATTTTGTCCACTTTTTGACATACTTTTTGAAAACAAGATTATTGCATAAAAATATACACAATGTCCTTTTTCTTCACATTACTGTATCTGACATAAGTAAATCCAGTCTTTTCTTGCTGGAAAATTTTTTTTATTACCCACAATTTTGGTTAGAATGTTTCGGGCATTTTATTGTAATCACGATAACTGACAGCAGAGCGATGACATGATTTGTGTCAGTGTTCTTCTCTTCCTTTTTTTACTTATTTACCAATGTTGCCATGTTGTGGCTAATGGTCCTCAGTGTTGCCACACAGAAACTGATAAACTCAAGTAAGTCTGTGAAAAGAGGAAGTGATATACACTAAACAAAAGTACGGTAGATTGAGGTTACGAGTTCAAATCAGTGTTTTATTAACTAAAGGGGTTGGTCACGATGTAGGTAAATAAGTAATAGGTTGTATTTGTGAGACATGGTTGTGCAATGAGGAAAAGGAAAGACGGACATACGGTCAACCATAAGTTCACCTTGAGAGTGTGTGAGTGTGTTTGGGTGGGGAGCCCTGTGGCTGCCGCATATACAAAGGCCTCTTCATAGTCGTCACGCAAAATTGTCAGCCGTTAACAAAACAAGGAAATGCCTTGCTTTTACTGTCTTCTGAAAGTAGTTGAATCTGCTGCTTTATAAAGTTGGCTGTTTTTTCTTTTCTTTCTCCTTCCTTTGTGTCTCATTGATAACAATGATAAACCACTAAAAAGCAGACTCATCTCCTAGCAATGTGAAAAAGTCAAACGCCTGTTCTTAGTGGGATACTCGCTGTTAAATAAACCTGCATATACGAGGTAATTTGGGTGTAAAAGGGTAGTGTATAGCACTGTATTTAATAACGAGGACTCCTAATCTGTTGTGAATTGGGAGCATCCCACTGACTAAACAACAAAATTCTAGTCTCCATCCTTTCAACCCAGACAAGTGGAAAAATTGTTTACAGGATTTATTCAAATCCAAATACAGAAGGTTATTTTGCTAGCTTCCTGGTTTTTGTCTGAAGGTTTTGACCTGTAAAGTCTTCTGTCGGCAAACATGCAAACTTCAGCCTCTTTAGCTGTCCTGTACCTGGACCCAAATGTGGTAAGGTGTGCACACCTAGCCTCCCCTCTTCCCTAGTTTATTTAAAAGAATATGTTTACTAGTAAGGCTTCATTCACTACAATAGACATTGCTAAAAGGTGGGAAATAAGTTGCACACCATACACTTGTATTAGTATTAAGATACAAGTATGTGCTTGTTTTCAAATGATACATAATTTAGTTTAATCACGGTAAAACATTTTTTTGACATTCTTGACATTCTTGGACATCAGTGACATTGTGTGTCACTAATGTATTCATGCAGAAGAAATAATATTTTGATTTCTGTCATCAATTTCAATGACAGGTCTGCTTGTTAACAAAGTGTGGGGTTTACCTTTCTGTCAGAAAATCATTGTGTTTGCAACATGAACAGGAAAGTTGCACTACTCCAGTTTCCTCTTTGAGGAAACGGCTGAAACATCGTTTGTCAACCTCAGGTTTTAGCTTCGCTGATGGGAAACTGCTTTAAAAGTCAAGCAATGATTCTGCAGATAAGAGCGAGAACTTCGTACATAATGACAGACCTAAATTGAAAGGTTTTGCCGGATTAAACAATGCTTCACAGTTCCCTCTGTGATTAGTGAAATTCCCCAATGTCCAGGAAGCAGAGCTGTTTTGGACTCTGCATGAGTCATTTACACCATTTCTAATAACAATAGCATAGTTTACAATGTTGTACAATCCAGACTTAACCTTTGCTATATACACAATAAGGAAGAGGTGTGCTTGGTACTGGAGACAATAAAGCCAATGCGTCAGACTTGTGACGCTAAAAGATGTTTCCAACATGCAGGAAATCTTTTCTTTTCCCATTACTGTTAAGACTTTTATCCGTCACTATGGTTAAAAAACATAGTAAAAGTAAGCAAGTGCAGAAACTAGTTCCTCCATGTACTTAAGTGAGGTCTCCAATACTGTAGATGCAATTTGCACAAAGCAAAACATTCATATATTAGGCCTATCGGAGATATATCATTATATATTAGATATTGGAGGAAACTTTATTTTCTGTAGATCATAATGCAGAGGGAGATGCCTGGTGTGATTTAGAAATGATATCATGATCTAAATTTACTTAATTTACTTATACTTACATACTTACTTATATTCTCAAAGAATAGCAATAACTTAAATTCCCAGTGAATGTTATTGTTACTGGATTCTTTTCACTCTCCCATATCAGTACACCGAAAATCCATTATCAGTAGTGCTCTAGGCTTGACAACAAAAAGCTCAGTCAACAATGCAGCTTTCTCAACTAATGGATGACATGTTTGACTTTGTCTCGCTACAATGGCAGGAAAATGGATGGAGGTTGGTACGAACAGTCAAGAACAATTTTTCAGCTTCACTGTAAGATTATACACATTTGTTGTTGACAGTTGGTCATTGAACAGCTTTGACACCTGTTTACCGTAGCATTAAGAAACATTTAGGCCTTTTAATTTCATTAAACAAACCACATGCCATTCCTATTTTGACATGAGTGTAAGTAAGTTCAGCAATTGTGGTGTCTTGCTAAACTTTAAGCCAATTTGAGGAACAAAAAAATGTTTAAAAAAAAATCACACCTTGTTTTTTTAATTGAATTTTTTTCATACACAGACAAAATTTATTTCAGAGCGAAGAAGAACAGAAAAAGTCTAATATGGAGACTAATTAACCTACGGCATTGACATTCAAATTACAAAATCACGAGAGTTGAGGAAATATCTCAACTCTAACTTCTTAAAGTCCAATTTCAACACTGTGAAACCCCTTAAAAGTAGTCTTTAAGGTTGAGGGGGGGGGGGTTTATTTTAGTGTTCAAGGGCTGCCCTTATGCTTTTCATTATCAAAAATAAACCATAATGATTGCCTGGATTTAGGGGAAATCTATTTTCATTCTATATTTTTCATTGCCTTCACCTGACAGTATATTCTCACTAACAGAAGAGCTGCTACAGTAATCTTATTCACATGTAGAAAAACTGGAACTGAACTGTGTTTTCTAATGGCTTCAGGTTACCTTTTCAGACCTGTTTCCAAAGTCCATTTCATTTCCATTTCCATCAAGATTGGTCTAATATAGGACATCTGTGTTGATTATGTGTCTTGACATATGCAGAGATAGATGAGATAGATACAAAAAAAACAATTCCTTTCCAGTTCCAGTTTGTTTGCACATTTGTAGTCATTGCTGTCCTCATCTCAGTCTCAGAGTCAGGAGGAAGCAGCGATGTGCAGAATACCAGAGGGATTTCACAATGTTAGCTAATACAAAGAGCAGTAACATGGAAAGTCAGAAGGAAGAAACTGAGACAAAAACAAAAATGCTGTAATGGAATCCCACCCACTGTTTTTCAAAAACAACTTTTGTGATGCCAAGTTGGATCCATCAACTGCACAGACACAATGCTAAAACATCCTATTGTTAGTGTCTGTCAGCACCTCATTGTACCTCCCCTTCACGTATGTTACATATCGCTTACCTCACAATACGCTGAACAGAACAAAGTAGCAAATCAAAAACCACTCTTGTTTTTCACCTCAAGCTGGTTTATATTACTGTATAATTTACAAATGCCTACTAGTGACACTTATCTGAGGGCCTGCAGCACGGTTTTCGATTCCTGATACGACACTTGGAGTACTATAAACTACTGGCCATAAAGATAAGCCGAGAGAGATGTTTGGGAAGTCGTATAAATCAAGATCAATGGTAAAAAGGCACCAATCAGAAAAACATGCACTCAGTCAATCTAGGGCACTAGGGCACTGACATGTTTTACTGCATAATAACTGTTCTCTTCAACAACTAATATTTTGAACACGTGAGTTGAACCTGTTCTCAGTGGTGGTCAAGAGGGTTGAATAGCATGCCTTTAGTCACTCAGAGGCTTTCACTTTACAAATCAGCATTCAAAAGAGATCATTGTTCTCCTTTGGGACAGCATCTATATGTTGCGTCCTGAGAGGAAGGACTGAGGCATTTGCGTGAAATTGAGTTGTAATTAGCATTTACATTTTTGAGTTATGGCAAAAAAAGTTGTTTTGCAAGGGGATCTTTGACCACAAAAGTCTAATCGGCTGATCCTTGAGTCCAAGTCTTTCCTGAGAGCGGTTTGAGACATTAAAACTTTCACAATCCCACAATATCTGTCGTCAACGGTGTCTTCAAATTATCATCATTATCATACACCCATCATCCAATTGGAGAAAATCTTTTAAAAGGCCTGGTCTGATCGAAGATAAAAACCCAACAAAAAAGTTATCAAATTAGACATGTTTAGAAATAACCCTCTCTAATGAGGCCATCACAGGTCTATGACACAGACAGACCAGTTTCTGCAGGACAGTCACATAAAACAGGGTTGTGGAGCTCTGCTCATGACAGATTCAAAACTACATGAAACAAAGTTACAGACATTGTTGTTCAGGCACAAAGAATGAAGTGGTTCATAAAATATATAAAAGGAAACTGATTTTGAGTCAGCTATAAAGTCTAGAGAGCCAAGCTGTCGCGACAGATTTTTTTTGTCATGGTTTGGAATTCATCCAGACACATGTAGATACCAGAGGCACCAGGCCTGAAAAGGAAGTTGGCAGCATAAGTATCTATCTGAATGACAGCTTAGGTAAGTGTAGACCTAACACAGCCAAGGGCTACAATCAAGCACAACATTTAAAATCTTAAACTGTCAATAGAAAAAAAACTTTTCTGCTTCAAGATTTCATTATGAAGTAGATGCTGACTGCACAAAGTAATGGATATATAATAATGAAACCATCAATGTTTACTTGGTTCCTGATAAACCTTACTATCACTACACAATTCAATTTGCCACTAGGCTCGAGGTCACCGGGCGAAAAGGGAAATCGAAGGTTATCTGGTGATCCATTTGTATTGTAGACTAAATAAGACTGAATAAACTTGAGTTTTGTCTTGTTTTGTTGAGGGAAATGGGAACGATCAAGTTGACTTTGCATCAGCTGTGCTAAATAAGAACAAAGTCAAACCAGAGAACTGTGATGAATTAAGTATAGCATAAAACTTAGTTTAAAATTGAATGGAGTGCTAAAATAAAACTTGAGGTCATTGGAACAAACATTGGAACAACATGAACATGTTGCTTTGTGACGCTAATACAATGGAGGGGCCAATGTACAAAACAACAGAGTTGGGAATAGAACTAATCCTCTTCTGTATATTTATACAACACTCAGAATGCTGACCTGCTTTCCAATACAGACGTACGTGAGTACAACACTCCACTGAGCATTCCTGAGCATTACTATTTGCTCACTGAGAATATTTTTTACTGTGTATGTCAAACACGAGTCAAAACTGAAATACAAATATGCTTGCATAGTTTTCATAAAATAAAAATAAAAATAAAAAGGACATTTCACTGGCAAACCTAGATGCCTGGTCTTTTTTCAGACGAGGCATATCTGCACATTTAGACAGCATGGGAGGAGTCTGCAAACAACAAACCGACACTGACGTATACCTTCACTAACACACAAACACTAATGGAAAAGTCCCCTCCACTTGTCAGTGCTGAGCCACTGAACAAAAGTAGTTTCTTTTGCTCACCTGACATCAGAGATCCTCTTTTCTCTGAACTGTGAGGAGCCCCACCTGCACAAGCACAAAAGGAAACACCTCATATAACGCAACACACTAATATGGCAAAACACCTTCCACTAACCTTGACCTCGACAGTATTTTGGTCAAAACTACAGTCTGGGTTAAGACTCGGTGGTGGTGAATAAAAAAAAAAATTGAGTATAGTCAATTTTTTTTTATCAGGGAACATTTTATCTATTCTAACATTGTCTTTGCGTGCTTCACAAGGAAGAGTATAACATTTCAACAACAAAAGGTGTACAACATAGCACCTGTCATAGACATTAATTTGTTATACTTTTATAAATACATTGGTTTTCACTTTGTTTCCTGTATTCTAGTATACATTATGAGATTTTAAGTTTTTAATAATAGTAATAATAATCATTATATTAACTTTCTTAAATCAAGGAATCTCATTGAGATTGAGATCTCGCAAGAGAGGCCTAAGCACAGCAGTGAGAAAGAGAAACATTTTCAGAAAGAACAAATATATATATATATATATATATATATATATATATGTATATATACATATATATATATACATACAGTACCATAAATATGACCAGAAAAACAAAAGTACATCCTGTATAGATGAAAAGCTGTGCAGCGCCACCCAGTGTTTTAAAAATCTGTAAAGTAGTGGTGAAGAAGATACTTCTACTGGCCCTCAACATGATTATTACTTTCATGGTAAGGCATGCCTGAATTTTTTTCCTGTATAACATTTGTTCAGTAGTCTTTGCTTTCTGCATATTTTTGATTCTTCCAAGAGATCTATTCTAAAAAAATTAAAAAACAAAAGCAATCTTACCATTTAACATTTAAAAAGAACAATTTTTTGTTTAAAAAGGCCAAAGTTCGATTTCTCCGCTGAACTCCCTCAGCTGTTCATATCTGTCGATAAGGGAATGCCCACAAGCTTTTCCTACCAATTCATTATCAACATCGTGGTGAACATTCTTTCCATGAAAAATGAGTCACACTTGTGTGATGACAGAATGCACGTGCACATGAACAAACATAAAATCTCTTTGTGTGGTAGATACTGTATGTAAGCTCACATTAATCTCTGTTTTACGCCCAGCTTCTCTGCAGAACACTGTGGGTGAGATGATGGAAAAGGATTTTGATATCCTGCTCGCCTTTGTCCAAGAAATACCTGTAAATAAATAACTGACATGTACGGCAAGGAAGTGCAAGTTTTATCACTGAACTACACCACACCAAAGTCCATAGGCATAGTTATCTTCATGTATTGACCATTGGAGGCTACTTTGGTCGTTGTGTAAGCACAGCTACATTTTGTACAGTCACATATCTCATTTTTTTCCAACTAATTTATAATTTGGTCTATTATCAGTCAGAAATTAATGAAGAATTCCCCTCATAGTTTACCTGGGCCCACAGTGACGTGTTTGTCCACCCAATCATCAAAAACAACTATATTATACAGTACAGGCATAGGATTGGAGGTGAATTTCTTTACACCCTTGAACATTATTGTCAGAATAAATGTGTGGGTGAGTATGTCAATGCTGTTAATCAGTTATGTATTCTTAAATACCCACATTGAAAGTACTTAAAGCTAAATGGAAACTATCTATGGGTTTTGAGAGGATGTGATTAGTTTTACAGCCTCTTTCTATTGAGGTCCACTTCTGCCATCCTGTCTTTTATTGAGCCTTTATATGTATACAATTTTAATTGTTGTGCTTTCTGTAGACATTAAAGAATCTGATGAGATCTGGTATATATGACTTTGGCATGGGATCACTTAACTCTGCTTTATGCAGCTTATAGAAAATGTACTACAGATTGTTGAGCAATGAGATTATTGTGCAACAACAAGCCAGACTACTCAGTGTGAATTTAGTACGGTTACTTTAGCAGGGCTGCTCCAAGGTAGAAACTGACTTTTCAATTGTTATAAAAATGATTAAACACACCTGCAGAAGACAAACAGTACATGTGTTGGCATTTCTAGGTCTATGACAAGAAAAACAGGAGCTACAGGTGAACCAAGGACATCACAGGGCAGGCAGATGGCATTTTAAATGTCAAAGCCGTTTCTCAGGCTCAACAGGTACGAAGAATGTAGTGGTAAAAAGAGTAACATGAACTCTGCAGATGCTTGAGAACCATGCAAGGTTTGGTTACACTCCAAGGCAGTTTATGAATGAACTGAAAAGGCATCTGGGTTAAAACGAAAGTTGAAAGTGTAAGAATCTTTGTTAGCTGTGTGATGGCAGAGCTCTTGAGGTATCTCATAACACTGTCAAAGACATATAAGCAATACATTGAAAATGTAAACCTTTCATCTTCTGGGGACATTTAATGTCTGTAATAAAATCTCATGGTAATCCATCAGGTAGTTGTTGAGATATTAACGTCGGGACCAAAGCGGCTGACAGACCATCAACAGACCGATTGGAAAAAAATATTAAAGCTTAATGCTTTGTTTCATAGCATCTTTGAAATCATTGTAATAGCAAAGATTTTTGTTATTGAGGAAAATTGTGTCGCTTCCATGCATTTATCTCAGTGTTCCTGGTTAGAGTTAAAGAACAGGAGGGTAGGCACGTACTACTCTCTGCCACAGTGTCTTTTTAAAAGCTACCACTGAGAGTCGCCAGAGTAAAATGTCCATGTCCAAGAAGATGCGTCTTAAGATGCACTGAATAGTAAAACACTGCTTTTTGAAAAAAGCGTTGATACTCACAAGTCAAACTATTTTCACACCTTCAGATTGTAGGGGACAACAATAACCTACAACCTGAAGTAAACGGTTATAAAAGTATAAACATCAGATTTAGAATGACAGTCAGAATATGTCAAATGATGAGATTTTATGGTGGGTCAGATAGCCGTACATGTTTTTGTCTAATTATTTGCTTATTTGAGTACAATTTCTGGGAGGTTGTGAGGGTTGCTTCACAGCAGAAGGCTTGCATGTCTCCCTTGATTTTCTAAAACCATTGTCCTGAGATAACGGACAAAACTACAAAATATATGTCAGTATTTTGTAGTTTTGTACAACTACTGGATAAGATGATGTGACAGCCACTGCATATCTGATATATAATTACAGTACATTTGTTAACACATCTTTGTCCTCAAAATGTCAAGTGTTCACATGTTGGTGTGAGGAACTGAATATGAAACTTGGCTAATATTAGCTTATTGAGGGAGAGAAAAAAAACTGTTCCGCTATGCTGAAAACACCTCTTATCAACCAGCATGATGTTGTTTTGTTCCCCCTCGAAATCTGGTTGGTGGGGGCTATAGGTGTCGGATGGGCCCTGTCACATATAAGCGGCACTCGCAGTTCTCTGTTCACATCTGTAGAGAAGACATTCAACTACAAGCCCAAAAACAACTGAGGATGGCCTGGCTCAAGATTACTTTGCTTCTCTTTGTTTATCTTGAAGGCAGTGGTGAGATTATAATAATTATACTAAGACTATGTATTACGAATTGATTTTTTTTTCTATGTTACAATGAGAATTATTAATGATGACCATTCCCCCTGCAGCTCTGACTTCAGCATTTAATGTCAACGGTTTGCAAGATGTTCCAGATGCCCCCAGAGCAGTAAGTTTATGATTTTTGATTTCTTGTAACAAAATTATTTTTTGCAATCAGACTGTAAAATCTTACAAAAGCAACAAATATTTCCAAAAAATGTCATTATAGATCCATCAAAGAAATTCAGGGGTATCATTTATGGAAATACTTTCTAAATTGTGTACTAAAACTATATGTTATGATGCATTTAACAACCTATCATCACACACCAATGATTTAGGTTGGTGGCTCAACCTGAGGGACCCATTCAAAGCATCTGTATTTGACCACCGTCTTTTCCTAGAATCGCTCTAACACCTTAAACTAAAAGCACCAGCCTGACATTACATTCTCCATTTTAAGCAAAAGTCCAAAATCCTATTCAAGTTAAAGTATTATCAGCACAGTTTACTAAAAAGAATCACTGTAAAAACATATGTGCCACTATGACAGATTTTTGACATGATCTCTAACATTAATTGATTATTAATATGATGCATAAACATGTAGTAAGCATTTAACTGTTGAAGCTTGATGCATTTTAAATAAAGTTAGGTAGTTGAACCATGGCAGAGGTTTGGAGTGGAAATCTCTCTTTGGTGGGAAACTCAGACATGTTTCATCGTAAGTGGTCGCAAGCAAAATGGTTGGAAACAACTTGTTACTCTTAAAAATGCATTGTATTTCATAAACTGATCATATTTTTTTCTATATTATCTTAATCTACAAATTAACTTGTAACTATCTGTTAATAAAGGGAGTTTTAGTATAAAAAAAACGCATAATTATAGAAAAGTACAAATGCATCAAATGTGTATTTGAGTACAGCACTTGAGTGAACGTACAAAGTTAAGATAGATGAATAGCTTTATTAATAATGTTACATAAAATAAAAAATTCTCACAGAATGCACATATCCCCCAGCCGCAGGCACCACTTCAACCCTGCTCTCTCACCCATGTGCCTTAAATGCAAGATAGAAATTGGTACCCTAACTCATTGTTTTTGGTCATGTTTGAAACTGCAAATGTACTGGTCTAGTGTGTTGTCTGAGATACAAAAGATATTGGGCCTAGAACTGGAGATGGACCCCGTGTCTCTCATACTGGGCCTCCCAAGCCGACGCTTAACGTCCAAACATAATAAGAGGTTGTATTGTATTCTTACATACGCAGCGAGGAAGAATATTTTATTGCAGTGGATTAAGGAAGAAGTACCAACTGTTAAAGGCTGGCAAAGAGTGGTGTTTGATCTAGTGCCATTGGAGTACCTGACATGTATATTACATTCAAAAACAGACCAATTCTGTAAAGTGTGGGAGCCCTATTTGAACTATGTGGAGCCTGATGTCTCCAATATCATGCTGCAGGGATTTTCTTGACTGCTCATACTGTACATTATTACTGTATATTCAAGTATTATTTATATGGATCTGAGCTGGTGTTCTGGTGTTTTGATATGTTTGTCTTGTCTACTTGTTTGTTTTGTTTTTTATTTTCATGAACCATATTGTGTAGACATCTTTTACTTGTAAAAGAGAAAAGTTTAATAAAAATATTGATAAAAAAAATAAAAAATAAAAAATTCTCTCCACCAGTGCTATTTTGGAGAAGTAATGACAGCTACAGGACATTACTTCAACACTGTTGTTTCATTCTTCAAGAAAAACCCTGCAATTCTTGAAACTGTGCACAATGAAATTAGAGGCAATGTAATTAATGTAAGGCAAAAGTGGTGACTTCTTACAAAGATAACTGAGATTTGCGTTTCTTCAAAATCAGGAAGTCTTTTCAATTTGCCACTTCCACTCCAAGAAGTACTTTCACATGGTTTTCTACTGTTTCAGTTTTAATCTTGTGAAAGTCACGCAGTCACGAATAATTCTCTTCCTCATTAAATACGCTTTAAATAAACATTGAAAATACTATTTTTCACAAACAAGAAGTATTGTTTACAAACATATCTCAATTTATGTTATGGTATGTGTGAGTGATTAAATCACTTCAGATGTTTAATTTATTTCCATCATGTGACTTTAAACTCAGAATGGGGACGTCTGCAAGGACTGCACCCAAATATTTGAACTCCTGGATGACCTGCTCTCCAACAAAGACCTCCAGGTGAGTATAATAGTCTAACACATTCCAGAGGATTGATATTTGCTAACTGATATGATTGACACTGTGAATGTCCATATTCATAAATCAAGATTAAAATACACACTGCATTATCTCAAATACTCGCTAAGATTGGTGGTTGGAAAGTTTACATTAAATTTAAAAAGAAAAGAAAGTTATATGTCTAACTCTAGATATATATTCCACCTGTTCTTATCACACTTAACACATTCAGAGATGCAAATAAGTTGTAATAAGTCATGCGTATGTGTACTTAGACGCGCTCACACACACACACACACACACACACACACACACACACACACACACACACACTCTAAAGGAGAGGTCCCTTCTTCTTTTTCATGTGAAGCCACTTCCTGTTTTCTGTCGAGCAAAAGTTGAAATGAAATTTCTGTGGCAGTTTCTGTTTCTCACCTAATCTGAAAGATCCCCTTTTATCTAAACTTTAACTAGTCTGTGAGGAGTCCCATCTGTGTCCAAAGAGAGAAACTGGTTAAAAAAAATAAGTTTAACTTTTTTGACTGTTTTGAATCACACATTTAGGTGAAAAAACATGGGTTGTAATCAATAGTAATCAATTATGTGATTATATTGAGTAACATTTCTTTGCAAACATAATTACACAGCAGTTCACAAGACAAAACGTAAATGTGCAACAAAATGTGTGCAGAAGAAGAGCTATCACTTAAAAGTAACATATCCCTGTATTTGAGTGCAAATGACAGTCAAAAATCATAGTTATCTCAAATTCCTAGTCACATTAAAATGGAACTACCCCATTTACATGGTTTTAGACATCAGTAGGTGAGCATGGAACTACAAATTGAAAAATGTTAGACAGGTAAAATGTATTTATAAGACTTATTCAATAGATATGTATATAGACAAACACATTAGGGAAACACTAAATGGTAAAATAGCTAAATAAATTATCCAAACTCAGGGCATCATGAAGAAATTTTGTCGGTTTTCATAGGTGCAGCATTGTGTTGTTTTTCATGCAATTAGATAAATTTTTCTACATTTAAATTGCAATTTCCCAGCCTGACTCTTGGCTGACCATGCACTCAACAACTAGTTACTGCCAATTCCATCCAGCTAAGTCCTCTTTGTTTAGTTTGAGCCCAGCAATAATTAAGCCATTGTAATTATTTTTTTGTTTTAATTAGCTGCTTTCAACAGTCCACAGACACTTAGCTTGACAGGGATAGCTTGGATTTTTATTTGGCATTAAAGTGAAAGCTGGTGTTAACAGCAGAGAGTAGCTTTTTTAATTAATTTTTTTATTGACTTACCTTTGCAGCTTTGAAACCATTTAAAGATTTTCCTCAGAGTAAGACAACACGGTGAAGAGCCAAAATATGAAGTTTTTTCAAATTTGTTTCTTAGGAGCTAGCTAGCTAACTAACGGTTGATGCGCCAGTTAGGAGGTACCTGATTGGCTGAGAGGCGAGGGGGCGGGCACTGGTGAAGGCTGGTGAAAACTGATATGAAATGTAATAAATGAAATAAAAATTCATTTAAACAGCACTCTGTTGCTATAAAAATAATTGAGCTTCAGTAGGTTTATTTAAAAGGTTGTGTCCATTCATAGTTTTCTATTTTTGTTGTTTTTGCAAGGCTGTTCAAGTGCTTTTCACTTCATTTTTGCCTGACTTTAAAAAAGGGAGAGCACCAACTCAGTCAAGAAAAAGTCTTGGCAGGAAACACTTTCATTTTTCAACTGGTTAAAATGCATTTGCAAAACAATTTATGTTATCATTAATAGCACTTAAACGTTCAACTCAATCTTTTGACATTTGATTACGTTTGACAGAGAAAATATGAATGCATGTCTCTTGATCACACTTTTGGTTTACTTGCTGTTTAGAGTTACATAGCGGTCATTACATCAACACACCTAATACGGCGTTTTATTTCAGAAAAAGGTCATGGATGGCATTGAAAAAATCTGTGACCACCTGCCCGGGGCAGCTGCCAAAATCTGCAAAGAAGAGGTGGAGAAGATGCTCCCGGTGGCAATCAACATCATTACTAGTGTTGTAGTGAGTTGCATGCTGGATTCATCATCAGAATATTATCAGGAGTTAAATACTAATGGCATGGTCTGTAGTCTTTTATTGACGTGTGTTTTTTGGGAAGTCTTTTCTCAACATATTTTGTCCCATCTCATTCTTCTACAGAAACCAGAGCAGGCCTGCAAAATCATTGGGCTCTGCGGGTCCTGTGACAAGCAGGACAAGATGCTCCGGTATTTCGTAGAGGAGGCCTTCCAGGTTGCTATGACGAGTGAAAATGTGAGTGAAGTACAGCTCAACAGAAGTAATTTGAAAAGGATATAATTATATGTAAGAAGGCTGCAGGTTGAACTTTTGGGGCTTTCCTTCCTCTGATGTCTGTGTCTGTCAATTAGGTGCAGCCCACAACACAGTGCACCTTCTGCATTTTTCTCGTCAAGACTTTGGAGGACTTGCTGCCTAAAGAAAGGACTGAGGTGAGTCATGCTCATTAAGGGAAGGGACACATGCGCACGTGAACGAACAAAGTATCTCACTGTGCCGCACAGACACATGTAAGCAGACTCCAAAATGCCTCCAGACAGCACCTCCGGCTGACTGGAGGACATGACCCTTAGCAAAAAGTAGTATACTTGAAGTTCATTTTATTAAGTATGCTTGAGTATAAGTATAGCAAGTATACTATAGACCATGTACTTGTAGCGTACTAGAAAGAATACTAATTTAATACTTCTTCGGACTAAATTGGAACATTTTAAGTTTATAAAAGTATACTTTAAGTATACTTTATAAGGTCATTTTAAGTTTACAGAAGTACACTTTCATGTATACAACAAGTACACTCATCTATATACTACTAGTGTACTAAGTATATACTTCTAGTCCACATTTTAGTTTATTAACAAGCTTATAATAGGGGTAATACCTCAATGCAAATGTGTATAGCGAAAAACATCTTTATTCTATTAATTTAAATGTAAGCACACGTCAATGACTTGAACTTGATATGCACTTAAATCAAGATATACTAAGTATTAGTACTTGTAATTTGGCAAGTGCTAGCCAGAAATCCACCATTTATTACCACACAGACTGATAGTTTCACAGACGGGTGTTACAGTATACTACAGTATAGTATAAGTGTAAGTCTAAGTATTAATGTACTTAGTCTTAGACTATTCTTTATTCTTTTCAGTATAAGCCAAGTATACTTCACTAGACTATTCTTAAGTTTATAAAATATAGTATATTAAAAGTACACTTCAAGTGTACTGACTCAGTTTTAGTATAAAATAAGTATACTTGTTGAACACTTGAATAAACTACTTTTTGCTAAGGGGATGCACGCTCACCTTCATCTTTGTTTTTTCTTCAGGGTGCTGTGATTAAACTGCTTGAGGAGATTTGCCATATTTTGCCTTCCAAATACCGAGGCCAGTGCGAGGCTGTGGTTGGCATGTTCACCAAGACTGTGCTGGACGCCATCCTGAGTCACGCCACCCCTCAGGCTGTCTGTGCTCTCATCCACATGTGCAAAGGGCAGGAGGCTCCTCTTGTTGGTCAGTCTGCCTCTACATCAGTCAAAGTACTTGTTGTGTCCACCCACTAGCTCTAAACCAATGCAGACCATTCCCCACAGCAGGAAAACCACAAGGTTTAACTAATTATGGCTAATCTGATTGCAGCCGTATTAGTGTTATAAGTTACACTGGTTCACACCTGGAAGAATCTTCTCAGATCTTGTAGTTAATTAAAACAAGCATAACCAAAATGTAGATGTACTCTGATACAAGTTAAAGTTGTACATTTAAATCATATAGCAATGGAAGTACAGTACTCGGGCAAATGTACTTACTTTCCATCAATTTTCACTTTCACAGCTGGAACCAGCAAAAGTGTACTTGATAAAGGATGATTAATCGTTTTATATCAACGATTCAATTATCATTCCAATGTCCCTGTGTTTCTCTCTCAGATCCCTGCACTTTGACAACGTACAGGTGCAGAGACATGAAGACTGCCCTCAAATGTGGAGTAAGTAAACAGCAAACATCGTACACCTGTAAACTTGTTCAGCTCACGAATGCTCAGTGACAATCACATCTGACCTGTCTTCTCTACACAGACGATGTTCTACTGTCAGAAGTTTGTCTGGAAGTCTCTCACCTATGATAGGCTTTAACATGTTGAGGTAGGTGGAATGTTTTGACAATATTAAAACAACTGTATTGAAATGTGCACATGCAATACCATGACATTTCCAAACTTCTCTTTTCAGGGTAGGATTAAAAACGAGTCAACCTCACTGCCCCTGTGCATGACCCAGATCTTTCAACGTCAAACTGCAAATATTACTCGAACCGTTTGACACTGCATGCCGCCTGATAGTATTTCTTTGCAATACTGATTTGATATCTTACTGTTTTTTGTGACTTTGCATTGCGCTTACTGTTTGCGTCGAGTGAAGCGAAACCAGGACTGGACAAAAAGGACTGTTTGAACTTGAGGAGTAAAAGGAATGTAGACGAGATATGAAAGCTTGAGTAGGATCAGAAAGTTGAATTAATGAAAGGAAGGAATGTTTCACAATCATTGTATATACTTGAGATTTTTCTATTTTAAACCAAATTCCTCTTTTCTATTATATGTACAAGGTATAATGGCTTCATCTGCTGTAATAAGAGTGTATATTCTGACCTATGAAACATCACAAATCCCACTTGTTTCGATTAATCATAATTTTGTCATTAAAGTAAAATATACCTCCGGTAAATGTATTTTTCACGCGATGCACTCTGGTCCAATTTTGCTGGTGGTTTCTAACTTCTAATAACTGAGGTTCCAAGTAAAAGTCAATGTGTTTTTATATACACATGTGTATGAAATCCAGAACTGAAAGTATTTCCATGGTTTTGTGTTACTGGACTTAAACTCTGCCTGAGGAAGCGATCATCCCAACATCCTCATGATACTGAATCTGACTTCTGCCTTTTTTATATTTTCATCTGTAACATTTGGTCATTGGCTGAGCATAACCTTAACATGGAGTCACAAATCTGCTTTACGACACAATAAAAACAGTAAAAAAAACAACAGCACAATAAGCACAAGGAAGAGTGCAGTTTATTTGAGGGGTTCAAAAGAGAAACTCATCAACAACCAGACTCCGCCGTATGAATTACTGAATGGGGGGGCAGGTTCAATGTGTCAGGAGGGGATAGGGACATTGCAGATAGTGAGACAAGGCACTTTTACACATTCAGCAACCGCACTGACAGACTCACTTCTAATTGCGACAAAAAACTATTAAACGGAAAGAAACATTCTTAAAACTCCCCACAGGAGACGATGTAAACAGGCTGGTTTCTCTGTACAACACCAACCAATCACGTGTGTCATCTGTGGATGAGCATGAGAATGCAAACATAAAAAAAGAAAATCCTTTGGAGTGATTTCACTGGACGATGGAGGCGGATTCATTTCAATGGCTCCTTTAAGAGGTTTCTCAGCAGTACACCAAAGGAACCACAAGGTGATGCCAGAGGAGCAACTAAAGACAAGACAGTAGTGTTCTCAGATGAGGAATAAAAAATATCCAACCATCTTTGGGGAAACACTGATTGATTTTTGGACATTTCATAGACCCAACATCTAATCATTAGTTGCAGCCCCTGGTGGCTTACCTCAACCATCCAAATTCATTGTGAGGATACAGGTCTAAGAGCAGAATTAAGGAGAAGGGCAATTCTGCACCAATGTTTCCTCAATTTTATCTGCATTTGCTGCAAGTACACTTTGTAAAACAGCCTTTAAAAAGAGTGACTGGGAAAAACTTGACAAACGCACATCATTTCATGTGTAGTTGTCAGGAAAAAGACTTCCATGTTGTACGGCGTAGGACATTTTTAAAAACAAATAAAAAGAAAACCCATCAGCTGCAAGCTCAACATTCATTAGGAAACTACTGTACATGTAACATTGACAACAGAAGCCTTGTTCCATTTTTTGGTATCTCAAAGAACCAATGTGCTGTGTAATTCATGTGACAGATTCAAAATCTACAAGCCTTCAGTAACACGTCTGATCCCATGTCCTCATTTGTACAAAACTAGCTGAGAAGACAAGAGCAATAATACCACGTCTTACATTCACTAAGCCGGCTGTGTGCTGCCTCGGATCTCTTTGTCTTGGTCTGCCTGTGGATCTGCTCTTCATCTTCTTCCATGCAAGTCTAACTTTTACAGTGTGCAGGTAAGACTGAAGGAGCCAAAAACGTGTGCAATTGAGTGGTAAACAGTTTTAGATAGAAAAACATGACATGGCACGCATCAAATGTCATTCTATAAATTACTTCAAGTATGGTGGTGCCACGGGAAAAAGGCAGCCCCTGTCCAGATGTGACTGAGCCTGGGTTTCTCTGTAGCTACACCCAGATTCACTCTCAGGAAAGGGGGGAGTGGTGCTGTACCTTTGTCTTCAACTTGGTCAGTAGAACATTGACACATTCAACATTATTTGGATCAATCACATGACATATAAACCAACAAAATAAATAACAAAAATAGAGGGATTTTATGGTGCAGCCCAACATAACCACAAGGTCATTAGCAGCTTCTGACTTCTCTGTAAAACGTCAGAAAAAAGTGGCCTGAAGGGACAGCACGCAAGAAAACTGGCCGGTAGGGTCAAGCGCTCTACAGGTGTTTGATCCTTATGTGCCATCAAAACTTCAAAAAAATAAAGATGGTGAGGGCTGTGAGTAGAAGAGGGCTGATGTTTTTGTGCGATGCTGAACTGCCATTAACCCAACAGAGTTAGGTGAAATAGGACATTTTAGAGAGCAACACAAGACGCCAACCACAGATCACTTCTACAATTAAACTGCAGTGAGACTCTCGATCATGAGGAGACATTTCTGAAGGGAAAAAAAAAAAAACTTAACTGGGAAATACCTATATGTTCCTTCGCACAATTTCTCCAATAAGTCTCTTCTACATAGTCAGTATCTTGGCATCTGAAATACTACTGTTCTCTCTTGAAGATGTGTAATATGCTAACAAGTAGGAAACGGGCATCTGTTCATAAAGTAGAGGCTGATGTGGCTGTGTCTATGGGTGTGTGAAGAGGAAGAAGAGGGAGAAGGAGGATGGAGGGGGGAGGTAGACAAACACACATGTTTATCTGTGGTACAGCTAAAGAAGATTAGAGGAGAGAGGGTTCAGTATTTTAGCTGCTTGGGCACCTCCCATGGAAAGACATCACGACCAAAGTGACCATAAACTGCTGTGCGCTGGTAGATGGGCTTCTTCATGTCGAGCTCCCTGAGACAAACAAAAGGATAATTTAATAATTTATAGAAATGTGAACTAGGCGTGGGGTGTGTGTAATGAAAAATCTTGGCTGCATGTTCATTAGCTGGATCAAGACACCACATCATACCTCACGATAACTCCTGGACGGAGGTCAAAGTTCTTTTTCACAATTTCCAGCAGCTCCTTCTCGCTCTTCTGGGAGGTCCCATAGTGGAAGATGGAGATAGACAGTGGATGGGCGACTCCAATAGCATAGGATACCTACAATAGTGCCAAGAACGTGCACACATTGAGAACACAAGGAGAGATTTAAAAAAATAAAATGCACTCACAGCCTATTTTGCCATGTTTTTCCTTCAGTATTGAAAATGCTAAAGAATTTCATTTGTACGTTTCTAAAGAACATCTAGGAATGGAAATGTGACAAGTCATCTTTAAGTTTAGCCATTCATAGACTTCAATATTGGAGCAACTACATATGGGCTTATTTCAGCAAATATATCGAAGACTGAACAGATACCTGATTGTGGAAACAAATAGGTGGAAATGCAAAGGGAAAATAACAAAGTAAATACAAAAATAAACACAATTACAAAACGGTAAATAAATACGTATAGAATCAAATGAAATTATAAATTTTTGTCACATGTTATTAAAATAAATGATATTCAATACTACTCATGATAATCATAGTAAATATTATATAATAAAAGACATTTGTATTTATTTAGTATTGACTTTGGCCCGTCCAGTCCTCCATACGTATAATGTATAATGGCAGTAAAAAAAGTTATGAGAAAAGCAATTTGTTCAAATACCAGAGGAACTCAGAGAAAGGAAAAAGTATTTTCCTTTTCTCTTTTTTTGTTTTAAAGAGTTCATGTAAAAAAAGGACTTCATTAAATTGAAATATTGACATTACCCTTAAAAATTAAGTATCAATCGGGCTCTGGTGGCATCTTGCCAAATTTACACATGGACGGTTAGGTATGATATAATACAAATCCCAAACTAAATCAGAAAACTTACAGAAAATTTTGACAAACTTCTTGAAGCAGAAGTTGACAGAAAACAGGATGGTGCGTGAGCGACTAAAACAGCACTCTCCAATAAGGCCCGACCAACTTTAAACCTACAGGTGGTCTAATCATTGATCCGCTACTGTGAAGATTTTGGGCATGACTTCTACACTCACCTGGACCAACACACGCTTGCACAGCCCAGCTTTCACCAGAGACTTGGCCACCCAGCGAGCAGCATAGGCAGCAGAGCGATCTACCTTTGTGTAGTCCTTCCCAGAGAAAGCTCCGCCTCCGTGGGCACCCCAACCCCCGTAAGTATCAACAATGATCTTACGCCCGGTCAGACCAGCATCACCCTGTGGGAAGAAAGGACTTTGAGGTTTCTGCACAATCAAGACGTTACCATTTTGCATGATTTTGCTCATTATGACAGCTTCTCCAGAAGAACTGATGAGGCACACTTTTTAAAGACATTCTTGTCTCACCTGCGGTCCTCCAATGACGAAGCGACCACTGGGCTGCAGGTGGTATATGGTTTCATCATCAAGGTACCCACTGGGAACCACTGCCTTCACCACCTGCTCCTTCAGACAACGGCGCATCTCATCCAAACATATACCCTCATCGTGCTGTACGGAGACCACGACGGTGTGGACACGCAACGGTACCATGGCGCCTCGATCCTGCCTGTACTGAACGGTCACCTGAAGGGTTTGGGGAATACAAAATCTTATAATTGTGCAGGATGTAGAGTTTACTCAGTTCTTTCTGTAAGTTTGTTTTAGTTCCAAGGATTTAGAGTACATAAAAAAAAAAATCTAAATATATTTAACCTCTTAAGACCTGAGCTCTTTTTTGATATGCATTTTTAATTTCTCTTTGCTATTTGGGCTTATTGGGACCTTGTAAGTATAAGAACTAAGCATCATCTTTTGACATGTAGTTTTTGAGAAAAATGATGTCCACATACGTGGACGCTCGGCCTGAATTTCCATAGAACAAAAAGAAAGTCTCCATTGTGTAATAAAGTGCAAAAGTCTTTATTTCTAACCTGAACACAGCAGTGTGTTTCCTGACTGTATTTGATGAGTTAAGTAAAATAGACGGAAATGGAATGTGTGGAAATTGTGGCACCATGTCTTTGTCGTACCTGAGTTTTGGAATCGGGTCGGAGCCACGGCAGCGTTCCATCTCGGCGTAACTCAGCCATTTTGGCATTAAGCTTGTGTGCCAAAACAATAGTGAGGGGCATACACTCCTCAGTCTCATCAGTGGCATATCCAAACATCAGACCCTGTGAGAGGTGCAGTGCCAAATCACAGCATGAATACAGGTCAAAATACCATCACAAAACTCTGTCAGCACCACATGTCTGGCAGCAGTGACCCAAGTTGTGAATCAAACACAAATGAATGAACCCCTCAACCTGGTCACCAGCTCCCACGTCCTCCTCTTTTCGATCCAGGTGAACGCCCTGAGCAATGTCATGCGACTGCTGCTCCAGAGCCACCAGCACATTGCAGGTCTTGTAGTCAAAGCCTGTAGATCAAGACAAATGATCTTCAGTCAACTGTTTTACATGTCAGTCCTCAAAGTGGCACTTGAGCCGCCCTTCAGATACACACTTTAATTTAAAAAATCTGTCAGCTTGTTTGTCACTAAATCCGTCTCATCTCAAGTGAAGAAACAGGTGTGTCGATTTTTCTCATGCACAGTAATGTAATCTCAGTGGAATTTAAACTATCCACTCAATTGTAGTGTAAACCCTTCAGCACCAACTTCATTAGAAAGTAAAAAGGCCTCCAGGTTTGACACAGCACAACTGTCAAGTTTTCTAGGAAAATGACGCCCCTGAGGGCTTTAACTGCATTTTAAAGTGAACTGTTGAATTTACAGTTCTAGCCTTTTCGTGAATTTACCTTTGGAAGAGTCGTCATATCCAATGTGTTTGATTGCGTCCCGCACTATCTTCTGGTAGTCAACATTGGCCCTGGACGTGATCTCCCCCACAAGCAGGATCATCCCCGTCTTAGCAGCAGTCTCTGAGAAACACAATGACATACAGTGTTAGGGATGACAGTAAGACTAAGTATAATAGATTATTAAGAACAAGGAGGTGAAAGGGAATTAAGTACACAGGCTGTTAAAATAAAGCTGGTTGAAGTAGCAATTCATAAATTTGTGTTTTTAAAAAAAAAAAACGTATCTATAGCCAGAGGTTGCATTGAACCTAAATATGCACAACAGCAAATAGTGCTCTTCCAGTTTTTATGTCACTTGCATTTCTGGTATAGGCAGGTATGCTCAGACTCATTTCAACCACCCCCTCCTTTTGCTCCAAGCGTCAGCATTCACATGCATGTTCCAACAATGACATGTAGCAACTTCAGCCTCTATGGTTCAGTACTTACCACATGCTACTTTGGCGTCAGGGTCTTGTGTGAGGTGTGCATCCAACACGGCATCACTGATTTGATCACAAATCTTATCTGTGGAGCAATACATGAGTATTTTTCAGAAATCTTGTCAACACACAAATGATATCATGGTTATGCCTTTTTTCTCAATTAGCCTCACTGATCAGTAGTTTTCTTAAGGCCAAAAGGCAGCTCAGTCCCTTCACTTCTCTCCGCAATTTTCTTACTTTCAGTATCAAACATAGCTTTGAGTTCTACTGTTTCACCAAACGATTAATTAATCTCCAATCACAATCACTCAAGATTCACATTTCCTCCTTTTAAATGATGGTCCACCACTATCCTTCCAGCTTTTAATAAAGCATTAAACCAGTAATAATTTCTGCTATCCGAGTTGTTTTCTTTGCTTGATGCAGGCAAATAATTTGACCTTTCTGAAACAGAAGATAACATCTTTTCCATGAACTAATTAAGAAACTATTAATAAATGAGAACCTGCTCACTGCAACAGTTACCAGCTGAAACATTATCCAATGGAAGGCTCTTGCCTATTTTCTTAGTTAAATCCAGTGGGTGACTTTTTTTGGCCAGGCAGTGTATACTGTCATGCAAGGAGTGCAAAGTGTAAAGAACCACATTATTAGAGATTTCTGAAAATGCTTCTAGCCTCTCTGCAACTATGTGGATGTGACTGTGTTACACCCACAATTGAGTGGCAGCCCCTGCAGTACCTATATTTAGGACTGCTGGTAAGCCTATTATCTGTTGCAATGGAGCTGCCCCCACTGTAAGACTAAAATTGTAACGTACTGTATGACAAGCTAAAGAGAAGTTCTGCAATTAAAATGTTGTGTGATACAGATGAACACTCAGTGGGCAGGTACACCCTGCTAAAGTCTGAAGCAGTCCAACAGGACAATAATCCAGCAAAACATGTTTTTATTGAGATTATTCTTAATATACACAGAAAAAGAGGTGTTTATGAAGATTGTGAAAATTGAGAGGTGTTCAAACATTTAGTCTACCCTCACCGCAAAACAGCACGACACACTACAGCCTCCAAAACGACTCTTTAAAAAACAGCTTCAACATAGTGAGTGATTGAAAACTGTAACCTTCATAATAAAACGTAGGATTTGTCACAGGGTTGTTGTATTAGACTTCCATAGTGTTTAGCAAGGTGCAGAAAAACTGACAGTTTATTTCGCCAAAATTGAGGACCCCTCCTCTGTGGCTCTTCTTGAAGTTTCTTCCAAGGGTCTAAGGACAGAGGATGTTGCTCATTGTACAGATTGTTAAAACCACTGAGGCAGTATGATTGTGATTTTAGGCTAAATACATAAAATTGATTTGCTCTAAAATGTTTTAACTCTGCATTTTTTTCAGTATCTCCACATAGTTGCAAAAGAAGGAAACCTCAATGTTTTTTTATGGCATGAATAAAGGTCTGAATGAATGAATTAATGATTGAATTAATGAATTATGGCCTGTTGTCTCCATTAAGTTTCAGTTTTGACCCCGCTAATGGAAAATGTTTAGGCCCCCCTGGTCTGCACAGTCTATGGCTCCACAAACGTAGCTGGGCTCTTTTCTCAAATTGGAATAACCTTTACTGGCACGATCGTTTAAGTGACATTATCACCAACTATTTAATAACATGTTACTGAATGAATATATTGTTACATAAGAAAACTAAATAGATAATCACAAGATAAGAAATACATTCAAAATACAGCACATACACTCTTAGAAACATTTAGTGTAGTGCTCAAAAGGTCAGGGAGATTAATAAATTCAGGACATTCTTTTCATTTTAGCACAGAAAATGTCTCAAATGTCTAACTGTCTGATTAGAAGTGAGAATGTGTGACAGCCTGGCCTTGACTTCCCTGATCAGACAATAACAAACCAGCTGCTCCTGCAGCTGCCGAGCACATGTCACATGTGGGGACACTGTAATGATGCAATTCTGTGCGGCTGTTATCAATCGTTTCCGCCATAAAGTAAAAAAAGAAACGTAGACGTACATTTTCGTAGACTTAACAGGCCATTTAATGTTGTAGTCATGTGAAAAATAAAACAACGACGGAGCTACGTGTGACTGACGGGCACCAACAGTCCTCCTGACATGGTGTTAGCTTTAATAGCTAGCCGCCGTGTTGTTAGCCGCGGCAGTCTAACTTAACAAACTGTATTTTCCCTGTGTGTACACGGTCTGTTGCTTTCTTTGGGTTGTCGAAATTGCATGTAGCTAGGCTTCACACCCTGTAGTCTACTTTTTTTTTTTTATACCTGTGTTGACAGAGATGCGGAGGATGGACATAGCATTTACTGGACACAGACCAGCTGACAGTAACATGCCACATGACCTTGTTTGAAAGACTAGCAGGATGCTATCGGGCTAATTACTATGGCCAAAGCTGAAACTACCCCACAGACAGGCAGCTGCACATGGAAACTTACCAGGGTGTCCTTCTCCGACGGACTCGGAAGTGAAGAGGAAGCAGTCTTCATCATTGAGCGAGTTGTTATGGAGACCGCTCAGGTGGCCGTTCATTTTTCTCAATAAACACGCTGTCAGCTAGCTAGCAGGCTAATGTTAGCTGTACGGATACGGAGGCGTGCTTGTAAAGTTCAGAGGTGTTTTTTTTTTTTTTACAGCCTTTTATTAACCTCGGTCCTGCTCACGGGGTGACCACGCTGCCTCAGCTGTCTGTTCGCCGGGTTAAGTGCGGGGTGTCCCGGACAGCTGTATTTATCCTGCCGAATGACTTCTTCAGACGCTTCCAGTCATTTCTCTGCAGCCAATGTTGTTGCACAGCACAGGCCACGTGGTGCACATGGGCGTGCTCTGAGTAAGACTCTACAGTCCCCGGGGTGAAATGTGACATCAGGACCGGTCAGTTAAAGGAATATTCCGGCGTAAATTTAATTCATGGTCTAACACACCGTGAAACCGAGTAGGACCCCCCCCCCCCTCGAGAGATCAAGTGTTCCGACCGCTAGTTTATGTAGTTTTAGCAACCTCAGAAAAGACCGCCCGATAACAATACACCGCAGTCTATGCCTCCAACAAGAAACCGCCATCAAAAAGCCCCTTTAACCACTTTAACGGCTGCTAAGCATTGAATTTACTGGTTTTACTGGCAGTCAACATGTTATTAAAAAGTCAGGCTTGTTGTTAGCCCTCAAAATAAGGCTAAGGGCTCATCATCACAGTTTATGGCCTTAAATCAAAATTCAGTCATCACCTCCTCACCCTGGAGCTGATGGAAAAGTGAGTGTAGTTTTTGGTCCATGAAACATTTCTGGAGCATCGCAGCAGAACTGCGTCACGGTGTTCTCCGGAAGAACTGATGTAGATGGAAACTTGTTTTAAAACAAACAAAACAACCAAAGAAATGGCTCCATACAGCTCGTCTGGCGTAATCCAAGTCTCCAGAAGCCCCCCCCCCCATAATCCACAAATTGATTTAAAAAGACATAATTTTTTGCCGCCACTAGGCATTGTAGAGCCTGTGCACACAGTTCAGATGGGTTGTGCGCTGATGTTTCTAGATTAGCAGCCACAGTGAAGATTTCAGCTTAAAAAAAGGTGTAAATGACACCTTTTCAAATCAATTTGGGATCTCAGGGCTTCCTTAGACTTTGATTATGCCGTGAGCTGCATGAAGCCATTTTTTGATTATGTTTTCTAACAAGTCCCCATCTACATCAGTTGTTTGGGAGAAGGCTGCAACGCTGCTTTGTGAAGCTCTAGAAATGTTTCGCGGACCAAAAGCTTTGCCTGACTTTACTTTTAAATGGGGATGAGTAGGTAATGATTGTGAGAAGGTTTCCATTTTTGGGTGAACTCATCCTTTTGGGCTTTTCAGCAGCCTGAAGAGGTGAACATGTTCAGTTTTTTTCACGCAAAAAGTTATTTTCTTCATCCCTGTCATCGTCCAGTGACCCCTCAGATTTACCTCTAGTAACCTCACCTAGTTTGGGGGCAACTGATTTTGAATCACTTAATTTTTATTTAAAAGCCTTACTCTGACATCATAACAGGGGATGTGATTATTATCTCCTTCTATGCCAAACTTCATAGGAATTAAGCTGAACTTTTTAGTCCCCCTGTTCAATCAGATAAAACCTTCAATTCCTCTCTGAGTGTGCAGCTTGTTTTCCCTCTTCATCCTGGTGTCTCGCTTTGGCTTGAGACTGGCTTTCTAATCTAAAGAGTGATTACCTTGATTGCAAACATCAGGGGCAAACCATAAACTGTGCACACTTATCCACAACTCAAGATCTTCTTTACATGCACGGATGTTTCAAGAAAGTGACATTTGTTTCCGCTCTGTTTGACATATGTCATTATGTGACCTGTACTCAACAGTTTGGAGCAGTATTCGTCCAACGCAAACAGTATTTGCTCAGTTTAATTTTCTTCTTTCATGGTTTTATTTGCACACCCACACAGTTACATGACACTTTGTTTTTTTCCTTGAAGCAAAAAAAACGAACACATTAGCCTAAACACCCACTCACTGATCTCTATAGGACAAGGACTGTATTCACAAAGCTGCTGTGAAAAAAAGAGCGTTGATCTAAGATTCTGTTCGAGTCAGACGGCCACATGTACGTTTCAGATTGACTGAAGCTGTGAAATGCTCTCGGATGCATTAGATTTACTTTTTATGAATACAGACCAAGAACTATAGAGTGAGAATTTGAAACCGTCATCTGGTCCAAAATGTACAGATTTAATTTATGTTTTAACACATTGACCTACACTACTCACACACAACCACACACACGCACACACACACATAACCACACACACACACACACACACACACACACACACACACTCGACACCATCAACACATCTGGTCCAGTCCTCATTTTGATATAGTCACACTGACTGTTTACATGGATCCATATTGCTGTCAGTAACGACCGCTCGCGTCCACCACAGGTTTACTCAGACTTTGGTTTCACATTCAATATGTTTGTTTACGTATGATATAGCTTATGAGTCTATAAAAGCACTTGTCATCGGGAGTCTAGACACATCTTTGACCCCAGGATACACACAGTGTATGAGATGATGGTAGATTCAGAAAACAGAGAGCTGCAGGGCTACAACGCGGAATGTTTGCAAACTACATTAGGAGTCATTACATGTGCTGCGTCTACGAGCACAGAGGGAATCAGATCAGACCCTGAACACGTGGATACTGCTGTCGTTCTCCCTGTACAGCACCTCCTTTGCACTACTGATGTTTAGATTCTATCCAGTGTTTGTTTCTCCTGTCTTTCCTATCTGTTTGACCCCGGTGGGGCTAACCTGAGCTGGTCTGTGTTCGCCTAAGATGGCAGCGACCAGGGCCTCCGGTGCAGTCACGCCACCGCCTGGAGACACAGGGCTGCGGGGGCTGAGCGGGCTGATAGAGGGAGACTGCACAGTGTCAGGGGAGACCAGTCGCTCCTTCTTAGCAGCCGAGCAGGGCGAGCGGCTGCGAGAATGGCTTTCTTTAGGGCGAGGACACAGGCTGAGGCCCTGCAGGGAGGGAAGAGGGTTGGAGGACAGAGTGGGGACAGCGGGGCTGCGGCTGCGACGGTGGCGATGGTGGTGTTTGCCAGTTTTAGGACTCGGGCTGCGGGAGTTTGGTGCGAGCAGAACCAGAGTGCTGTCATCTTCTGAGCTGACGTCCGAGCTGTCGGAGCGTTGCGCGGTGGGGCTGTGGACTGGAATCTTGATCTGTTCAGGATGCAGGATTCAAGAGAAGATGAATGCATGCACGGAGGTTGCTAAAAAGGGAAGTATAAGATGAAAAAAAAAGCAGATCCAGCTCTCCATATCCTTCACTTAGCAGAAAAGAGTAGAGTAAGGTATATATGTGTATATCCATTCATGAATATATCATAAGAAGCAACGAGATGGCTGCAGACTGTCCTCTGACTTTTCTTACCTGAATTGGTGATGACAGTCCAACAATACTGGTCATATTATTGCTGTAGTAGCCCAGGATGTATTCACAGTCATCTCTTGGCAAATCCTCCTCTGTAAATGTCACCTGGTGAAGAGAGGAACAGAGAGCAATAAACCTGGAACTCAGCTGTGATGTGAATTGTGTGGTTCTAAGTATGTGCCACACCTGTGTCGCATGCTCTCCCTTGGCCCAGATGTAAGCCTGGTAATCTTTGTGATGTCTGAACCCGACCTGTGCAGAAGGAACAAATGGCGTCAGTTGACATTAGGCATCTGATCGTCAGTATTTATCCTGAGCGTTTGAGCAAAAAACAATTTGAGAGCTACCTTGTATATTGCTACCCAGTCCCATGAGCTGCGCTGATAAGTCGCTGCGACAGTGAATCTGACTGTAGCATCTGAGACTTTACTCCACTCCTTGTTCACCTGCAGCTCCACCAGCGGTGTATTCACCTTGAAAGGGAACTAGGAAAAACAGCAGGCTGTAAAAACTGACAGGTCACAGACAGGGCCTGGTTACTCAAGATAATCCGCATACCTTGTCGTGAGCAGTTTCATTTAGGGACTTTTCTCTTTCTACCCAACTACCAAAACTCCTCGTCAGGTGAGCTGTGACGTCAGCTATTTTAGTTAGCTAGCCTCTCGTTCATTGTTGATTTCGTTAACTATGACGGTTCATCAACAACCTTTGTCATCAGTGCTTCAAACGAGATGATGACGAGCTACAAAATTGTCTCTGATAGCAAAAAAATCTGGGACAAGTAAACGTTATAGTCAGTCGAGTGAAATGCTTTACCGACAGTCCTGTTTTTCGTGTGAAACATACGCAGGAAATGTGTCTAAATGTGCTGCTGCTGTAACGTTAGCAGCCTGCGAGTTCCCTCCCAGAAAAAGCAGCATGCTAGCTCAGAAAGTGGCATGCTTGCTGTCTTTTGCTGACACAGCATGTTCTGTGTGTTTGGACTTAAATTCTAGTTAAACGTCTATTTAAAAAAAATGACTTTTTGTTTGCTCAAACAGTTTCTGTCGTTTAAAAGTAGTCTAAAAATACCAAGGGTAATCTAAAATGTAACTAAAATGAATCTGCATCCTCCGTCAAAAGACTGGGACTAAACCTAAGCCAAAATGAACACCAGCGCATTTTCTTCTGTGCAGCAAGACAAACGTCCCTGAATGAAACTGCTCACGATAAGATCTGTGGATTATCTTGACTAAGCAGCTAATCATGATTTCTGGAAAGAGACATTGCTGATGAGTTTTTCAAATGTGGTCTTGGGGACTACAAGCCGAGTGCCGTCTAGTTCCACACATCTGTACGGCCAAAATCTCCAGAACTCTAACACATCTAGATGGATGGAAATTAATTTCTGAATTTGGGGGTGAACTGTCCCTTTAAATAAAACAATATTCATAAATACAGAATATTTGAGGAAATATGTTAATTTTGTCTCACATGCAGTGAAAATAGGGCCGAAACAGGCTTGTGGTCACTGATGGTGTAGCCCATGTGACTTCGGTACACATGCTGTGTCACTTTGGTTGCCCCACCCAACCATGAGGTCAGACCCCGCTGCAGTGCTGCATTGTGGGTAGGAACTGGGGAGCCCGTGCGACGAAGGCGCCAGAGGATGCGATCCGTCCAGGCAGGTTTCCTCTTCTTAGTACTAAGGGAGAGGAAGCAAAGAGTGACAGACTGTCGACTTACTGAAAAATAAAATCAGCTGGAGGGAGTTTGAGATGGAGAATACTGGCCGAACCTGGTGTCGTACGTGTGAGTGCCCACATCAAACTTATAAGTAGGGGGGAACTTGAGTGGTGCCTCATTGAAGCCCTCCAGTATGGACTCCGTGTTTTTAGCCATGTTGAGCTGCAGAGAAGACAAACGGTGAGAGAAGCAGAGCAGGTCACATGGCCCGAATGAGTGATGAGGTGATGTTTGTTCCCTTTATGCTACAGCACCCTCTGTTGGTCGTGGTTGGTAATCATGAGACAAACAGGTGGCGGGAAGCCTTCCAGAAAAATCAGTCTGTCTCTGCTGAGGGGGCGAATGTTTGGAGGTGCCTCACCTGATCTCGCTCCCACAGAAGAGGCAGCTTGTTGCTGTCGATGGCACATTTCACCACATGGATGTCGTAGTCTTCTATACGGAAATTTAAATCGCCAAACCAGAACACGACGCTGGAGACAGAAATGATACAACTGATAATACAATTATGATATTTTCAGTTCCAAAACAGTAGGATTTTTTTTTTTTTACATCTAAGAAAAAATACTTGAAACTCATGATGCATAAAATAGATTCATCATGTCATATGGTGACCTGAAACATTTTGGTGCACATAAAGACTAAAACTGAATATTTTATAAATAAATGTGTGTGAATAAATGATATTGATTGACTACTGAATTGTGTTGTGCATCTTCTCTATCTTCAGCTGGATGAATTCAACTCATACTGAATGTAAAAAATGACGTCACCCACTCGTGGTCCAGCACACCGGTGGCCGTCCCTCCGTCGAACTGCTGCTGCTGCAGGATGCTTTCAAAGTCCTCCATCCGCTGCTCCAGGTTCCTCATGTGAGCCGGCAGGTGACAGTTGAGAAAGCACACCGGGTGGCCAAACACTGTCATCCTCGCGCTGACGCCCCCTTTATTTCCCTTAGAGTGAGAAAAAAAGAGCAGGGAGAGGACATGCATACCGTCTATAAAATAAAAACCATCTACGTGTATCAACCGTATCTGTGTTCAGGGACAAAGTCGGGATGTTTTTCCTGAGTCACAGAACCACAAAGCCAGGCAGCCTGCTGCTGCACTGACCTCAAAGAGAAGGAGACTGCACCAGCAGCAGCAGCAAGGGGATGATGCTGACATCAACACGCACGGGAAGGTCACACGCTGACATATGCACCCACCCAGGCATGCATGGCAGGTGGAACACACACACATCACCTTTCAACATCCCACATCCCCCTCCTCAAAACCCCGCAACTGTCCTGACACAAACCCACCACACATTTCTGCACTGTGATAAATCCCAGAGCGGAAGTGAGAGCTCTTCAATGCGCAGCACGTACCCAATATCCCCCAAGTCCTGTGCGTGTGCTCTCTGTCTGCACACCTCTGAGGAACGGAAGATGGCAGAATTTAGAGAAAACCAGAAGCAGCACTCCCTGCATACGCTGGGACGCCACCTAAAGGGATGACAAATAATGAATCAGCATCTTGATTTTTCATAACGAAGTATGTCCATCAGATTTAACTCCGCACTGACCAGAACATATCCAAAAGGACTGAGCGTGTCCATGCAGAGCTCACTCCACTGGTCTGAAAAAAGCACATCCTTCAGCCGCTTGTTTATCATGGAGTTCACTTCTTGGAGTCTGTGCGGTGCCAGAAAAAAAGCAGAGAACTGTCACTGACAAAGTGAAAACGAAGCATCACCACAAAGGACAGTGACGGCTAACCAGACGGGACGGGGATCAAAATATGCACAGATGACTGAGTGGGCACTCGCGGCTGTCTCTCTGGCACTGCTGAGCCTGGTAGAAATACTTGCTTACCCAATGATAAACATGTCAACACTCCCATCAGAGACATTTGGTCCGAACAGAGAAGTGATGTCATCTGGCGGGACAGCTGATCCCACGTTCCATGTGACGATGTAGACCCTTTCCGGGGATAGAAACAGTGGGGATGCTGCATTAGAATTAAGTGCTATATATACTGTCGTGTGAAAGAGGACATAATCTGCGCTGTAATCCTCAGAGAAATACCTCTCATCAGTGCGGCTGTATATAGAAAAAAAGATAAGCACAATTAAGCACCTCTTTGTACCTAGATGATGACTAAGGTGTGTGTGTGTGTGTGTGTGTGTGTGTGTGTGTGTGTGTGTGTGTGTGTGTGTGTGTGTGTGTGTGTGTGTGTGTGAGTCCTGGACGAGAGAAGAGCAAGCTGTCCTCTCAAATTTCTATACAGAAACCCTTCACTGCTGCAACTAACATTTGTTTTTCATCAGTCTGTTGAGTTTTTTCTCAATATATCAATTCAATAATTTCTCTATATCACATTTGCGAAGCTGAAACAAGCAACTGACATTTTTTCTTTTAAGTTTGACCCAAGGTTCCAATCAGTTATTCAAATAGTTCCCGGACTAATCCCTAAATCATCATTACATCAAACTTGATTTCTGCAACCACACCGAAAATGTGTCTCTTTTGCAAATTTTAGCACTATAACTTCAAATGATTTATTTACACTCCTGCCAAACTTTTTCAAAAGCTCATCATAAGATTATAGATCTATCCATGTCAGCAGCCTGTTACCTGAAAATCAATTTACAGTAATTGGAAATTTGCATGAGATATAAGCTATTATAGTTTAAATAATTTAAACTATACTGTAGTCTACAACAGTATTTGTTTTTGTCAGTGCCTATTGTTCTTATTATCTGTTATTCAGAACATGGACTGTATTATTAACTCTCTCAGTTGGTGCATTCAAGGACATTTTGACATTTAAGACCTGAGAGCATCATAATGTCAGAAATGGCCAAATTCAGGGTCCATGTAGGACAAGAAGGCAATAATGCCTGTGGTCAAAATCTAAAGGATCACATCATACATAATTGATTTTGACTTAATGAAGGAAGCGCGCACAGAGTCGCCATATATTTATAGTGAAGAGAGAACTTCACAACATATTGTCTGTTGGAAGGGCACCCGAGTGGGCACTTCATCATGTTTTATCTCCCATGGGGAATCACCTTTGTAGTCGACCAGTGCTCTGATTACAATACTAGTTTCTGGTGACAACAACATAACATAGGGGTTAGTTAGTATGAGCATTTCATGTCATTATTATCTGGGCCAAAATAGCTGTCAGGATAGCGAGAGACATCTTTTTCAAGCCACTCATGTGAGCATATCAAAGATTATACCTATTTACGATTATCCTGATCACTGAAATTACCACAAGCGACTATGTTTTTATTGCAATCTGCAATAAAATCTTATATCATCCTATCCCCACAATAAAATAAAATGGATAAAAAAAAAGAGATGACAACACAATTGGTGTCATAGATACCGAAATGAATGTAAACTATATGATTTTATAGTTAATAGACCAATATGTGCTAATCCACCAGAGAAAATGATCTATTTGGCGAGAATGTATTTGTGTCTGACAGTAGAACTGGCTGAGGTACATAACTCTGCAGACATGTTTCCTTCTGCATATAAACACAGCTCCTGGAATTTAAACAGAGATTTTTACAGGCGGCCGTTGCTCATGAGCGAGGGACCAAACAAACGTGTGCCCATGTGAAGCTTGCCAACAAAATGGGCCTGTGTCACTCTGTCAGGTTCACAAAGCTCTTAGTGAAATTTGCAGTTTTGATTCATGTGACATGGTCTGGCACGCATCAGCTTGTTACAGCTGCTGCTGACTGCGAGACAGCGTCTTCAGCTGGAGGACAGAATCCTTTTCAGACAGGCTCAGTTATATGAAAATGTTTTAATAAAGGTGTGTTTGCTTGTCTCACCTGAAGTCGTTGTTCTCTCCCGGCTTCTCGGACTGCGCTTGGCTCTGTGTTGAGCTCCCCGGTGAGGGGCTCCTCTGTGGTTGAGGACTCAGGCCTGGTTTTGGGCTGAGCCTGGAGTTGGGGCTCAGGTAAGGCTGGCTGGTGTAAGACTGAGGGCTGTGGGGACGGTGGGGACTGTGAGGACTGTGAGGACTGTGAAGGGCGGAGGAGGACTCTGTTGGGGAATGCGACAGGGCATTGGCACTCTGAGGTCCTGGGATGCAAACTGGGATCAAATCTATTTCCTTGGAGGGGTTCACTGAGATCCTGGTCGTCTTTGGAGTAGGTTTAGTTCCAAGAGCGGTTGGTCTCGGCCGGCTGATGTTGGCCAGTGTTGTCGGGGTGGTCCCAGACTTTGGCTGCCCTGACTGCACTGGTTCTGTCATTTTCACAGGTGCAACTATGGCCTGCATAGGGCTCAATCTAGACTGTTTATCAAGCACCTCTGAAGGGCTGATGAGAGGAGGCTCCTTGATTTTGACCTGTGGGCCTCCGATCAATGCACAAGGGCCAGGTTCCACTTTGGGCCCACAAGGCTCGGTGCTGAGTTGTTTCTGCTGCAAGCGATCCATCAACCTGCAACAGGCAGCATATGGACTATTATAACACAGCAATTTGAGACAGAAACAAGATGGAGTGTCTTGCAGTGAGCATAAAATGGCACAAGTCACTTGACTTGACTTGAAACCTGCCTTCACCAAGGTCACAGGACCTCAGCATCTGTTCATGAGTCTTCAGTAATCAGCGAAGGATTCTCCTGCAGTGAGCTGACGCTGAGCGAGTGCATCACATTATCTGAGCACCTGTCTGCATCACTCTCCCCAGGCATCACTGATGACGTTATCATGAGAAGGCAATTGGGCTGAGGCGCCGGTGAAGCGGTACCATCTTTGACTTCAGTCATAGTAAGAATACCACAGTGCAGAAATAGTCTGTGACGAGTAAAAGTACTGTATAATTAAAAATGGCCCATTTCAGAATCATACACATTATATGATTAGATTCTACAGAGTTATTTTTGAATGTTGCAGCTAATAAAGGTGGGTCTAAATATAACTACTTTATGTACTGCTGAGTATCTTAATCTATAATATTACATCATATTTTTATTAGTTGATGCAATTTTTGAATTAATAGTTTGAATCTGCAAAATAAGTGGCTATTTTTCACACTTCATTTTTCTAATCCAAGGTGTATCCTTGGAGTTCACCCTGGGAAGATTTAGTCCGACTCCACACACAAACAGTTAACCCAGGTTAACCTAAGCCCAGCTTTGTGCTATACAAATGTTTTTATACTAGAAAGATGCATGACACTATTTTTACTTCAGTGCCATAACACACTGACATATTTTAAACTAGGGCTATGTAAACTTCAGGAGATAACCCCACAAACCCAGGGCTAACCTGCTCTGCAGCAGAAACTGAGGCAAAGGCCGGGTTAGCCCACTTTGGAATATGCATCATGCTGCATATCGTTAGACCAGGACTATCCTTAGTGAAGCTAAGTGCTGTGTGAAAAAGGCCTTTTTGAACTGTCTTAGTCCAGGGCTAGTGATGGAACTGGGCCGACAAAATGTAGTGTGAAAAGGCTTAAAGTGAACATTTTCTGAGCCTCAGGCAAACAGCTCTCTGAGCCCGGGGCTAAGTGCAGTGTGAAAGGTCCAGCTTACGTTCTCAGATGAATGTCTTGGAGTGAAAAGTGAAATATTTGTTGCCAAAAATGTGGTGGAGTAGAAGTGGTAGTATAAAATGGACACTTGTGTACTTAAGTACATATCTCAAAACGTAAACTTGAGAAATTGCAGTGATGGAACGTAACTAAGTCAAGTACTTTACAAGTAAGTGTACTACATGAGTATTTCCAGTTTCCACTGTACTACATTTTGGAGGCAAATACTGTACTTTTTACTCCAGTACATTTATTTGCTAACTTGAGTTACTTGTTACTCCGCAGATTTCAAAGCTGAAACAGCACAGGTTTAAATTGATATTTTAAGCATTAAGATATGAAAAACACTGTGTATGATCATCAAAACATGCTGAATATCGAATCCGATTATCTTCCAGGCTGATAATCTATCAACACCTTGTATACATTATATTACTCACATGTAAACATATGCATAATTTACTGATTTAGTGATTTCCTTCAGGTACTAAAGTCCTTTTAATATCAGATACTTTCCATTCTCTTACCCAAATACAGTGAGTAAATGTACTCGATTACGCTCCATAGTGTGGGCTGAGGAGCTAACTCTGTACCTCTGTCCTGGATTACATCCTGGTTGCCTAGAAACGTTTAATTAGCCCATGACCCTTTTTACAAAGCAAAAGACAGAGCTGCTGGTGATTATTATGGGATGGTATCTCAGCGTAAAAGCCTTTATTGCCAAACCATTTGATCCCTTAGTCTGGTCTCGTTGTGATGAGGTGATGGGACACACAGCTGCAGATAGAGGAGCACATCAGACAATGTCAACAGACACTGTAGGTCACAAGGAGGATGTGATGGGAGGACAAGTGCCTCCCACCATTTTGTTTATGTGCCCTCCCACACAGAAACGATACACCTCTGTTTAATCATTCATGATATGCAAATTGGGATCTCTTTCATGTGACCACAGTAGTAACCTGCAGCACACAGCTCTGAGAGGGATGGCGACCAGACAGGGCTCTATTAAATGCAGTTCAAAAGTGAAAACTTTCAGATCCTCAATAAAAGGAATGGGCCTTTTATTTTGTGGTCATTCGTTTCATAATCCATGAGCGTGCGAGTCTGAATGACAGCCCCGTTATCTACAAAGGTGCGAGCCCGGAATCGTGAAAAACAACCAAAAACGCAACAATCAGCACAAACACGCAGCTGTGGAGCCTGATCACAGCCCTCCTGATAACATCTGGCTTACCTTTCCAGCGTTTTTCTTTTTTTTCTTCTTCTTTCTTTTTTTTTTTTTTAAATTTCCAAGGTGAACCGTAAAGGTGATCTCACAGATCCACAGAGGGGGAAGAGCATCAGTGGCTTTCTGTCTCGCACGCCAGTCAGCTCGACAGCTCCGTCACCGGGCAGGATCGATGTCTGGTCCGAGAGACACACCGACCCAGGCAGCCTGCGGGACGGATGCGACCACGCCAGCGGGCAGCGGACGTCTCCGTCACGGTGTTGGACGGCGCCGCAGGGCTGTCAGGACAGGAGGCGGTCACGCTCGGTGTGTCCGGACTCTTGCATGTTGATGTTTGTACCACAACACGGCGGCTGATTATCGCTCATAGTGCTGAGTGCAGCGCGGAGCAGCTGGCCGGAGCGGCTGTGCACTTCTCGGTCACCATCCCGCACGCACCTCCCGCACACCCACCGCGTACACCGACCCATCACCCATCACGCGCCTCTCTCTCTCTCTCTCTTTCTCTCCTCTCTCTCTCCCTCTCTCCCTCCCCCTCTCTCTCTCCCTCGTTCTCTCTCTCTCTCTCTCTCTCTCTCTCTCTCTCTCTCTCTCTCTCCCCTGACACCTAAGGGGGCGGGCAGAGCAGGAGAGGCAAAACAAAAAAATCAGCTGCCAAAGTGCAGCCGGCCGGAAATAATTGAGCATCTGTCCTATCAGTGACGCATTAATCTGGCATTAGTGCGTCACTGATTGCCACTGAATTGATCAGCACGCCAATAATTACATCTGAGCCTGGCAGGGCTACCTATCTGCTCCCCCTCCCCTGTGATGTCTGTATGACAGCTGGTTGCTGAAAAGAGTGTATTTGCCAAAAATATGTGTTGATTAAATATGAAACACAGCTTAAATCAGAAGAGAAAGATCTTCATTGACTGATTTATTTGTGCCTAAACAAACTTAAACTAAGACTACTAACTAAGGACGACACAGTTTCATACTGTTTCCCTTTGTTTACATGTGGCGGACCCTGCCACCTTTCCAGCTTCATAACATTGCTCTAGGGACCTTATTTTCCTCAGAGAACAGCTTGTTATTCACTGCTATGGAAAAAGAAGAAGAGATCCTAGTCATACCTCATTAGTGTTGTAAATATTAAAGTCTGAACTTATTCTCCGAAACTACATAGTGCCCCTTTAAAGTGAGATTGTGGTGGGACCATATTTTAATTTCAGTAAAGTCCCCCTGGAATGAATGGCAAGAAATGATGACCTTAAAGTTAATTGAAGCTGAAGGCTGGACAGACATTTTAATTTACTAAAAAAGATAATTATATTCCTTTTTAACCCCCTCTCTCTCTCTCTCCATCTCTCTCATTTCTATCCTGAGAGGTAGTAAATGTTAGATAATAATTCATGACCTCTTAAATTTCTTTTTTTTTCTTCACTTTTTTTCTTCTTGATTTTTTAGGTATTTGGGTTGTTCGGCCTGTTGGATGAAGGTTGCGATAGGATAGCTGAGTTTGTAATAGGATGTATCACTTTGATTTTGTATTATATTAGTGTGATATTGGCGCTTTTGGTTGGATGTTGGTTATTGTGTTTATTGTTTTAGTCGGCTCCTTGGGGAGTTATGTCATGTCTCCGTTAACGATGACCTCATATGGGCCTCCATATAAATAGCTTCAAAATGACTGTTGTTCTTATTGCAGTTGCAGCGACATTGCGACCAAAGCCTCTCCAGCCTCAATACACAAATGTATAAAGATAACCTGTGATTCTTATAATCAGTATTAGTTCTTTGTGTAAAGAAAATGAATTATCCGGCAGGTGAACTGTGCAATGTGTCAATATGCCCATCAGAAAAGCTGCTTTGATTACAAGGAATCCTCAGGGTTAAAGGAGTATTAGAGCGATTGTACAGTGTTGTTCCTACATGAAGTGATGGGGAGGACGAGAGGCATATGGTAAAAGCAGGGGTGGAGATAAACCCCTTGTACATGTCAAGCTCGCTAAACACTGGGTACCAAAATGTACAAATTGCCCTTCCTGTCAGTAAGTGCCTTATGTTCTTTAAGCTCAATGCCCCGAGACTTTTAGATGTAGCACTCCTGCATTGCATTGACTGATTGTAGTACTCTATAATAAGTAAACGGAATTTCAAGAATACCATCACTGGAGCGCCTCTTTAACTGTATACAGGAAACATTCAGGCAGCGTAGGTTCAAACCATTAATACCAAACTCCTGTGTGATGGTTTAAAATAAAAGATGTGGAGTTCCTGAATATGCCATCAGGAAAATAAGATACCATTCAGTTTACCCATGAGTGACAGTTAGAGAAGAACCTCAGCGTGTATAATGGAATGGATATTTATTAAACGTGTCTTACACAATCAGGCCCTCGACAGCAATGTCATAAAACGAGAGTAGCCTACCCAGATTCTCCGTGGCTTCGACTGGGATTAATGCAGATGTGTAATCTCAGAGGAATGCACTGATCCGGACCGCCAGCTGTCCACCGAGTGAACATAAGTCCCCGCTAACACACAGACCAATACAAACACTTCACATTCACATTTAAACATTCACACGACGCACCAGCCAAACACATAACATGCTTAAAGGAGAAGTTCTCCCCAAAATTATTGGAAAATTCAGTCATTATCCATTCGATGTCATGCTGATGGAAAGTCGAGTGAGGCTCTGTCGTCCACAAAACATTTCACAGCAAAACCGTGCTCTCCTAAACAACTGAAGTAGATGAGGACTTGTTTTAAAATGTCAGAAAAACAAAGGAAAAGAGACATAAGAAGGCTGACGGACGACAGAGACTTCACCCGACTCTCCGTCAGCATGAGGGTGAGGACATGATGACTGAATGTTCATGTTTGAGACAACTTTTCCTTTAACGCTTCCCTTCATGGCAGCTCTAAGGTCACAGAAAAAATGTAAATATTCTGCTGAAAAAGGTGCATTACATTATTCTTTCATGCTCGTGTGAAATCAAGACAGCCGTCTACAGTCGCTTTTTTGTTTTGACCAGGCCTTTCTCCACCAGGGAGCGGTAGAACTCCTGGATGTACGTGTACACGCACTTCCAGTCGGGCTCTTTCATCCGGACTAAGTCGTCGGGGTCGAGCAGAGGGGGGCAGCCTGCCAGCCTCCTGCAGACAGAGAGCAGCTATCAGGCGACTTGACAGAAACTATGACACAGAACCATGAGGTCACCTTGCTCTCATCTCGCTCCAGACGAGATATATCTGCTGCTTCATATAAGGAATGAGAGCTCACTCTGCAGTGCTGAAGGCCAGCTGGAAGTTGTCCCTGGGCTTGTTGGGGTTGAGGATGGAGTACTCGAAGGCGTCAGGAAAGAAGCGGTGCACCAAGGCACAGAAGGCTATGCCATCTTTCCAGCTTGAGGAGAAGTTCTGGATGTCCACCCCCTGTTTCGTAGCGGAGGGGAAGCAGTTTGAAAGAAAAAGAGGCAGAGAATGAGCGATAAGGGGCAGAGCTATGCACATATATAGCTCCACGGGGCCATAATTCAAAGAGAGTCGGGGCATGTTTACCTCATATGGCTCTGTTTTGGCCCTGCACCAGTCCAGAAGCATCTGTTTGACATTTTTAGCGTTGGGTGCTGCAGCAGGAGGACATTTCTGGGCTGAGGCTACAGCAAGACCGGGCTGACTGAGGAGAGGAAGAAAAAAAAGGACAAGAGGATACACACTGCATGTATAAAAAGTGTGGCTTACATCATCTTTTTAACTTGGCAGATGCTTTGCATAGGAAAAGTTTATTTTTTCTTCCTTTTTGGTTCGACAGGATTAGTAAATGGTGACATCACAGGTCGAAGTGGTCAATCTGGATTTAAATATCTGATATGAATTAGGATTGACCTCATATTTAACACTAAAGATGCAAATAAATAGTCGATTAATCATTATTGGATTGGCTGGGTTTTTTTTGTAATTTATGACAGTAAATGAAGACTTGTTGAGTTTTGGTTAGCTGTGGGTTGGACAGAAGAAACTATCTGAGGGCCTCAGTTTGGGCTCTGGGAATTTTTGATGAGCATTTTTTTCACACTTTTATAACATTAAATAGACAAATGTTGAATCGATCAATCATGAAAATAGGCAGATTGAATGTAACATGTCAAGGATGTGGCCACCTGAGTTTCAAAGAATGGTTTTGAATCAAAGGCCAACACTGTTTTAACAAAAAGGTCACTAAAGGTCCAGTGTGTGGGATTTAGTTACAAAGAGCGCTGGAGTTGTAGAAATGCAAAAAGAGAGGCCCTCTTGAGAGTTAGAGTTCGGTTTTGTCATTTTTTTTACTTTACTATATACTTATACTTTATTTGTCCACAGGGATCAATTAAATCTATTCTGGGCTCCTGTAGAAACACAGCAGACTCTGTTGAAGAGGACCTGCTCCAAGGTAACATATATGTCTGCCAATAGATCATCTTAATCCTACATACTGGACCTTTAAGTGTCAACAGAAGCATCATAAGCAGGCGTGTTTGGGACGAAATGAATGCTTCACTTGTTCATTGTTGGTTTTTAATCCTCCCTTCTTGCAAAATTTACCATAAAACCGACTCACCCGCCTGCTGTTGAAGAGAGCTGACCAGGCGGCTCTGTCAAAAAGCAGATAATCAAATTAATGTCAAGAAGCTCCCGTCATTTGAATAAAACATCAAAACATCACAGGGCGTCAGCGAGCGTCTTTACAGTATGAACGCACTGTTTGTCTGCGGCTGCTGGTTCATGGACGCTCTGCCGACACTCACACCTCCACCCGTTGTTCCCCCTTTGCTCAGGCCCTGCTGCCTCAAGTCCTGCTGCCTCGAGCCCCGATCCTGCTCCCGCTTGTCTGATGGGAGACGGTGAAGAGTTTGGAAAGCAAGCCAGGCATCGATGGAAGAATGGAGACCTTACATGGGAGCAAGTATCAGATTCTACCTCTCTTTTTCTTGAGGAGGTCCCTCAGTGCGGCACGTATCATCCGTCTCTCTTCAAAATCCGTGGCCCCGTCCAGCTAAGCAGATAAACAACTGGTCTATCACGGTGTTTTCATTTTGTCCATACAAGAGATCTGTAATCACTTTGCTGTACTTCAGAAAAATGAATTCTTCCGGTGAAACAAGTAAAGAGTGAAGCCAATCAGTTTAGATTACTGGGTTAAAGGTCACCTCATTTTCAAATATAAGAATCTGTAAGCCCTTTAATTCCTTCCAGACTCTTATAGCACTGCTTGCATGATGTTTGATGGCGAGTTCAGTCGATTTCCAGCAGTTTTTTCCACAAAGTCAAAGTCATAAATCATCGGCTCACCATCTTGTTGAGAACTTCTTCGTCCTCGATCGCAGCCAGTTCCTCGCTGGTCACCGACGCTGATCCAGTGTCAGTTTTTGACTCCATGTCTGAGGAGTAAATCAAATGACTTGTTTGTCCATTTAAAGACAATGAATTGCCAACTACTACTATTCTTTCAGGCAAATATGTCAAACCTTTGCCGGTTCCAGCTTCTTAAATCTGAGGATTTGATGCTTTTTTTAAATCATTTATGACAGTGAATGAAGAGTCTTTGGGTTCTGCACGGTTCGCTGGACAAAAGAAGCAACTTGAAGACGTCACTTTGGACTCTAGGAGATTTTGACGAGCTATTCTCAGATATTTTATGCACCAATCGATTAATCCTGAAAGTAATTAGCAGATTAATTGAAATGAATCGTAAGTTGCAGCCCTTCTGACGAAACAGAAGATGTGTTATAAAGAAAATGAGACAGAGTCAGACGTTTGAAAGGGGGACTTTAATTTTTTCTCACATGGCCCAAGTAAACCTAATTTTACCACACACATAGTATTGAAAATATTTTAATTGTTCAAACAAACCAAACACACTCTAAACAAAGTGCAAATGTCACGGACAGAGCATAAGCCACATCTCGATAGCTCAAATATAAACAGTTGTGTGAGTCCTAACAGAGACAAACTGAGCAGCCGGGGGAAAGAAAGACATGTTTGTCTCTACTGAAGCACCCGTGAGAGTATCTCAGCAACTGGCTGAGTGCAGCACAGACGGGGCAGAAACACGTACAAATATAGTAATGTGGTGGAACGTAAAAGATCTGATAACAGTGTGAAACTATGTGCTCGGTGGAGGTGGAAGAGGAGTCGCAGTAAAGCCTGGTGGTAAAGGATGGGAAGCATTATGTGATAAAGACATTGATAACATGCGGTGAGAAGAGTGACGTGGGACCTCTGAGGGTTGATGTCACTCACCTGTCGTCAGGATGTCACCAGTGGCAGTTGTAGAAGTTTTGAGCGCTTCCCTTCTCCTCTCCCTCGATCCCTCCTTCAGACGTGTGTGGAGAGCTGTGAGAGCTCAGCCTGGAGGTCACACCTCACACCGCAGCGCTTCATAAGGATGCATGTTTGGAGTGCGAGTGGAGGTTGCTTACATTAACCACCCAAGATGGGAAGAAAGAGGAGGAGGAGGAGGAGGAGGAGGAAAGTCTCTCCTCCTCTTGTCACTGCATCCTGGATGATGTCATGTGAAACTTCACGGGCTCTACCTCAGCCAAAACTTTTTTTTTTTTTTTGGTAAAATCACAATTTCCCTTGGTTATGCTTGATTTGAAGTGCAGCACAGACGAATTTGGGCTTTGGGGGCGGAAATCAAAGAGTTAACAAGGGCAAAAAAAGTGAGGTGCACTGCCTTATTCAGGCAAAAGACTGAAGAGTAGCACCCTGTTTACAGAAGCAGAGGAATCTCTTCAAGAGTACAGCGCACACACACACACTCAAACATAACTCTGTAAGAAAACAATTCCTCAACATTAACGGTGATTATTTAGTGTTGAAAGATTAAGGCAGATTTAGAGAATGTGTAATAAATCATAAAGCAGACCAACTGCTCCACCGAGTGGTGAAAACTCACAACTGCTTCAAAATGATCTCAGTGTACTGATGTGCGCGACCATAAACTGAGATTCAATGGGCCTTTTTCTAAGGCTTTTTGACTTGTTATAGTGAGACAGGCACAGTGTCAGTAATGACACTATCGATGGTCCTGTTCTATTCAAGTGTCCCAGCAAGAGGCGACATGAAACAAGCCAGAATCCTGAAAGCAAAGCGGCTACATGGAATTCAGCTATTGTTCATTTCATTATTTACACCTGTGCTTTTAACTCTGTACAAGCCGAATAAAGGATAAGTTCACGGATAAGCGAAAATGTATTTATTATCTACTCACTCCCATGCAGATGGAAAAAGGGCAGGTGAAGTTTTGTAGCACACAAAACATTTCTGGAGCTTCACAACAAAACAGCGTTGAAGCATCCTCCTGCACAACTGAAGTAGATGGGGACTTGTTTCGAAAAGGTTAAAAAAAAACAAAAAAACAACCGAAACAACAATTTGACACTGATTGGTGCAGTTCAAGTTGGTGCAGCTTCTGAAAACTTCTGAAATTTGAAGTACACCAGACAAGCTGTATGGAGCAGTTTTATATTTGGTTTTTTTTCACAATTTAACTTAAAAACTTTCATCCGCATGGGGGAGTAGACACATTTTGGGTGAATTTATCCTTTAGCGTTTTCATTTCGACAGTTTGACTTTGTTATCATAATCATCACATTGTAGCAGCTATAAGGAGCTTTCACTTCTGTGGTTCTGGCGGCCCCCTCGGACAAAAGTGGTGTAAGCGTCACAATGTCCTGTAATAAAACTAAAATATTTTCAAATACTCTCGTTCCTTTATTAAACACAGCTGTATTTTCAGGATGCATGGCACTGAGGAAATGTATCTTAAATGTGGCTTTGTAAGATTTGTAACTGCAACATGATGATGGTGAAACTAATTGTTTACATGTAAGGCGACAGCGGCATGAAGACTAAACTACAAAGAATCAGCCAGTTCTGTCTCATTTACTTATTCAGGTCATATACCGGGATCATTATTAAACTGAAACATAACCAGTTAAAAACTTCTTGTAGCATGTTAAAAGCTTTATCTTTAACTTTTCAATGATCATAATGTATTGACTATTCCTGAATGTTACTGAAATGTTTTTTTTGCGTGTAAACAGAAAATTAAATACAAACATTGTACATGTTAAGATAAGGTCAAAAATTCAAAGTGGAAAGAGTTTTTTTTTTTTTTGTTTTTCCATTATATTAAAGTATCTTAAAAAAAATTTGCCAACAACTCTGACTCAGTGATGAGGTGTTTTGGTTTGGTTGTTGTTTATTGTACCAGTCCATTTTTATTCAAGCAGTTGCAGATCACATGGGTATGACTCGGCCACATCTTCTCCCGTAGACAGAAGCACCTGTGGCTGCTGTTGGCATTCAAAGTATTAACAAAGCTTTTTTTTTTTGTTGACAAAATGACAAATCAAATCACTCCCCTCTCATCTGCATTATGTCCAAATAAGGCATGAGGCAAACGTTTCATTCTTAAACCAGTACAGCTTAAACCAGCCATATTTGACTATAAAATACATAAATATAATAAAATAACTATTTACACCCGACTAGCTTTGCAAACAATCAAAAATCAGTATGTACACAGGAGGCTTTGAGGGCAGCGTCTTCGTACCTCGTCAGTGCAAAAGTTGCTTTGCCCCGTACTCACAATCTGCACAACATGAGGACAAGCAGCTGAAGCTGCAAACGTTTGCGGTCGTTAAACAAAGATCTAAAAACTAATAAACGGCGCTGAGGTGTTAGATATATGTTGACATCTGTGATCACATTGCTCTTCTCCACTAAACAGCATAAAATCCATTGTTTACATGCTGCAGTTTTATTGTGGTCGCTGAACAGCAGCTTGATCTTAGTCCAATAATTAATAATCAATTAAGAAAAGGGCAAAACAAGTCCTATTTAACAGCTGAGGTATTCAATAATGTAAAACCAGTGAAATGATCCGCTGTACATAATCCTTGGAAGACCGCTGCCTGACAATATGTATAATTTTGGAATAGTGAACCAAAAAGGCCAAAATAAACATTTATCTTTCTTGCGCCGCTCTTAATTGACCTGGGATTTATGACCCAACGTTAATATGATATGATGCTCATGTAATTTTATGAATGGCACCTTTAAAATAATATCAGTGACACATCAAGTGAAAACCTTTTAAAACACACAATTGGGCTTGTAGAGCTGCAAATAAAGTTTATTTGTTTTTCAAGCAGAAAGTTCAATTACTGCTTTTATTCAATTGTTGCTTTTTTGTCATTGATATTGTAAATGATTGGTCTGGACTGGAAATTGGAAATTGTGATGACGATTTATAGACAAAACTATTAATTGTGAAAATAACTGGAAGATAAGTCGATAATGAAAATAATCGTTAGTTGCAGCTCTACCTGCCAAAATATGCGGAAAATGTGGCAGATGTCATGAAAAACATCTTTGATGTATGGCTTTGTTCTTCTTGTGAGAACTCAAACTGTGTGCGAGTGTGTCAGAACCATTATTACAACACAGAGTGATAAAAAAAACTAAAAACTTTCAAAGTAACATTTGGCATATGATACATGTAGGAGGGAGTGTAAAGTAACGGACATCCCGGATCACTGAAGATGTTTTTTGGGAGCAGCGGCATGCAGTCTTCTGCCTGGCATGCCTGACTTTTCTTGAAAAAGGGAGAGGACAGGAGAGACGAGCGCCATCCAATATGACATGTATGCATGTGCAAGACACTTCAGGACCAAAATCTACAGCATTACAAAGCCAGTGATTCCTATGGCCATTCAAAAAATAAATAGTTTTTTTTTTCATGTAAATATTAAAAAGGGGAATAAAATATGTCACAAAATAAGATCATGTCAAGAAAATGCCTTTTCAAACACTGAGCGAAAACATAACACTGTCCAGCAGAGGTCTGTTTTTTTTTTAACATGTGCTGGTAACTAAAGTTTTTAAAAACGTCAGCCACAAAAAGGGAAAAAATTAAACCTGACAAACAACACGGGTTAGGATCTAAGACGCAACGTTAAAAGGACAGCTCCATATTCTTTCTCCTCCTCTCCTCCACAGGGAAGAGGCAGCTAAAGTTGAGTGACACTCCTTAGAGGACCTGTGAACCTAATTATCGTGGAGCGCTGCAGTGAGCGCACTCTTGCAAAAGGTGGAAATAATTGGACAAACTCTACAGAGACCGGCTTTAGAACAAAATATAGGCCCTTAAGTGGGGAAGCCACACTGAGGCTCATAGGGGATGGACAACAACACGGAGCTCAGGCCTCTTATTAAATGTGCTTCAGTAGAGGAAAAGGGGCATCTCATTGCACAGAAATGTTGGCTTTGTCCTTTGCTGGACAAAAGTCTTAGCGTCCTTATTTCACAAGCTTCCCGCTTCACAAAATTAAAAAAAAAAAAAAAAAAGACTGAAAAAAAAAAAAGCTGCCAAAAACCCAGTCCCCTACCATGATGACAGGGCCGGGTGAATGTCAGGTAACAGTACTATCAATATATATTTTCAATACAAATTGTGCCCTATCAGATTTGAGGCGGAGGGCTCTCTAAGCCACGCCCCCCTAAGCATCACACGAGGCTCTCTGCAGCCTGCAAACATCCACGACAGCCACCATAACCATCGATTAGAGCCCTCTGTAAATGAGAAGGTTTTCACAGTGGAGTAGTATGAGTGACAGTGTGAATACCTCATGAGGTATCAAACAGTTCAGTGTGCTCATGCATGCATATACCGCAATAGGCTATGGATGAGTGCTTTACAGATGAAGGAGAGAATTGTAACCGTCACCGTGAAAGATAAAGGCAACCTCTGTCCTCTCTGCAGACTCCAGTCCTGCGTGATGAATGAATTGGCACAGTGAGGAAGTCAGAAAATAAAAATCATCATCAGTGACGTTGGCATTATACGGTCACACTCCTTCTGCTGCTCGAAGGGGCAGAGCACACACACTTTATCATTTTATCCTTCAATGCTTTATTCTCTCCTTCATCCTTTCAGTTCAGTCTGTCTTGTGTTCCAGTTTCCCGTCCAGTCTCTGCTGAGGATATGGTTCAGACGCACCAGCTTTGTCCAAGTCATCACCTGCAGTGTGAAAATCCATCTGTCCAGACTTTTGAGCTTTAGCCTTGCGTGCATCCATGTAGCTCACGATAAACTCAGAGTTCTGATATATGAGCATGCCAGACAGCGTGAGCACCGCGCCGGCACAGCTGAGGGCGGACAGCTCGCTGCCGAACAGCAGCTGAGACAACAGCAGGTTCCCCACCACGCTCAGGTTGCCGAGGATGTGCAGAGTGACGGCAGAGGTGAGCGTGATGACGCAGCAGCTGGCCAAGTTGTACATGACTGAGCCAATGCAGCTGAGCAGGATAAAGACCCACAGGTGACGGTCGTAATGCAGCGGCGACTCTAGCATGGCCCAGTTCTCTAAGGCTAGAGCGGCCACAGCCAAGATGCAGAAGCTTGGAATGGACATCAGGTAGAGCAGGAACACCGAGTTGATTTTCTCCTCCTGGAGTAAGATGCCTGAGTAAACAGAAATGAATGCTGTGGTTACAAACATAACAGTGTTTGTTGACAGACAGTGTCACATGTAAATCAAGGTTATGACTGGAGCCGTTTAAACAAATAAGGTGTCAGCGAAAAGCAAACAAGGCAACTGTAACAACAAGCGAAAGAGAGGACAAGGTGTCTCTAGAGGCACTAGACGTTAGACATGCTTTTCAAGACCGTTACAAGATGATTTTTAACCAAACTTAAAATTATCTTGTTCTTGATCAAGCACTGAAGCAGAGCTGGGAGATTATATTTATCATTTAGGTATTAAAATGCAGAAAAAGATGCTTGGGGTAATTTAAAATTGTTAAATTCCCAGTTTGGTTTATTTGTTCAGTGCACCTAAGTCATTTTGGACTGGACCCTGGTCAAACTATAAAATACCCTGCCTTCATTACATATCTTTGTCATAGGTGTTTCATAACCACATTTGAGGAATCATTGCAAAAACTGTGTGTATAGCAGCCGATATATATCAATATCTGAATTGTTTCCTCCAACATCAGCCCCCAAGTATGCCTGCGATAGTATAAGTCTATTTAATGACTTTCAGAATTTGATTTGAGAAATTTAAAGGACCTGTAGACACCATGGAAGATGTAAACAGAAGACCTGAGAGGGGTCAAAACCTAAACTTTTTCATAAAACTGTACGGACTAGTTCTTACCTAAGTATTTCGCAAAACATGTGGTGTCTTAGCGGACTCTTTAGAGGACAGATTCCTTTGTTTTCATAGCAAGGACAGACTCTGTTTTGTTCACTGATGAGTTCATTCAAAAGCTGTTCGCAAACTGTGCAGCCGTCTGATAACAAGAAAATGACGGGTTATTATGTAAAACTTTCATGTGTGGATTGATGTTTGGTCATGCAGGAAGCAAAACACGCCTTAAAACTCGTATTATTCCCTAAGAGCTAAGGCAGCTCCAACACTGTTCACTCGCTGTAAACACTTCATAGTGTTTATTGACATGGCAGCGCTAAACCTGTGAAATGCTTTGAGTCTTTAAACGAGAAAAGGTGCACTACCAAAGTGTGTCAGAGAAAAGTAAACTTAAAAGGTAAACTGTAAGAACAACAACAACAACAACAACTAGTAAGTGGATGGAAATAGGTTGCTGAAACTTGACACAACATCGTCCAGCTAGTTTGGCACCTCAGGATGGACTCAAGGTTTTGGTTATGATTAAAAATAAAAGTAATGTGCTGTAGCTTCGATCTGCCGGACCTTGTTCACGCTGCTTAATTTTGATCCAAATGCCAAAGCAGGACTTTCCTTCCTGTATATGGGCAGCATCTGCAGTCTTGTACTGTGTTGTCACTGAGTAGCAGCACTGAATCTTTGGGGATATTAGGGGATTTAAAATGACGATCCTCTCGTGAGAATCATGCCTCTGCAGCTGTGAGGTACAAAGTATGTAGCATTAACGTCCTTCCGAGAAAAACTGAATATCTACTTTAGTGTTACGCAACTATTAACTACAGGGCCTCTCTTTATATTTTTAGAAACTCATTACCTTCTTTTTTCTTCTCTGACAACTGCAATGTTGTGGAGACTAATAGAGTTAGAGGGGCCTAATCAAGTGCACGGAGAACCCAACTTTAAACCAGTTCCTTCAGCAAATTGATTCCCTGGGAGTACAGGACATTAGATGAAAAATGAGCACATTGGATTAACGGCTGTGAAGGAACAACTAAGAGCATGTGACATTGATTTAAGAAAGGAATGTCTTGTTCATGGGACATGTTCATTTAAACGATAGCCATACACTACGTCTCAAAATGGGTGTTTTGTACTGAGAGTCAATTAATTTCACCAGGATAATTCACTCAGAAAGAATAAAGGAACAAAGAAGAGTCCCGGGTAAACACATATTACATCCTGTTTTCTTATTCTAAAACATGTTGAAATAAAGGAAACATCTGTGAAGTGAGGTCTCTCTGATCTGTTACTTAACAGTGTTTCTGGGCCTCTCATTTGCTTTGGTATTTCTTGAATGCGGCTTGTCAAAACAGGCTCTTCAGGACATAGAAACATGGTTGGTGTCTTCAAGGTGAACTTTTAACAATCAACATAAACACTCAGATTTCAAAAATCATCGTGCCCCAGGTTGTGTAGAAACCCAGCCCATATTTAGACACAGACATGTAATAACGTTTGCAAGACGTTTCCTAAGAAACAAAATATGTGCCAGTGAGACATTCCACCTTAATGTGTGGGTGTGTTACAGGACTGAGGATCGAATCACTAAAAAGTTCCAAGACCGCAGACTGCTGCGACGTCCAAGGGAAAACACTAGAATAACCTCTGATGTCTGTGAAGTGTGATGATGAATTTTCCAGCATTTCCCTTAAAAACTTTCTATAGCAACAGCAAAACAAGTGCCAACTGTCTGACGCGTCAAGCAGGATAGGAAATACTAAGGAGGCACTTACTCTGCTGAATAGACTTGACACCCCTCAACATGGTTGCTGCGAACACAAAGAAGCAGCCGGTCTGGTCGAACTGGACCTCTCCCATGATGCTGAAGGATGCCCCCAGGCAGATGGGCATCATGGCTGTGTATTTGAGGATGTGGTGCTGCTTGCCCAGGATCAGCGTGGAGATGGCCAGAGTAAACAGCGGGGTGGTAGTATAGATCATTTGTGCGAATGACAGCTGGACATAGTTCAGACCCATGTTCCCGAAGGCAATGCTGGCACAAAATGTCAGACTCAACAGGAACACTTTACATTTGGCGCTGGGGGTCAGGTCCTGCTCTCCTGCTCCTCTGTGGCGGATCACCTGCAGCTTGATCAGCCCATAGTCCACCACGATGGCTGTCAGCATGTGCAGCGCTGACAGCAGCAGAGGGTACCTGAAGTTGTAGACGGCGAATATCCATTTGTTGAGGCTGGAGATGGTGGTCCCCGTCACTAGCCAGACAATAACAGCTGACAGCAGATGGAGCATCTCTGCGGGTGGCCTCCTCCTCCTGCCTCTGTCCTGCAGAGTCGCCTCGCATTTTGAGAAGCCATCGGCGTTGATCATGTTCGTATCATTGTCCTCTCTGAAAGGCAAACACATGTTGAGTCAGTGCTCTCATCTCCAAAATGAAAACACACGATCGAAGTCCTGAGCGACGGATCGGGGAAAACAACAACATGCGACACGGTAGTTTTTCCCTCCTCTGCGGTGAGAGCCAGCCTTCTTTTTGCTCAGTAAACCTGCCTGTATCTGCACCGCCTACAGACACGTGTTTCTATTTTGCATGACAAGCCGGTTGTGTAACTTACCCTGCGCAGGCGAAATGACATATGCCAGATCGGGAAGGCTGGCGAGGGAGGCGGGAGGAAGGAGGAAAGAGGAGAGGGGAGAGGGGAGAGGGGCTGGGCGGGCTGGAAAACAGTACGCGTCTTCTCCCTGACGAGGACTGCGGGGATTGGCTGTTATCCTGACGGTGACGGCTCAGTATGATGCACCAAAGAGCCCAGCAGCGGCGTAGTAAACATCACGGGCGACTTGGCTGTTAGGTGGCAAACGGGATAACCAGATCTAATAAATATGATACAGCAGCAGCTCATATGAGTCATGTTATTTTTTCTTTAAATAGCAGCTCATTTCATTGCCAGGGGACATCTTGTGACCCCCCTCCCCGAGTACTGGAGCAGAAGGGAAACCCTGACAACTCACTCTGTTGTTCCAAAACACGAACAGTGTAGCATTTTTAGCTAGTTAGTCAGGCAGCAACTCAATGAACGTCCCTTTATCACAAAAACAGCGAGGCGGCTCGGTAACCATTAACACAACAGCAGTACAGTCCTCTGTCCGACAAAATGAAAGGGTACGGTAGGTTAAGTTAGCTGACCTCTGCCGTGAACCGAGCTGTCACTCGACACCTGCCAGCTGAACGTCTCTCGGGCTCGTGCCGTCATGCTAACGCTAAAGCTAGCGACCGAACACCTAAAGAGGAGGTTAGCGCTCGTTAGCTAGTGACAACCGTTACGTCTGACGTCCATTCAAACAGTGAACGCTGGCAGCACCACGACCCCAGCCAGGAACATTCTGTCTCAAATGTTGTCTTTACCTTGTTATCCGACGTGTACTTTGACAGCGCTGGCTGCATCCCGCAGATCTCCGTCAGTCGGTCACGGTGCCGTCAGCCAAACCGAGGCGGCGGACGCGCTTCAGTGTTATTGGAGGGTTTATTTAAAGGGCAATGCCACAGTATTTGGTGCAAGATGAATGCAACCCCTCCTCCCCTCTCTCCTCTCCTGTGCAGGATCTGAGGTGCTGGATCTTCACATGCTCGTGATTAAATCAACACAATGAAAATGATGAAAGCCTTCCCTTCATCATATGAGGTGTTCAGGATGAGAAAGTACATGCATAGAACCTGCAGAGTTTGAATTGCAGCATGTAAATATTGACCTATAAAGTATGTATAATCTGTGACACAGTAGCAGAAAGTAAACAAAGCAAACTGAAGACATCAGTGCAACATCACCATGTCACAAAACGCAGTATTCATTATGTGCACTACAATTATGCAATGTAACTAAATATATCTACTGAAGTACTCTATATTTTTTAAAGGTACTTGAGCATTTGCATTTTCTTCTACTAATATTGTACAAATGGACTAAATGTATAAATATTGTGCGTTTACTACACCGCATTTATTTAATAACTTTAGTTACTAGTTATCTTGTGATTTTGTTGTTCTGTTCAGTACATGCAACATCTATTTGCATGACCTTTCAGTTCCTGTAAAAACCCTGCACAGCCAAACAGCAGCAGGCGTACGAGAAGTTTTTCCCAAGGTGTCTAGTGTAACTAAAACACATTTGTATGCTATTTTAAAAAACATTTTTGCTCACTTTTGCAAGTTTTCTGTTAATTCACTGGAATTAGATTTCAAAGTGGTACTTTCATTTTTGGGGCGGCTGTAGCTCAGCAGGTAGAGCAGGTCGGCTAGTGATCAGACGGTTCTAATCCCAGCTCCGGGCTGAGCTGAGCTGCATGTCGAAGTGTCCTTGAGCAAGATACTGACCCCCAAATTGCTCCTGATGTGTAGTTGGCACTTTGCATGGCGGCCTCTGCCATCAGTGCCCTGTGATGAGCTGGCGACTTGTCCAGGTCCCTGCCCTCGCCCATAGACAGCTGGGATTGGATCCAGCAAAAACCCCTGCGAGCCCATAAAAGGGATGAAGCGATTACAGGCAATGGATGGACTTTCATTATTTTTATAAACAGTGGTTTTAGGTAAGTGGCTTTGAAATAATGGAGTACTTTACAAAAGATAAACAGTGTAGATATAACATTTTCCTTTATCATATTATAAAGCTAAAAATATGTAATTTTTTGTCAGATGAGAGCCTGGTTTGTTATTTTGCACTCATGGCAGCAGCTGGCGTTCACCCTCAGCCAGGACCAAATACACTGTCCCAAGATAAATTTACAGTTGGCCTCGAGGCATTATGACAGACACAGACTGTGTCTCTGGATGTCTTCTTTGTCATCGGTCCCTTGTGATATAAAAGCAAAAAAAAAACCTTTGACAGTGAACAACAGCGCGGTGACAGCTTTATGTTTTTATTTGAGCTCAAAAATGTAACGTCTTTGAGATCATTGGGCACAAAAGGTGAGTTCACATCATGTTTCAGTAAGAGTCCACAAACAAGTAATAACTAGGTGAAGAGGCTTTTCACTACAGAAGTGCTTAAGCACTCTAAAACCATGCATAGCTACAGTATATGTTGCCATGGAAACCTTTGAGTTTATGGAGCATGTATCATTACCTGCAGGTAAACATTGTGCTTTATTTGAACAACACCTTATTTGCATCATCAATATTATAACCTGTACCTTACAAACTCATATTTAATGTAATTTCATGTCCCCAACATCTCATTAATTGCTATACAATCGTAATACAATCCGTTTAATGGTCCAGTGTGTAAGAATTAGTTTTTATTCATGTAGAATCACCTGAAACTAAGAATCGTTGTAATGTCATTCCCGACACAACGTGCCGTTATATCTACAGACGGAGCAGGTCCTCTTCCACATAGTCCGACATGTTGCACCACCGTGTTTCTTGAGCGTTTTTGTGTTTTTAGCAGCCACCGTAAGGGAGGGTGAGATGAAGAGCGTTATGTTGTTTTTAATAATCTAATACTAAATTCTACACACTGGACCTTTAAGATTGTGTGAACACAATTAAGCAGTGACCAAAATGTGAACGTTCAAGTAATGTGAAACAATACTTTCTGACAGTGATAATAACTGAGGTGATTCTATTTCTATCATATTATTGCTATATACAGGCTAAATCAACCGGGCAGTCCTACTTGTTATAATACACATTAAGCTTGAAACTATAAATAAATAGGTAACTATTGGTTATAGAATGTATATTTACTACTAATGTACACCAGTGCTTCCTTGCACACAAGCGTTATGTACTGCTAATGACTGATGTGTATAAATCAGATTTCTTTACTTAAGTATCATTCGGCTAATGGAATACTGTTGCCAAAACAGTTTTGTGCTGCATGAAACACTGTTCTGACTTGGGAGTATTTTCTTCTCAATCGTCTGAAAAAAGCAAAACACTTTCTAAGGTATAAACCACTCATAGAGCTAGCCATTTCTACTATTCAAAGTGGTGGAAACAGGTTTGTTGCTATTTACCAAGAAGATAAACCCTGATATTTTCAGTCAATTTTAAACAAAATTAAATAAAATTCACCCTAAGGTATACATGTAAGTCCCTTGCCTGCTAGATTTCTATAATCTGTACAGAATCTAAACATTTGGATGCTGTTGTCATAAGGGAATTACTACTTCATCACATTATTAAGGCTAAAACTACTATTGAGCACCGATTTAATTCCTTGCTGAAGAAAATCCACCTGGCTCAATTTAGATTTATACATCAGATATCAGAAGTGGTACTCCAACAATTTACTATTGAACTTCCATTAAGTGTGGGGACTTGTGAGGACTTCATTTTAAAGTGAGTGTTCACAATAGATTGAGCAGAGGTCGAGATATCCTGATTTTAGTCCTTAGTATGGGTCAAGCTCCAAAAATGCAGGATACTGCATTTCCCATAAAGCAACTCAACAGTGTCAGTGTGTCTTTACTTAGACCATCCCAGCATGCTAAACGCGTAAAATTCCATGCCCCTAGTCTTTAACACGTACCATCTGGTGCAAATTTGTTCAAGTCCAAGACTGGACAATTACTGTAAATCCTTGAAGATACTGTTTAATTTCAAGAAGTAGAACAGTAAAAATCCACAAGCACCAGGTGGATCACTAAAAGAAGTGAAAAAAGCCTTTTGGTGCTGATGAATGTTATGTCCTGATACAGTCTTTTTAAAGCCTGGTGTCTCTGTCAGAGCTCAGCATGAGGAACACGTTGTTCCAGCTTTGAGGAGAACGAGACATTCAGTTCTTCAACCACTCCTTTCCCCAAAGTTATCCCTTAAACACACCCACTGGATCAAGTGTGTTTTGGTGCATAAGTAATTTCTCTGTAAAGTGTATGCGCAAGCTTTTCTGCCCCACACTTATATTGACACACATGTGATCACCATGTACTCTCATAAATCTGTTCTCTGCAGCGGTGAACAAGCGTACACACAGCACACATAAAACTGAGGCCATGCATCCTTAAAACACAAGTTATATTAGAGCAGAGGAGAGTAGAATAGTAAGTGGAAGCAGGAGCTGTTGTGCTTGAAATTCTGGGACTGGTGGCTACTTTCAAAAGCTGACTCAGTCACACACACACACACACACACACACACACACACACACTCACACACACACTCTAATCTACACCCAAACAACTGTCTGTAACTCAGAAAGTATCCTGGCACCAGGAGGAACAACTCAGCCTGTCTGATGCCACGGTGTATGGTAAACTTTTGTCCTAGAAGATCTCAGGGCATTGGCTCCAGTCCTGTCTGTCTTTGGCCTCCCAGTAGCCTCCTCTGTAAACATAGGTGTTTTCTCTTGTTTCATCCGTCCTCTTCTCAAACCACAGTGGCTGGTAGCCCTCGATGTCTTGCCCTATGAAACAGAATCACTTTTTCTTAAGGCATGACTTGATAAAAGGTGAGAATCTGATAAGCAAGGCAAGTAGGTAAGTGAATAAAGTAATGTTATGTAATGTCAATAAAGTTCATGTAGACACCCAGTTGAATTTGATTGACTTGCCACCCACACACATTCACAACATATCTAAAGTAGTCAAACCAACACCTGTGTTGAAGGTTTGTACATCATCATCTTAGAGGTAAAATGCAGAATTTTTATGTTTAAGTTCCTCTATTCCTGTTGGTTTACTTGTTCTCACCTTCCTCCAGGGCCTGGTTAGCTTGCACCTCCCTTTTCTTCCTCTCCAGCCTCTGACACTCCTCCAGACGCTGCTTCTGGACATTCGCTTCATCCCACAGACCTGCCTCCATCAGCCGCTGGTCTGGTCTCAGGCGACTGTCAGTGGGCGCAACACCCTCTTCTGGTTCATTGAGAGTCAGAGCCAGGGAGGAGAAAAAGTGCATGTTCTCTGCATTATCTCTGGGAGAGTAAAAGAGAGAAGAAACAACACAGTAAGACAAACTGTCAGACAGAGGGGGGGGGGGGTGAGGAATGGGTGAGGACAGACAACAAAGGTGAGGCAGAAATGTGTTAGATAAGATAAACATACGGGAGAGGATATTTCTTCCACAACAGTTTGGGCTGAAGAGTCTGATAAACTGTCTTTTGTTTGCCCTCAGAGCCTCCGCATCCTTGGCTGCTGTCCACTATTTTGGCGCTCTCCATGATGTCGTCCCAGGTTCCTGACAGGATGTAATGTGCTGTGCCCTCTCTGTCCTCTACCACTCCTGTCACCTAGAGACACCAGAGAACGTGAAACACAGGAAGAGATCGGTTACATGCACACTCTGACTGCTGGGCTCTGACAGATTCACAGCTGGGTTGTACTTTATTATTTTATTTTATTTTGTACACCTTCTTAGGTAGATGCTGCCATAATGGCACATAAATCAGGAATAGGAGAGCTCTTGAAGGTTATCTACATTGTTATAAAGAACCAATATTAGGCAAGAGTGATGCTCTAACAGTGCTGTGGATTCTTGACAAATGTTTCTGCCTTCTGGAGTATAAAACTTTGTTAATGCTGTGAAATCTGAATGAAGGATGCTATCAGCCTTTTTTCCCACCTGAAACAGCTAATTTTAGAATTAAATGGGTACAACAGACTTACTTTGCGTGGGACTTCTCTGGAGAAGTAGCTGTAGGGGGAGAATTTGAGACGGCAGGTGTCCTTGGTAGTGTTATTTACAATGTCAATGTCCCCAGACTGCCAACAGCAACAGAGAGGAAAACACATGTGACTCACAGGCGACCCAAACACACGTATACCAGCTTACTCATTGATACAAAGCAAAGTTTTATTTCTGTCAGTTTTGTCTTTCATACAGTAAATGTCCTTTCTGTTTGCGTTATTCATATTTTGAATGTTTAGATTTTTTTAATTCTACATTATATGTTTTTATTTTGGCCTTTCAATTGGAGCACAAACTCACACATCATGTCAGAGGCAAGTTTTGTTTTTGACAGTTAGGAATACACTTGAGAGGGTCACACCTGATCAATCCAGAGTTTCCCAACAATAATGTTGTGCACCGTTGAAGTCACTTTGCTCCACACATAGTGGTTTCCGCTCGAGTGGAACTGCAGGTGAATGTTTCCTACAGTGAAGAGAAGGAAGACACATATATTGACGGGGGCAAAACATTTAAGTTTTATAATTACTAGACTATGTTAAATTATTCATGTTTTTAACAAGTATTTTGTGTAAATTTACAGATCATATCTGGTATCTTGTAGTGGTTTATATTATACAGTATGCTGAACTAAATCAAAGTAAATACCTGACTTTAAAGACGGCACAGCTCAAAGTCAGTCAATTCACACCTGGCATTAACATGTGTCTTGAGTGACCACCTGTGAATGAATCTTACTTCCCTTCACACTATACGCAAACACAACGTACACTGCTAGGACAAAGAGATACAATGTTTTTAACATTTGCAGGACTTACAAATATGAATAACTAAGAATGTCTTGTAGACAGTGTTTTACAAAATTCATAACATTTCTCTAAACTAAACAACTCAACTGAGTTAGTTTTAAAGGAGTTTGGGGATTTTCCCCACTGGCGACAACGACGTAGCCTATATTGGTTAGTGTCTATTGTATTAGTAAAATTTGACAAGTTTACCCTGAATAAATGTTATGTTTCATAAATTCTGTGTAAATGGTGATCATACTGTCACCATAACAACCACCACGTCCCACACTGATGATGTCCTTTCAGGGCTCAATCAGGACGTACTAGCCCTTCGACTACAACAGATATGTTGTCAAATACGTCCCAGACGACCTTGATAAGTGGTTTGAGTGATGGGATCACAATGCCTGTTGGTGGATGCTTACACTTGTGTTTAGCGCTGTCTACTTATGTTTGGATCACTAAAGATGGATGTTAATGCCAAGAATAAACAAGTAATCTGACGTATTTCTTACCAAATGGCACAACAGAAATATATTTCCCACGAAACTTGCTATCAATAGTGATGTGCTGCCACAGGGTCCATCCTCTCTGTGATGTCACATGGTGGGCAGCAGCTGGTGGGTGATGACTGACCTGAGAGTGGATGGCACCAGTTTGTTTCAGCAGAGGCAGTACACACATCACACTGCATTTATATTTTTGTTCTTAATTATGGGGGAATCTTATCTTTAGACAAAAGCAAGTATGAGTGTGTGTAAAAATTACCTCTGAAGATATGTGTCTGTGCTTGTCTCACCTGCTCACAAATGGAGCGATAACCATACTCCTCCAATCGGTCCAGCTCGTAAGTCTCCCCCAGCAGGGGGTTGAAGGGTTTGGCTGTGCGGTGGACTGTGGTGGAGTAGGAAGAGACAGAAAAGGCAGCCACCAGGCACATCTGCTCAAGGGAGGAGTCACAGCGAGCTGCCCGGTCCAGAAGCTCGCTGTACTCCAGATCCTCAGTCAGGCGCTGCAGCATAGACAACGGCTCGTTGAAGTTTACCTACAATCACACGGAGGCAGAAAATAATTCATTTAAAAGTCCACATTTAAAATTCCCAAAATATAATAAGGCCAATTTGTACTACGAGTTTTAATTTACAGGCATGGGTATCTTGGACAGATCTTTGCCAATACAGTTCTTCATGATGCTCCACAGGTTAAGGGAGTAATTTGGTTTGTCAGGAATGCGACTGCGTCTTGTTCTTCGTAGCATATGGTTTGTGCCTGAGGTGTCCTAAAAACAATTAAAAAAAACACAGAGTTTTAGTGGACAAAAACAGTGAGGCATGCCTCTTTTATCAATATCAGTATTTTTGGGACCTACGTTCTCAATGTGAGTCCAGTCATTGGACACTCCTCCACTCATCATACTCTGGTTGCTCCCTGAGCGCCTGAGGGAAAGCAACATCATTTAAATACAGTTCACCGTTTCACAGTAACTGTGCTTGTGGCTGATCTAGGACACAGTTCTGAGATTACACTGCATAGAGTCTCACTTGTGCTGTATGTTGCCACTAGCAGTCACGGTTATAAATGCAGGAGAGTCCTCCATGGCATCGAAGAACTCTGCCTCGTCATTCTCATCGCTCGCATCCCCTTCCTGAGACCGCTCCACACCTACAGCAAGGAACACAGGACAAGGAGATGGGTTAGCTGAGTGTCTTATATATGTGTTTAAATTAGAGACAAGCAAGTAAACCATCATCTGTATCTGCATTGGTTTCAAACAAGTAAATTATCTCTATGTTTAATCAAAATGGGCAGGTCTTAAATAGGAAGTGGACGGTGCTTAATCCAGAAATGGGCAGGGCCAACTAGAAATTGTTGTTGAACTTATTTTCAGATCAATGTTTTTGAGTAAGAGAACTATTTACCGAACAAGTTTTTATAAAATTGAATCAATAAACTCCAGTTAGCGACCCTTCATATATTGAAGCACTTCACTAAAAACTGTAAAAGTTAGTATAAAGTACATTATCTGTATCAGATAATTGTTTCAGTCGAGTATTCACTCAACACTTATATAAATCATAAACGCTGTTAAAAAAACACACACACTATGACAGAATATCCCAGCAGAAAAGATTGTTGAAGCTCATGAAATGAATTGTTTGCAACTGATACAGGAAGATTTATTTAGCTTGCCTGTTGCTTTGTATGATGCTTGATATAACCATGAAAACTCATTTATAAGAATAGGATATGTCTGTGACAACTTAAAATGCAAATAACTAGTGTTTGTGTAACTTATGTAGCATTTGCAACAGTGGTTTAAGGGTCACACCAAGAATGATAACTATAACAATAAATATAAATAGATTGACAACAATAATGGGTAACGATATTGCTGAGATTACTTTCAGAGTGATTTGATGAACGATCGACTTTAGGGACATTTTCCTACAAAATAATATTGCAAGGGGGCTTATAATGTTGGTTTCTAACTGTAGTTTATCCCTCTTATGTAAGCTTATTGATGGCATTTAAGAGACACTTTTGAGATGGTCGACTCTTACAGTAGTTGTTGCCTTGATCGCAGGTGTGTAAGTTGCAGCCATTGTACAATAAAGTTATGTGTTCTGCACTAAAAATTGAGATACATGATGTCTGACTGAGCAACATTTCCATGATAGACATGCATTACTTCTACTGGCCAGAAGAGGGCCGTATTCTAATCCTGTCAGACTTCACTTTAGAGACAGCGAATGATGTGTCTCACCTGTATATGAGGTGGGATTCTCCCTCCAGGCTCTCTCTAAGCTGTTGTGCTGTTTGGCTAACTGTTCGATGGTCTCCTCCAGATGGTGACGCTGTTCTCTCTCATGCTGCAGGGCCTTTTGCCACCTCCGGCTGTGAGATTCTGCTACATCCAGAAAGTCACGACAAGCCTGAAGTGTGAACACAACACACATCATAAGATGCAGGCAGAGCTCTCATTAAAAGAGACATTTGCCACGGACTGGTCTCCAGTTGTTGGACAGGCGACGGCTCGCACAGTGTGAACTCACATTGATCATAGCATTGGAGGTGATGCGGAAAAGTGTGGCTCGCTCATTAACAGCTTTCACTTTGTCGGTGCTTTCAGAAGATCCACGAAGTTCCTCGAGTTCGCTGAGGGAGCGCTGGAGGGCGGCACCGTGCTTTCCTATCAGCTCATTACAGGTGCTCAGGTCGTCTAGCTTGCTGGCCAGAGTCTTGAGCACCCCTTGGGTTAGGGCTCGGTCCTCCTGAGGTACAGGGCCTTCATCTCCTGAGTCATCTTCACACAAAGACATAGAAGTAAAAGATTAGATTATTAGATAATTTCAAGAATCATTAAAGGTTATTACATCTGAGCAATTTGGCTGGTGAAAAGATTAAGTCTGTACACAGCATGAGAAATTCATTTCTCATCAGACATCCTGAGAAAGACAGTTTAAATACTCTCAACTGAGATTGAGAGCGTGTTTATGGGGAATGGATGGAAGAGGATAATAACACTTCACACCCTGATCCCCCACACCCCTTCCTCCACAAGATCGGAAAACTGTGAATGAACACGGTTGCCCTGGAAACGTAGGCCTGTGCAATCGGGAGGCTTGGCTATTTTTAGAAGGGAGAAAGAAAGATGACGCACTACCCTTTTCCTCCGCTCTCTACCCCTTGCTGGCATGAGATGAGCCGTCAGTCTCAGGGATTTTTAGAGGGCGACTGGATTGATTCAAATACTTCATAACAGACAGATCATGACATTAAGTTAAGAAGTCCTTAATTACTTAAACCTAAAACCTTGTCTGTTTTACGCTAAAAATGTCACTCTTTCATCTTAAATAAAAATTCAAAAGTGTATTAATCAGACAAAACATTTTTCTCAATCTACCACGTCTGTTTGTTTATTAGAGGTAAATTGCTAAAATGACACATTTTTGCAAGATTTTTAGAATTTACACACATTTCTTTGTAGTGTTTTTGTCCACAAAATATATTTGTAATAACGGATGTGCTAAAGAGTCTGTAATCTATTCAAAGACCCTGGATTCAAGACATCTAAAAGGCTCTACAAATGTAGACATTGGCTGGTTTCACCGTCAACAGTTATGAATGTCAACATGAATAATCCAGCATTAAAATGCAAATGACTGCCGCCATCATACTGTATGTAATGAAACTTTTCTAGGTCAAAACATGTCTTCCCTGCTAAAAGATACGGAGTGTGTGTGTAATCTGAAAACTCCCAGGCACGGTGACTGAATCTAGGCCAGTGCCTGCACTGCCTGAGCAGGCAGAACAATTACAACTACACTCTGCGAGAGAGGGGGAAAAGAAATAAAAACAATCAGGGCAAACTGGATTAACAAAGTCTCAGGAGGAGGAGAAGATTAAAAATGTGAGGATGAAATATCCTTCAGGCATCTGTGATGGTTTCATGACCCATATACAACAGAGCGAGAGGGATCACTTGACTTATTGTAACCAAGGTGTGTGATTTTACTGATTTACTTTATACTGATTAATTTGATCCAGCTGCACTCAAACCTCTTCATATGGAAGTGCACCTATTCTTACATAGACATAACACACATCCGTGGAATAATAGTACATGCTAGTCTTTAATGGTCTGGTCGGTGCGCTCGTGGTTAATTTTTCACACAGGACACACTGGAGAGTCTGAGACTAAGTGGTGACTCATCGTTGAATCATGAAAACACACCCACAGGTGAAAGAGGGAGCAACAATATGGACACAGAGTGGGCAAAGAGAATCACAGTTAAAAATCAGGGGATGCACTATGAGCGTCAGCAACACAGATGAAGCCTGTTTGACTGTAATCCTTGTAAACAGCCATGTGGATTCACTCTCACATACCTTAAACTTTCACCTTGGATTCAATGTTGTCAGATAGGTTTGGATGTAGCTCCAGAACATACCTATTCATACTATAAAAATGGCACATGTGTAGTGTAGTGCTCTTACAAGATTCCGCAGTACCCTACCAATAACTGCTGTTCTCATCCACTTTTAGCCGATTAATATGCCCGGCTATTACTGCCACTAAGCCCATAAACAAACCGTGTAATATCAATCTGTCATCAAATCACATCAAGCATAACACCAAAGGACATGCATAACAACACACAAGCTATTCTGTTTATAACTGTGTGACAGTATTAATGATGTTTCTTGAAGAATAAGACATTAGATTAGTGAGATATCAATATACATAAAAAGCTGTGGTCATATTTCAATCTATGTTTACATCATTTATTGAAAATATTCAAGCCAAAAGGGTAAGTAAGAGCACTGTAAAAAAACACACTAGTTGAACCGTGGAAAACCTCAGTTCAAAAAATAAAGTGTGTAAGTGTAAAATCTTCTAAATGTGCTCAGCTCCTTTAATCCTGTTAAGTATTTTAGCTGTAATCACCACCAGAAAGCCAAAGTCCATTGCTGCACAATGCTTGATGCAGAATAAACACCTCACACATCAGTCATGGTCTCCATATGCTAATGTGGACAGGGTAAAAGACAACACTGATTTGCATCTTGCAGGTGTGAACGTTTTACTCAGCACTAACGGGTGCTTAAAGGCCCACACCTCTTGGGAATGATTCCTCAAACAGCTGTATTTACCGTAACAATCTGGAGAAAAAAATATGATTTACAGCAGACAAATATGTCACATTAGACCGTGACTGACTGTTAAATATTGTTCTGTTGTTCTGCAGCGACTTTGAAACCTGCAGTGCCATTTTAGTGCCTTCAAAGCAAATTCTGTCCTGTGATAGAGAAATCAGGTCAGCAAATTGACACAGAATACAGACAAACTTACTGAACTCCATAAACAGATGCACACCGCAACATAACAAACACACACATGCATGCAAGCAAACGTGCAAGCACAGCTTCTATCTTGATGCTGATTCTGCTCTGTGTAAAATAATATAATAACAGGTTACTTACAAGGTGAAACTCATTAAAAAGGCTGCACTCCTGTCTCCCTATTGTCCACAGTGTAGGATGAAAAATGTTTTCAATGAAAACGCTCACACCCTCTCTCTCTTCCACCCCTCCTGTTACCAGAACTAGAGGAGGAGTCTAAAGGAAGGTCATTTCATTCAGCTCTCACTGTCGTCATACTGAAGGAGACAGGGAGGGAGAAAGGAGGCGGAGTGGAAGGGAAGTGGTAGCTGCTTGTGTGTGCAGAGGAGAAGGAGAGAAGGAGACGGTGGGGAAAACGCACTGTGCATCTTGTTCTCTGTTCTTTTGCTTAAGCATCTGCGAGGAACAAATAAGACTAGATAGCAGCACATTAAAATGTCTCCCAGACTCCTGGAATACAAGACTTTTTTATATCATGATATTGTTTTTTCATGTGATTTGGTCCCAAAGTACAAAGTGTACATCATAGGAATGAAAGCTGAAGTAATACGTTATTTAACATCACCTGACTGAATGCAGATTTTGCATTAAACAAGCGTCTCATACATTTCCCAACTGACCTTTCCATGAGAACATATAGATCAGCACTGCCCTCTTGTGGCTTGTTGTTTACATAACGCAACAAATAAATAAAATATGCATTTAGGTAAGTAGGTCTTTGTTGCATGAGCGTGCATTCAGGTTACAGTTAAAATTAGATCGTCTACCACAGATTTTCTCAGGTGAGACGTGTTGTTTCTTTCAAGCACTTGTTCTGGGACAGTTCTTTGCTCGAGGGCAGTACCGCACAGGAACATTCACCACACATAAGCAGAGCTAGAAACCCGTTAGAAATGACACTCCAACACATTGTACTGTCTGAAATGCACATATTATGCCCATCTCACCTGAGTGGTGCATTAGCAGAGTGGCATTGGCCTTGGCTTGCTGCAGGGCTGACACCCATCTCTGACACTCGCCCTCTGAGGTGGCCTTCAGGTGGTAGCTCCGGCCTCCGCTAGTTAAGACCAAGTGGCAGGTGTCGCCCACCTCGATGTGCGCTGTTGCCAGGGGAATGGTGCCCCGGCAGGTGTGTGCCATTTCTGCCTGAGTCCTTGGGGAAGCAAAGAAAACAGTTGGAGAAAGGATGAGTTGTTACTGGTGGCATGACGCCATGGTTTCTGTGTATATGTGCCCCATTTGCAAAATAGGGCAGTTTCATTTTTATAGTGAGTTCAAATTAGTTTACTGTTAAAAAACACATCCAAATAAGTCTGTCGAACAATCAAGCCTCTGTGATGATGAAGGATTTCTCTGGTGACAAGCTCCTGAAAAAGCTGGACAATTTGTAGCCTAAATTTCTCTGGGGGCTTTGAACAATATGTACTGTGGCTTTCCACCTCTGACCTTTTATCTTACATGATTATGGCTGCTTTCATACAGATTTCATATACTATTGTTCTGAATGTTTTTGACAAGATAGTTTAGAATTCCCTTATGGTTAGTGTACTATGACATATATAAAGGATATACTGACCATTTAATAACAATGATTGCCATAGAGCAAGATTATACATGTAGAGTAATAAACAGTATAGTGGAGGTCAAGTGATGTTGTTTTTCACAGGACCGATACAGATACCTATTATAAATCATCAAGGAGACCGGTGAACTGATATTTGGAACCAATATGCATTTGCAGTGAAAATGAAAATCTTAGTTTAAATATTTTGATTGATTCTAGGTACAATTTCCTCAACAATTCTGTGGTATTTTACTTGAGTATGTCCATTTTCTGCTAGCTCATACCTCTAACATTAGTTTTTAATTACTTTTACTTTTGACATGACACTGAGTGGAAGTGGCATATTTTTAATAGCTTTATTTAATCTGTAATCTGACTAAAAAAACAAATAAAAAGACAGAAACAAAACAGACTTCGATAATTGGAAAAATGCTGAATATCAGCCTAATATTCATCTGGCCTGATAATCGGTCTATCCCTACACTGTAGAAACATACAGACTCTTCTCAGGCTCCTTTACTTGTTTTGCATTTTATGTCATAATCTGTTCATATCCTACAGTTTTATATTACTGAGGGAGAGCTGTCTCTTTGTATTGTTTATCAGTGACACATTTAGGTTACAGTTAACACTGTCATTTTTTTGTAGTTTGACTGAAATTTATGCGAACAAATAAAACTCAAATTCATGTACAGCTATCTTAAACTAGCTAGTTAGCTATACTAGTTATTAACCTAGCCGAATGTTGCAGTTTAGAATAACAATGCATGAGATTCGCATGAATATGGGTTAGCTAAACTACTAAAGGACACAATATGGAACATGAGCTCTGTTTGTTAGCTGTTAATTTAATAGATTTATCATTCACGAGTCATAAATTGTCAAATTAAGTCGGTGACTCAGGTGATTTGAACTGGCATCTGTCAGGGCACTCCCTCTTTTGGATGGACAAGCTCAAAAGTTTTATTTTGCATATAAGAATTATTTAGTTTAACATTTCGTAACAGGTATAGTCTGTCAGTGAACTGACACGCAGCTACGAAAATGAATTCTGATGAAGTTCTCCCGTTATTAAAATAAATGCGTTTTAAAAATGTCGGTCGCAGTCACCGTTAGTAACCGTTACCTGTAGTAGGACAGCAGGCCGTTGCTCAGGACGAACCAGCGCCGCTGGTAGCCCTTCAGGTAGTTGGTCCATTTAAAGAGCCAGCCTCTGTAGGTGTCCAGTCCGTCCAAACACGGCAGGTGGAGTCCCGGGAGAGTCGGGGAGGGCAGGCACCTCACCAGCTCGTTCATATCCCCCCTCTCTTGGCCGCCGACGTTACTCCTGCGGGACGGACGGAGAGCGGCTGCAGTTTGCGTGGAGTTGCCGCCTGTCAACAGCTGCACCGCCACCTTTTAGCTAGCTGCGTGAGTGAGCCAGCTGCACCGCACCGCACCGCTCCGCACCGTATCCTCCGCTAACGCTACTGTTAGCTTGCAGCTGTTTGCTGGAGCAATGACTGTGCCCCCCTTTACCCTGAAGTACTTTTCTGTTTTAAAAATAAATATCTAGTGACGTTAAATGTTCCCGCTAGGATGAGACGGAGGAGAAGCGCATCAGAGGGTTAGATGATCTTAAAGTGTTGCAGCGGTTGGAGGCTGCACTTTGACTGCGTGTTATATTAAAGCCTGTGGATGTGAGAGAGAGGGGAGATCATGATGACGTCCTTATTACGGGATTGTAGCATATGGGTGCAGGTCTGTGTGTGTGCGTGTGTGTGCGTGCGTGCGTGTGCGTGTGTGTGTGTCACATATGGCATTTACTGCGGCTTTTTTCTCCTTTTTTTTATCATAATTTCAGGAGCCCGTAGGAGGTAGATTAGTGCTTCGAAAACAATAAAACCAATAATGCTGTGACAGGATGTAACAAAATAAACACCAAGTAAAAGTAATACGTTCAAGGTTTGTTTCTTATCCTTATTTCGAGACATCTGAAAAATAAATATAGATTCGCAAATTTCAGTCAGAGATTTTGAGATTTAAGACGAGAAGTCAGAAGTTTTATGGTATGTTGCATCTGTGGCTCTCAGTTGCAGTGTGGGGTCATCGCCACCAGGGGGCACCGTTGCTGCTCTGCCCCCTGTCACAGCTGCAGTATGGATACAGCAGTGTATGGTGCTGGTGGTCTGAGACAATGTTCATTATAATGTGGTTAGATGTTGTTCTATGTGTGAAGCGTGCGGGAACAACAACTTTCATTCCCTTGTGAAACCCTTTTTTGTAAAAAAAAAAAAAGCCTAAAAAAATAATCTTGACACCTTTGTCAGCAATAAGCCAGGCAGGTCCACTTTATATCATTAGCTTATAGTTTTTCATTCAGTTTTTCCCTCTGTCAGTCTGCTGAATCGCATCATCAATCCAAGATGATATTAAAACCATACACCTTTGTAATAAAAAAAAAAAAAAAGAACATATTTCATCAAACAATGGCAGTATATCTGATTGTGGGTGGCTGGCAGCTTGTTGCCAAATGAAAAGTCCCACAGATAATTATGCCTTTAAGAGGATATGACATGTCTACAAAATTAGAAAGCATTTACATTTGATTTATGCTCACATCATTGATTGAATGCCACCTCAAATGATTAAAGAGCTTCTAAAGCCTTGAAGTATAACATTTGGGATTAGGGTTGTGGCAGTGTAGTGTTTAATAGAAAATTAACATCTATTATAGCACAAACATTTTGTTATTATCAAAAAATAAAGGACAAAGTTTTCATGTTATCATAATAAAGCGATTGTTCTACCCAGACAAATCTGCTGTTTCATTTCTTTAGGATCATAACCAATAATTGTAATAATAATAATAATTGTGTTGTGCCATGATAACATGATGATATTATGGTTTTCTCAAAACTTGATGACTAATGACCTACAATATTATGTTGTTTAAAATGTTGATGAACCTGTTTGATCACAGAAAGTTGAAATTACAACTGGAAGAATTTCTCACAAATCAGATATAATAAAGAACAAATGAGGTGAGTGCTGCACTGGGTCCGGAGTAAACATGGAGTAATGTTGAAGTAAACAATCAGGAATGTTTTTCCTGTAAAAAAAAATCAAAAATCAAAAATCAGTGAACAACTAAATAAAACCACACCGGCACCAAAGCTGTATATGCTTGCGTTTCTTGAAACCTTTATTCAACACATCAAAATGGTAAAATATTAGACTCTTGTACAGACAATAATTTAAATAAATACCATGATTAATCATCATTAACGAACGCAACGAGCAGTATCATCAAAGAAAGACCTAAGGCTTCTTGATTTTTTTTCTGGAGTATCTGATATTTTTCCTATCGATTACAGGGGAGGTTAACTTGAAATAAATGCGCTAATAAGTAAATAAGCAAACAGCTAACGGTTGAGGATTATTTTCATTTGGCATCATCACAGTCAAAAGTGAAAACTTTTCATTGTACAATCATTTCTGCAAAGTGCTTTGTGACATTATGCCTCACAAAAAAGGGTTGTCATGTTTTATATCCTTTCTTTAGATTTCAATGCCTGCGGGATTTGTCTCATCACGGAAAAAAAACAACCTGCAGGCATCCCCATATCATCATCCGAAATAAATCTCTATGGCACTACGTCAGGATGCTTGATATGAACTTCAATAGTTGTAACATATTTGAACTTTACATTGCACTGTATAGCTGTTTATTTTAAATACCATGTCGTAAATCATCCAAAACCAGTTTACACAGCACAAAGCAAATGAAAAGATCCACTCAACTGGTGTGACAAGTAGTGCTGAGCGACATCTCGCCCACAAAACTGAAATCATGAACGGAACGAGAAGAAATTTTTGAGCCTCTGTATACTCAGAGGTCTGCTGGGTACAGTAGTAAGGCAGTCAGCACAGCCGAGAACACTTTTAAAAATTGTCGTGGTGAAAAACGTTGCTACAAGAGTGAGCTTCAATCCATTGTCTTGAAGGTTTGTTGTCGTTTATCACAGTGTGAATTCTTCCTGCTTCCGGCATCCGTCCAGATCACAGAAAGTCTGCCCTCCGCCCGTGTGCAGTACTTCAGGGTCCGTAGTTTTTAAAGCAGGCCGTCTTGTTCGAAAACGGAGGGCAGGAGGGAGAAGTCAAAGGGCACGAACTTGACACCGGTCCCGTGGTAGAATTTGTTCTGAAACTCCACCCTGAAATTAAAGCGTGCGTCTCAATCTTAATGATGAAAGTACATTTTAAAGACTCATCATTCGCTAATTAAAAAGGGCTTTACGTCTATTTAATTCATCAAGAACAGTCAAGAAAAGTTCAGAAAATGACCTGAATCACACGGTCTTACAGAGTAGGAAAAGATTTGATTGAAAGTATACCATAATAAATGTATATTAGCTGAAACCACAAGTCGATTAATAGATGCTGACAGAACATAATAGATGTCGTGTTGTTTTGATAATGCATCAATCGTTGGAGTGATGCTTCAAATCAACAACGCCTCAGATCCCCCCTCAGCCTGACGAAAGTTGATATTTGCTGGATAGTTGTCTTCTTTAATAGATAATTGAATGTCTGTTGGTTTTGGGACTTTTATTCCAAACAAAACAAGCACATTTGAAGTCATCGTCTCTAATTTGGGGAGATTGTGATTGTAATTTCCCACCATTTTCTTATAACAGATCAAAAGCTCCATCAGTTCATAGAGAAAATAATGGACTAACTTAAGTAGACGCAATCCTTCCTGATATTTTAGTCTCATATCACAATGTTTATATTATATCCTTGAACATAGGAATGATTGTGATCGTCGGGATCAGTCGGTATGATGAGACTCACCAGTGAAGTCGGAGAGCGTGAAGGAACGCCGACAGACCTTCCATCACCAGCAGGATGGAGACGGTGAGCATGGCGAAGAGGCCGAACACGGGGACCAGAAACACCACCCCGACTCTCGTGGTGATCCTCAGGCCCAGGCGCATCACCATGGACCACAACACCTCCGACAACTCTGAAGCAACACAAATATTAATTCAAGTGTAAAGTAAAGAGTTCAAAGTAGAAGAAGAGTACTGTACTCACGGGCGTGAGCCAGGCTGAGCGCCCAGAGACGCAGGTATGATGCGGTGTTGGAGATGCAGCCCAGGCAGTACTCTATGGTGTGGATGGCCTGGTACAGGAGCACGTCCGCAAAGTCAAACTGCAAATCAGTTTAAATAAATATGTTAACCTGTCACAGCATATTCATACTGATGAGATGAAGTGTAAAGGAACAGTTCACCCAAAATTGGGGTGAGAAGTTGTCTTTTAAAAACGCATTTCACATGTAAAGGCAGGATGGTGGTGGACCTCTGACCTCTTTGGGAAGAGCTTCTCTGCTGGTCATTTCATCAAGTCCCTCCTCTTCATCCTCCTCATAGGATGGTGTTGTGGAATTGTCGTCCTCACTCACACGCCTCACCCTCTCATAACCCTGAGGTGACGCGACAGCAGTGATTTTATTGGCAAATGAACCCAAAGCTCGTTAGATTGCACGTGTGACCATATTTTGAATATATGTGATGAGACATACTCTGCGTCTGCGCAGGCCTTTGCCTCCTCGGTACAGCCAGTACAAGTAAAGAGGTTTTCCTAACAGCAGCACGGGGACTGACAGCATCGCTACCAGGACTAAGAAAATCTGCAGCCCAGTCTGTTGGATCAAGATAACAAACGTGCGTTAACAAGGAAAAAAATCAGTTTTTCTTCAGATGATACAATTGTCAACACATACCTGGCCTGGGTAGAGAGGTGTCATGTCCTTCCCCTGCATGACGAACATGTTGATGAAGTGGATGAGGATGCTTGGAGCCTGGCTGGAGTCTCGTGCGCCGTACGCCAGCCACTTATAGAAAATCATGAAGACCAGGTAACCGAAGAGACAGAGCAGGAAGAGCAGCTCAGGAAGAAACAGCAGATAGACATTAAATTTCTGTCTGAAGTGCCTGAGGGGAGAGAACAAACGATGGGAGTAAAGAAAGTTATATTACATGATATTAATGATCAGACAGCTTAATAAACAAACAACAATATGGTTTAAAAAAATACATTATATGTGGATGGAAGTTCTGTATGAGATATTTCCACAGGTTATCATCAACAAATTCCATTAACAGAACAGATGTCTTCATCTGGAGCTCTTTCTGACTTTTGACTCCCAGTCTGTGGCTCTCAGCCTCGAGTCCACTGGACCCTACTGAGGAGGACATACATCAAAATAATTCCCATGAACAGCTGGGCACTGCAGTTCTTTTGTAAATATAACTTAATCAGCAGTAAATTGTTTCTGTTGGGGGATTATTCTTTGAAGCAGTTTTGGCACTCTAGAAAGTATTTATGGCAGCGGGACTATGTGGGATTGACTCAAACATAAACTACAGTGTCCATGGTCATGGAAATGAAGGGACATGTCACCCAGTGGCATGTAGTGTGGCTGACTGATGGGTTTTCAGGCACACTAGCAGCACTGCTCTCTATATATGTATGTCTCGGCAACTATTTAAAGGATTGTAATGGGATTTGGTACTGTCATGATGAATACTAATGACTTTGGTGGTTCTCTGACTAATTTTATGCTGCCAGTGGCAGGTCAGATTGTTCAGTTATTGGGTGAAATATCTCAAAATCTACTTGATGGATTGGAACATAATTTTGTACAGACACTCAATGTTCCCAGATGAGAAAGCCTACTGACTTTGGTGACTTTTCTCTGGTGCTACGATGAGGCTATGCAAGTATAAGCCATTTTCTAGTTGGCAAATCATAGCATAATACATTTTGACAGTAAACACAGCAATCAACACCAGCACGTTAGCATTGTTATTCTGAGCATGTTAGCAATTAGCTCAAATAACAGCTTTGCCTTAGTACTGCTTCAGAGTATATATTCATCAAACACACTCAAATTCAGTTTTATCTGCACATGCTGATGATGCCTGACACTGATGGAGGCTGTTGAGTAAAAGTGCAAGGGACTTCTATCTCGAGTCACTCACAAGTGATTGAAGACACTCAGCACCACTCCAAAGCTCATGTGGATGACCCCAATAACAACTGACATCTTCATCTTGTAGGAGTTGAGGAAGGACAGTCGGTTCACCGCCATATTCCAGATCTGATGGCATATTAAAAAGCGTCTCAGCGCAAATGATACAGGGTCCAATTATGTCAGGAGAGTAGTATCTGAGTTCATTTACTCACAGGATCGATGCCAAATGGATACGGACCGCTGAAAACACCACTGACATTAGGGTCTAATGTGAGCAGAGCGTTTGTTTGGAGGGTTTTGTTTCTGCGACGTGAAAGAGAGGTGTGCATCAGTCATAAAAACACATAAACACATAAACCACAATTCTGTTTCAGAGTGTGTTTTATTTCCTGATAACTCACGTCCACTGCTGATTAGTGAACATAGCCTTAACGCTCCAGCCAGAGCCGAATATGTTGAGGGACTTGGAGAAACAGTCATTGTATATCAGGCCGGTGTAAATGGAGAAAAGCCCCATCATCAGGATGATGTAACGTCCGCTGAAGAACGTCGCCCATATCTAGGACCGACAGAGACGCGGCTATCAGCTTAAACTAATTTACGTCTATCAGTCCCTGCATTATGGATGATTGGAGCGACTCGTTCCTACCTCATTACTGGACCGTTTCTTCTTCTGATTCTTTTCCGTCAGCACCATCCACAAGGCGAAGAGGCTCATTACCATCCCGTGGCCGAGGTCGCCGAACATCACAGCAAACAGAAAGGGGAATGTGATGATGGTGTAGGGAGCTGCCAGTGAGAGAAACATGCCGTACTTGATGGACTTCTCCAGAGAGAGGAAACACTAAAGAATAAGTTTGTTCTGTAGAAGACGGAGTGTGAGTTCTTACCTGGGCTTACCTCGCGATAGTCCCCCACCCCGTAAGCCTCCACGATGCTCTGAAAGCCGGATGTGAACTTGTTGGTTCTCAACAGGGTGGGCGGAGTGTCGGTGCTCGGGATGCGGTTCACGAAGGACGGCACGGTGGCATCACCTTTTCTCTGTTTAAAAAATGACAAAAGGACACCACGGAAATCAGTGATGTGTCACCCATTGACACACCGAGAAGCTTTTTTCTGGATCTCGTGTCAAACATTCACAGGTTCGAGCGATTCATTGACTGGAAAGTTTGTCTCTAGTGCGCTCTGGGCGAGAAATCTCATCTCAAAGCAGCCAATCATGCAGCCATATATGCAGAAGGATTTGCTGGCATATAGTGAAGTAAACACTAACTGTGGCAACAACAAATGAAGCAGCCAATAATGCAAAAAAAACCAAAATACAACAGATGGAGTGGCACAGGACAGGGAGTCATCCAGAATGCCTGCTGCCAGTATCGATGCAAGAGAATGACAAACACGTCTTAGGGATGCAGCTACAGCCCCGAGCAGCTGATAAGCAACGGCAATTCAATTAAGAGGCAAAAAATTAGTCTCATAATTAGCTCAAGAGGGCAAACACCCCTCTGAAAAATAGATCGTTTTCTTACTGCTGAATCCAATCGATTTATAAGGCTATAAAATGAGGCTGCAATATCGATGCTTTGTGTTACGAGAGGCTGCTTTTGGTGCATCAGATCAAATGTAAGAAAGTCGACTGTTATTTCCATATTTCCTTCAAAACCAGAGTTACGAGGTGCTTCACAAGAGAGACGGACAAAAATCGAGAAATATAACAAAACACATCAAACCACAGGACTATAACATTATAAAAAGGATATAAAGATGTCAGTCTATACATGCTTGTGGTCCTGATTAAGCTGATCTAAAACTGAGTTTGCTCCACAGTGTTGGAGCTAAACCAGCAGAAGCATGATCTCTCCGTTTGACTGAAGCCTTATTGAGACAAAATCAGGTGTTGCGGAAAAAAACACCAGTCCTCTGATTCATTTTGAGTGTGGATAGTGGGATTTAGGCTGCGTCTGTGCAGATCACAGGGGTCGCCTGCAGGGAAAAGTCGAAATAGAATCATCTTTTGTAGAACAGCGACCCAACATCCCCCAGTCACACAGGCCACAAGCTTGTAAACAGTATTGTTGTGAATGCAGTTTACACTAAATGTATGAAATGACATTATAAATAAAGCTTATAGCCTCTCTTATCTATGGAAGTTGTTGCTTGACATGACACGCTCTCTGTCAGGGTGAAACAGACACTGTCGCGTAGGCCAACAAAAAGACACATGCACAACAATTCAGAGGTCCGCCAGAATCGCTCAGAGTTTCTATCGTGTTGCTTGGTGCCTCAAACAACATCGTGCTACCAGGGGAACGCACCGGCATTAAAGGAGGAACACAAACTTGCTGTGGATGGATAAAGCCTCTCTGGAAGAGTTGTTGTGCCGAAGCTGGGACACAAAAACTGAGCTCTTTCCAGGTGACCGACCAAATGGAGACTGCTACACTAATCGCTTCACTGCCTGAGTTAGTCTGAATACAGCCTTAAGTCTGGACTGTGGACCTTTGTACAACAATGGGATGTCAGATCTAAGGGGGTCTTTGGCAGAATTAGCTGGGATCACCCTCCCGCAAAATTTTATTATGCTGTTGGTTGACATTAGCAGGGAGGGTTAAAAAAAATGAGTTAACAAAAAATAAAAAGAGACATTTCATAGATATTTGTAAATATTTTGGTTGTTTTTTGGAGCTACAAAATGATGAATAGAGCCTATCAAGAGAGTTCGATCATCGTTCAGCCAGGGATGCTTCAGTGCATTTGTTCCCAACAGTGGAAGTATAACACTGTTAATTCATCATGATCACAGCATAATCAGCCCTGACACTTCTTCCTCTTACTCACCGAGCCCTCTTCCAGAGCCCCCCGCAGGTTTGCCAGGTCACTGACGGGACACCACACCTCGGCGATCAGACACTTGTTGGTGACGTCGAAGCTGCAGAGGTTCAGGATGTGGTAGATCGCCTTCATCTTTTTCACCTGCACCACCCAGCTGTAGGCCGACTCCGAGGCCTTCTGCAGAACCTGCCTCAAGTAGTCCTCAGTGCGGTGCAGCACCTGGAGGAACACGACACTTAGCACAAACTCACTGAGAACGTGTATGTGTGTTGAACGTTTCTCGAGTCCTACGTTGTTGAGGTCTTGGATGCGCGTCCGTAAGCTGTCCAACACATCTGCCCGCTCCTCATCGTTCTCAGGGTGGGGATAAAGATGGCAGTGGTAGCTGAGGGCGAGAAAGACAGGCGAGTATGCTGGTACTGAAGGAGAATGACCACAGGTGCAGGACGGCACAGTCATGTGATGGAATCGCTCTTACCAGTCGCAGATCTTTTGAACTTTCTGTCCGATCTGGTCTCCCCAGAAGGAGATGAGAAACACAACGCTTTTGCTAATCTCACCCTGAAACAACACAGATGAAGCACGTAATTACTCATCGAGCCCCGTACTTTATCTTAATCCAACGTGAGTGGTTATTGTTCCCTATGCCAACAACGAGAACTCTTTTGGTCGTAGCCAACTGGACAGTAACACATCTGTTTAAACCACTGTATCTAAGCCTTATTGTCTGATTCTGCCCTGTCTCTACACAGAATGGATGATGAAAGCATTTCCAGCTGCTTACACATCTACTGACTGAGCTGACGTCTTGTGATAAATTATCTCGTTATATTAAGAAATTGGCCTTTTGTTATCTCCAGATAAATCAACCCATGAGCAAACGAGCTATGTTATCCTGAAAACGACAACATCATTGTAATAATGATCTTGAAATAGGTCATTAAATATAATCACTCGGCTGCCATAGATGTGTCTTTTACATGTATTTACAAGTGATCTTTGGCTGAATGCAGATGCCAGCTGCAGAAAACACCAGGGAGCAGACGCTGACATTTTAGCCATTGCAGACTTTATCTACAGGAGCTCTAACCTGCTTCGGTGATGTTCGTCATTTGAGCCAGCAACAGTCGGCTAAAAATATCTACTCATCTGTTTTATACTGCTCTTTTCTAATAGAATTAATAAAATAAAAAGATTGAGGAGATTTGTGAGGTTAAAGCTTTACAAATCCGGCTATTTTGCCAATCAAAAAAAAAGGGAACCAGCTACTTGAACCTCTTCCTAGTGGATGAAGTGTGTCAGATTGTTAGATTTACATAAAGCCTCGCGTCAATCACAACCTTTCGATTCAAACGTCTCTGTCCAATATGACTCACCGTGTCGAGATCAGCAAGGTTCTCATCCACCTCCGCGTAGCTGAGGATGGTGTAGCCTTTACACACTCTCCACAACATGCGCTCGAAGGCCTCCACCTTCACCCGCTGGATGAGGCCCGACACGAACCTACAGCCAGGAGAGGTCGCATCAGGTTTGAAGGTTCATTTCCTAATCTAGATACTCTAACGTCCTGCTTTGTGGTGGTAAATGCCACGTTTTTTTGCAGCTCACCCCAGCTTGGCTCCGAGTCTTTGCATGCCGGTGCATCCCGTCACCGAGTCCGTCTCCATCGTGGGGAATTCTTCATACTGGGGACCAAGAGCCTCATGCTAATTATAAAAAGGAGCATGTTTCATTCACGACAGCTTACAGTAACCGTGCCTTTACATGGTTCTGATCTACACAAAGCCGACGTGACGTTCACCCGCTGGAATGTGATGTTTAGTCTCACATATTCTCATTGTCGCTGTATCGCTTTTTTGTTTAAACCCGGCGGCCTGGATGAGTCAGGTGCTGCTCGTAAACAGCTGCACCGCGGGCGCGTCATTAATTAAAGTCGGCACTAGTTCCACCTCTGTCACCCAGTGAAACAAAACACGTCGGTGATAAGAAGACACAAGGGGCAGGGAAGCATCTTGAGGCCTGAGATGCGAAAAACTCCAGAGCTGGTTTGTGGAAAATAAAAGCAGCTTATGACAGTCGGTCAGTGTGTGTGTCTGTGTGATAATGAGGAGCTGAATGGAAACACACTCACTCTGGAGCGGCTGTGTATGAAGGTCCGCGTGATCTTCAGCATGTGCGTGTACTCGGTGAGCTCCAGGAGGTTCCTCTGCAGCTTGTCTTTGTTTCGGGCCACCTCGCTGAGCTCCATCTCCAGCCGCTGGAGCTGCTCCTGAACATCGACACAGAGCGAACAGCAGCTTAGGACACTTTTTTGAAAACATCAAATATTCTCACTGTAGATTGCTTAATCCACATAGGGTAGACAAAAAACCCTCCAAATGAAGTAATTACAACAAAAGTTTCTGCCAAAATGGTTAACATAAGGTTGAATCAATCACTTTGCATTATTTGTCATATATGAACTAGCGGTGAAAATATATAGTGATGAAAAATGCTGCTAATTGGCTACATGACCCGTCTCTGTAGCAGCATTTGCAACATTATTTTTACTGATGTGTTTATAAAAAAGGTCAAATATATCATGTTTATTCAAAAGTTTTTTTTTTTATCTGGAACATGAAATAATAAAAGTGGCACTCAGGATCTAAAGATATAGGATTGATAAAGAAAAAAAAAAAGTCTTTTAGTCTAGCTGTCAGGATTCTACTGTTTAAAAGTAATGAGGATCAAATATTGTTTTGAGTGAGAGGACTTTAAAAGGGTTTTGTAAATGTATTTGTCTTTTGTGTGATTACATTTATCTCATTAAATAATAATAATCATAACAAACATTCAATCTATTTTCATACCTATGGAACAGGTTAGGTAAATTAGCCACTTACGTCATTATTAAACAGTTGGGGTGTCACGATTTTGATTCTACATTGAAAATTGATCAAATTGACCTTTTTATTTGTCACTGACATCGAAAGCAGGATTGGCAGTTATCCCAGTATTTTTCCTCTTCGCCTCAGCCTACTTGCAGGTTTTTTCAAAGAAACAAAACACTTCAAACAATTCGGTGAGACACGACTAGCTCACCGGTTGCCTGCAGCTGCACCTTTCCGAAACTGATCCTGTAGAGGATGAACCAATCTTTGTTGATTTGCTCGGTAAGATCATTTACCTCGGCCAGGTTTGAGAAAACAAACTTTGAAACAAACTTCCGGGCGTAAAACCAGTGATGACTGGTTGATCTAGATACAGTGGTGTTACCGTCAGTGCTGCAAGAAAGCTTTAAATCGAGAACAGATTGACTGCTGACCTTAAAATCAAAACTAAAATCGCAATCGCACATCTGGAGAATCTCAACACCTCTATTAGAGAGGCACTACTACCTTGTATCCTGTCTTTACAAAGACCAGATTCTGCAGGTCAGACTGCAGTATCCTGGAGAGGGCTTCACTGAGGACTTGACACAACCTGTGACTCGACTTTCCTAACAGGAAGTTGGGACTACTTGCCTGAGTCTTGTCACACGTCTAGTATGAACTTTTCTCCCAGTTTAGTGAAGCCTGGATGTTAACCAGACAATTGTAGCACATGAACAACTCCTGCTAATCATTCTCCAGCATGTGTGCTACTTATTCTGTAGCGGTCGGTCAGAAAAGCCAACAAATAAGACGAAAAATGATGCAATGATGGGCTACATGCTGAAACAAATATGAAAGTCAGTGACACAATGGATCAAACTGGACGTCTCTCTCATCTTCCATTACTGGCGATTACATGGAGGTGCTAAAGCTGGCAGAGTACAGGCAGCCGGAAACTAAACCGCGGTTCGTTTCCTGGGCAGATTTCATCTAGAAGTGACACCAACCATCACCAGGAAAAAAATCAAGAATACTCTAAGTTTCATTGAAGAGCTTGAAAAAAGATGACACAGGTAAAGTGTACATCTGAACATGAACAGAACCAGAACACCACTGCGCATCTGAACCTAGAACCTCCTGACCAAGACCAGATTCAAAATGTATCACTTTTTCTGCGTGCTGGTGCCCCACTGCATTCAGCTGGTGCCCCCTTGTATTTCTTCGGCCCCTGCCCCTCAAACACCCTGAGTCCTCCACTGCTACACAGGCACTTTTCTGTAAATGTGTGGATTAAATCGACACTTACCATGATCTCAAGGACTTGTCTGGGGGGAGGAGCGAGCGGGCTCTCATCCTCCTCTGGAACAGCTATATTCGCCTTTTGGATCTCCCTCAGGAGGTAGCCTGCGTCCACACACACACACACACACACACACACACACACACAGAAAACATGCTGATGGTTTGTTTCCTGGTAATTAATGCTGGGGTGTCAGAGCAAACTGCAACATCTAAACCTCCAGGGGAGCCATTTTTACAGAACACACTCCACGCCCTGACTTAAACTACCCCCGGTTACACATCTGTCCAGGTGTGTGCTCCCGGTCACATGATGATGGACCCTTCCCAGGTGCGGCTTGCTGCTCTCTTACCCAGAATCCTCTCCATCTCCTCGCATCTCTTGATTTCGCTGACGAAGCGCCGCTGGAACGAGCTGACACTCGGGTTGAGCTGAAACCAGAGGAGCACCACAGGTCAGGTGGCTGCAGGTTATACTGCAATGTGCAACCACAAGGGTCCATCGTGACACCTTTATTACAGTGACATAGACGTGGACGTTTGGGTCTATTTTTAGAGGCGCACAGACTTTAGAAAAATGAAAAATGAGTGCTCCAGCCTTTTCTACTTACATCTCGGAACTCGACCAGCCCCAGCTCCCCCAACTCACTGATGCAGTCATATTCAGAGCCGGACTGCAGGAACAATTGCGCCAGGCACATCTCCTCACTCCGAAACACCATCTTTATCTGCCACACAGACCTCCGCCTCCTCCTCCTCCTCCTCCGCCTGCTGATAATCTGCCTGTAGCCTACTGAACCTGCACAACGAGCCGTTCACCAGCAGAGGAAAAAATAGGACATCACAATATTCACCCCGAGTCGTCGCGTGGCTTTAACCCCCTTAACCAATTAACATCACCCCCGAGGATTAATTACGTCCGTTAACGGTGACGTTCAGAGGGGAGACCTGTCTCTCATTCTGTCTCTACGCGTCGCATCGCGTTTTGTTTCCAGCTACAACAAAAACACTAAAAACAAAACAAAAGAAAAACCCGCCGACGTCTAGTGGAAAAACAATATGAAAACAAAGACAGAAGCCTCCCTGGCGGCGATGCCCCTTCTGCACCGAGCGACGAGACAGAAAGGCGTCATCCTGTGGGCGCTTTACCTTGTACACCTGTCATCATCACCACAGCGCGGAAAAAAACACGGGAGACGACGCGACGCGGGCCGGACAGGAGCGAGCAACAGGAGAGGCAGAACCGGAGACATAAATCATCAACCCGCCATGCAGACAAATGAGGCTGAAGGCAGCCTCGCGTTAAAATAAGCCACAGTCAGAAATAGACCACGGCCTTTATTCGCGCTACGTCGCCCGGCAATTGACACAGATTGCGTCTCCGGGTTGCCAGGTTTGCTCACAGCCGCGGAAATGATCGAGTTTGCCTCGATGTAGAGGTGGATGAAGCTGGAGGTCTGACCGACAGACACAGTTAAGGACGCAAATGATCTGTACATATATACACTTCACACCTCGCTGTGTCAACATCAGTCCTGTGATGCTCTCGAGCCTGTACATTTGTACGGAAGCCCACAGGGGTTTCAATTCAAACTTCTATGTACACACCGAATCAAAATGTTATTTTAAAAGATCATTATATATGTTTTCACATTATATTATATTATATTATATTATATTATATTATATTTGAGTAAAACTTAAAATGCAAGTTCAATTTGTATTATCATTTGCTAATAATTTAATCTATCTAAAATGTTCACCTTTCAATAAGGAAGGGAAAGTTGTTTGACATTAAATATTCAAAGAGCGATATTCAAATGTAAATTCAAGTTTGAAAATGAAAAAAACAAGTAAATTAAACAACAAAGACTTAATTTCCATTCATGCAAAAAATGTAACTCATATTTAAAATGAAAATCTTAACATCTTGTAGCAGACTAGAGTTCTTGCAGCTCAAACAAAGGGCTTGTGAGATACAAAAAATACTTTTCTATTCAAGAATGAATATAAAATGCTATGGAGATTAGAAAGATTATCCCAACATTTATTTTTGTCATGAACAAAGGAGTGGAAAAAAAATTATATCCGAAGGGGAAAAGTTTGGGCACCCCAGCCTAGATTTATTGTGTATAATGATTTAATCAGCAAATGCATGCTCTGACAGACCATCATTATTTAGTTTTGAAATCATGTTGGGAATTTAAAAAAAAAAAAAATATTTTACATATTTTATTTGACCAGGAAAGGAGTGTCATTGAGATCAAAAATATCCTTTTTCCGATGGGAGTGCTGGCCAAGACAGGCAGCAGCACAGTTTGACCTGCCTCCATAGATTCAGACAATTTTCCAAATGATTCCAGGCAGAGGAGGATTATTACTCATCCACCTTCAGCTTCAAATTTTTTCAAATAAAAGCAATAAAATAATTAGGGCTGCAAACAATTCGGTTAACTCCTTTGACTGTTTTAATTTAAACTAGTGAAGGACACTCTTTTCTAAACAAAAAGGGGGCTGACTGACAAACCTGGCAACCAGCGCATCTTCATATTCTGTTCCATCACTGAAAGCGGGCCGACCATCTGCCCTTCTTTGTGTGTGAATTCCTTTATTTAGAGTATTTAATGCATACGTGTTAATTAAGGCATGTTTAGGACAAATGTTCTCATTATTTCTATTAATGGGTGTTTTAATAAACCCGCACAGGCACGAGCATCGTTTAAAGACACAATATGCTGCTCTGCGTTTGAGGAAAAATACCGTTTGCAGACTCACATGACTCAACACAATGACACTCAGGTTTACAGGACCAAGGATGTTATCACTTTCATTCTTTTTTAAATCCAGCTGTCAACCGAAACATATTCACACTATGTTGGGATTATTTCTGATGTCTTAATCCTGAAAATTCAAACTCACATCATCAAAATATCAATCGGATCAGATTGAGGTCAACACATTGAATTACATAAACTTTCTTTAGACAGTTGTTTTTGTCACAATTTATTCTTTATTACACACCGGGAACATAAGTAGTCGACTTCAAGAGGCAGAGGGAATAATAATCACAATCAAGAGGGGTTGCGAGGTCCATTCCTGGACTGGATGGAAAGATCTGTGCATTTTCACCGTTGGTTTGCCCTTGAGCAAGCAATTCATTTTGATTGAAATTCAGCTGTATGAGTCTGGAAAGCAAGATCTTTCCCCTGGATGAGTAAAAGAAATAAAGGATAAATAAAGATTCAATATTTGACATTTAACCTGAGGAACATACATGCTTTTAGAGCCCTCCTGGTACATTTTCTACATTAAACAGCTTAAAGGAACTTAATTCTTCCGTCCCCTGTGGACAAAAGCACTTTATCAATGAGACAAGGCCATAGTTAGAACCTTTACGTGAGCATGATGGTGTCAGGCAGTATAAATAACTGCATCTTTTGCTTAGTAAACATAAGATTACGGTTTTCAAGGAGGAGCACAGTATGTGTTGTTTGCACTCAAAAGAGCTCACAAGCCGTAATTTGAATGCATGCAAAGAGGCGCTGCAGCTCTGATTTGTGTTTTTCCTGGGGTTGCGTTTATATTTACATAAATGCTACTGGTGATGTTTGTACGAATGGATGTCAGCTGATCAAGGTCTGAGGACAGAAACGCTGGAAATAAAATGACTACAAATGATCGAGACTGAGCTGGACTGTTTATTTCACATAAATGTAACTAATTCTGTCTTTGCACCATTACAATACTGACATTAAAAAATCGGTCCGATGCCAACTTAGGTACCCAGATGGGAAGAAAAGTGGATTGGTGCATCCCAGTTTACAGAGTTTACAATTACTTCCAAAAATCACACAACATATGATTTGCATCAGTTCAAGTCCTCAGACTCTGGGCCAGTCTGTTGAGCTCCTGCGACAGAGCTGTGACCGTGTCCAGGATCCTCTGCTTGTCCTTCTCCTCCAACCGAGCTTCACATCTCTGGGCAAACTTATCAGGATGCCACAGCGTTTGCTGCTTCCGGAGAATTTTACGAAACACCGGCACGTCCTTTCGGTCCGCACCGTGCAGCATCACATCCACCATCTCCTGCACCGTTCCTCGTGGAGCTGGCCAGGGGATGTCGTTGTAGCTCAGCTTTGCGCTGCCAGCTGACGAGCCAGCGTTAAAAGTAGCAGCGCACCCTTCCTCGTACCTGCGCTTCTTACCCAGCCGAGTCTCTTCCTCTTTACGTGCCGCTCGTGCCAGATACTCTTCGTGCTCCCTCTGCAGCCTCTCATGGAGCTCTTTGTTGCTTTGCTCTTCCTGCTCCCTCTCTTGTTTGCTCTTCCTTCTTTTCCACCCAGAAGACGACGCAGCCAGTCTCTGAGCTTCGGCATGCTTTTTATCGAAGTACTCTTTTCTGATGCGATCAGCCCAGTCCCCGAAGTCTACATCGTCGTCATCAACAGCAAGGTAATCGTCCGCTGTGGAACAAACACAGCAGTGTTACTGCCATGTAAAGAAAGTGGAAACTAAAGACAAGATTAAAAGATAAGTTTAAATTTACCATCGTATACTCCAAAGGTTTCATTGAATTCATCCTCGCATTCACCAAACAGCTTCTCCAGCCACTCCTTCTCAGGGTCCCTTTCAGAAGGACGGCTCATGTTTGATGCAGTCTGTGAAGAACACGAAGAAATTATTTTTATACCACTTTTATATGAATGAAAAACAACAGCTGCCTGGAGAGGGCTGAATAATAAGTGATAAGAATGATAGAGATAAAACAACCAAACATCTGCTGACAATTTTTCAGTCAATCAATTAATCAACTAATTCTTTCAGCTTTATTATTAAATATAGTATAGTAAGAAATGAGGGTTTTGGCTTGTGGAAAGGCAAATGTGAAGCGTTCAAGGGCATTTTCTCAAATTTCTGACATTTTAAAGACTCAGCGACTTCAATGACCATTAGTTAGCAGCCATACACTTTTTAGTAAATGTTATATAAATGTCTTTTGTCACCTCTTTTTGTCTCAGCCAGTTCAGCAGGTCTTCAGGTGTGACTCCAGCACTGTTGGGAACAGTCAGAGCTTCTGGGCAGCTCTTCTTCAGGGGGACAACCAGGTCGACATAGGCTGAAGCAAAAACAAAACAAAAACCAGAATAAAACAGATGGCTGTTAACCTTTATAATTCCCCTTGTTCCTCTGTCCTTGTTACCTGTTTTCCCGTGTTTAAGAGCCCTGTTAGCTGCGGTGTGTAACGCTGTGTCTCCTTTACGGTCCCTCTGCAGGACATCGGCTCCGTGTTTGAGCAGCAGCCGCAGCACGGCGTCGTCTCCCAGGCAGCAGGCCAGGTGCAGCGGGCCCCTCTCCCTCTTGCCCTGGGAGAAGTTCACGTCCAGGTCCCGGTGCTTCCGCAGGTACGACTTCAGCTTCAGCAGGCTGCCCTCCTCCACGTATCTCCACACCCGCTTCTGCTTGCGAGACACCATACGGACCAAAAACAGACAAGAACATGAGACTCACGACGACAAACTGAGCTGGATTTGTGGGTAAACAACGTTAGCTTTCTCAGCCTTAGCGCTTAGCATTAGCATCGGCTAACCCGGTCCCGCTTCTTAATAACTCCGAAGATAGCGGCAGTTCGGACAGGAAGGTTCCGGGGCCAGAATCTTTCCGCTGTTGTCACTAGGTGTCAGTGTTGACCATCTTTCATAATTAGCCATTAATTGATCAAATAAACCCGTATTACATGCCACTGTATTGACTTAACAGCACACTGTAGCTTGACAGGATGCCCTGAAATGCAATATGTTTTCCTTCCTTCTCTTTATATTGTGAAAAGAAGGGCCCACTATTCATCCTACACAGAACACTGGAAGTGTTTGGCACAATAATGACGATTCTCGGACGTTCAGGACTCTGTTGCTATCCTCTACATGGGTAATTAGTCAGTATTCATAAGCTGTCCCTGCTCTCTATGGGTTTCTGGGCCTCTACCCCCTTTAGACATGCCACCTGACAGGGAGATGTCATGTAAAGAGATCGTCTGTGTGCTTCTCTCTGTCTGTGTATGTCAGGGTTTAACATTGGTTAGTGAATAATGATAAATACATTTTGAGTTGTAGGGCATCTTCAAGGGCTTCATTTTGTGTTGGTAACAGAGTTCAGATGAAAAAAAAAGATAGAATGATTATACAGCCTGCTGATCACATCTGATGAACAATAACAGACGTCCTGAACATGTTGTAGGGTTTTATAGTGTTTTATAGTGTACAGTTCCTGGGATGAAACTTTGCACCATAATCAGCAGCAACCAGTTTCAACTACAGGTGCTATTGGAGAGAAAAACATTCTCTCATGTGTTTGTTCAAATTCTTCGGTGCATGCTATGCTTCAGAACATTTTTAACATAAGATAATGTTATGAGTTGATGGGAACAAAACCCTCCCCAGCTTCCCCAGTGTAAATGACACCTATGAGCAGATTGCATGGAGTTCATTTTTACTAGGAATTTCACTGAAATGTTTTGTGGTGAAACTTTGCACATCCCATTAAAAAAATCTCACTGGTTGAGAGTCAGACTTTGGAAAATGGAAATGGAAATGCAGGGCAGTCCTGAAGCAACCTGAACAACTGCTGCATCTGCCAAGTTCCCTAAAGTTACTGCTGTTAATCTTTCATGGCACGTACAAAATAATGAGTGTTTGTTAGGGCTGCGTGATTATTTGACAGATATGATGATCGTGATATGACTCATGATTAGTGCAAATGATCCTTTTTGCATCACAATTGTCATTTTCAGTGATGCAAACTATTAAAATCATGATGATTTGACATATGTTGTGATCTGTATTTAAAAAAAAGTTTTTCTTACGTCTGGAGATCACAGTCTGTTGGTCAGATGGTGTAATTACGCATTTAACCTTTATCAAAAGATTGCAGCTTCGGCGATCTGGTTATCACACATGGCCATATTGCAGATTTTATCATATTTTTAATTTACTATGCAGCTCTACTATATGTGGTGCTGCAAAAGTAACGGTGGCCTTGACTCACAATATATTTGACTGTTGTTGAAAAATTAACCCAGAATTAATTTTTAATCAAAGGTTGAGGATATTATATATATTTTATAACTAACTCTCTCAAAGGAATCTTTATTCAGAAATTGAGGTTACAGGCTTTTTTAAATGTATTTATTTATTTATTTTCAAAAACGTCTTCATGATCACCATCATTAGTCTAATATGTGGCAAGATTAAAGAACAATCTGACATTATCAGCTGCACCACAGACATCAGTTTAAACTGCAGCATGCAGCCTCTCTGGTTGTTGCTCTTGCGTAATTTCTTGCTTGCACGCGCAGCTATCTTTACCTGCGATGCTTAAATTTGTGCAGCTGAGCTTCTGAACTGGCTCGGCTCTGCTGCAGATGACAGAGCATCCATTTAGGGCCTGAGGGAGGGAAGGATGCACAATGGAGAGGATAGAGGAGGGAATGAAGGGACACTTTGTGCCCATGTGAAGAGGATGATCTTCTCCGAGACTCACATAACCCAAGATCCGGAGTCGCCCAAAGCTTGGGCACTTCCGCTCCTTTTTGCTGTCGGAAACGACGTGTCTCCACTAACGATGAACGCCTTTGAAATGTCTGACATCTCAGGAGAGACAGAGTGAGGGCAGAGAGTGGGGGAGAAAGAGACGTCTGATTTGTCACCTCAGGTGTTTGAGTCACATGTTTGCCACTATGGATGTTTAAGCTCCTTTTCTATAGTTCCTTTTTGTCACACACTCCCCCAGTAGTTTCCTCACACGTCCATTGTAGAAGAGTGTCTGATGCAAGCACCCTTGTCCTCCAAGACCTCAGGTGGAGCATGCATCTTCACAGAAGGCCCTGAAAGCAGGGAGATGCTTCTGAAAGACAGGATATCCCCGATCAGGAACACCTACCTTGCCAACTCTTTGCCTTTCCTGCCTGGCCTGCTGACTCCTATCCTGTCCGTGAGGTCTGTCGTCCTCCTGGGACGTTTGCAAGGAGGAGCACTGCAGGAGCGGGTGGCAGGAAGCTTAAGGCCCTCCAAGACGCTCCAAGGGTCAGCACCTCATCCTACCACACTACGGATCAAGGTCCGGTCTGTTTGCCGTGCTGCTCAGCCTCCATTGTTAGGACGGAGGAGAAACGTGTGCACACTTCCTCTGTCTATTTTCTGCCTGACCTGGTTTATTGGGTTCTGATTTATGACAGCTGAACATGTGTTGCTAACATACAGTAGGTCTGGCTGCAAGCCTAAATTGAAACAAACGCAAAGGAGCAGGCACTTTGTCACCCATTGATATGACAATGAGTGAGTTAAGGGGGGTCACACCTATAGAAGCTCTTACCTTTCCCTTTGGTTTCTATTGATATACATCAGATCTGGGGTTTGACCTTTTTTCACAGTCTGCATTGTGCTGTTCCGATCACCTCCAAAGCCAGAGAGGATTTGTGGTTTCATGCCTCTCTGTTCAGATTTTCAAGAAATATAAAAACAAAACGAAATAAATGAATTCTGTTTTTAATATAAATTACCCCTCGTTGCATTGGTGAATGAACTATTCAGATCCATAAAAGGTTAAAGTACACATTATGAAAAATACTCCACTAACAGTAGAACTCATGTTTTCGAACTGCACCTACGTGTCTTAAAGTGAAACTCTCGCCAAAAAGCAACCAAGGCTTTATTTGTGATTGAATATGAGTCAAACCTTCGTGTAAATGCATAATTATGACGAAAGAGGCACTTTTAAGATTGACCGTAGTTTAGTTTTCGGGCAAGCCAATTTTCAATGTTGTGCAGGGGCACTTTTACGCTAGCATCAAAATCGCTATTTTTAAAACACTAAGAAGGTTCGACACAACATGAAACTGTGCTCGTAGTATCACCAGGGTCTCTACTCATGAACACGAGCATTGAGGACATTGTTTGTGTACGCAGAGTTTACTAAAAAAAAAGGTTTTTGGACAACTCACGTTAGCAGTAGCACCTCCGGTGCGCCGCCGTTAGGGTAGACCTAACAGGTAGGAGGACCACCGTTACTCTCCTGCCTGATAGGTTGCACTCAGGGATCGACACTTTTTGTCTGCCATGACGGCGACGCGCCGGAGATCCAGCTCCAACGGTGAGTAGTTCAAAAACCTTCTTTTTAGTAAACTCGTTCATGTGTAGAGACCCTGGTGATACTACGAGCACAGTTTCATGATGTGTCGAGCCTTCTTAGTGTTTTAGAAATAGCGATTTTGATGCTAGCGTAAAAGTGCCCCTGCACCCCATTGAAAATTAGCTTGCCCGAAATTAAACTACGGTAAATCTTAAAAGTGCCTCTTTTGTCGTAATTATGCATTTACAGGAAGGTTTGACTCATATTCAATCACAAATAAAGCCTCGGTTGCTTTTTGGCGAGAGTTTCATTTTTAAGTATAGAGGTATTATCAACAAAATGTAATGTAAGTATCTTAAGTGAAAGAATGTGGTCTCTGTCAGTATTTTACTGTTATATCTGATGTTTTTGGATTAAGTAACTGTTGTGTTATGTGCATGTTGCAGTTTGCAGCTGTGGATGTGATGATGGATTTTTTTTTTTTGTGCTGAAGTTAGGCTTGAGAACAGAGTTAATTTTTTTTACAAGATTTATCTAATTGAAACTGCTGAGTAACCATTTACCTGGTTCTTGAGGACAGTGGAGATAATGAGGACTATAACATATATATATATATATGTATATATGTATGTATATATGTATGTATATATATATATATATATATATATATATATATATATATATATATATATATATACAGAGAGAGAGAGAGAATTATAGCTCCTCAAGTTACTTTTATAACTGTCATTTTCTTTTCTGGTCTGTCATTTAATTTGTACTTAGGTATGCATTACACTTACTTTTTAAAATATAATTGAATCGTGAGTACAATCCTTTCCACAGCTGTATGTAACTATATTTTACATTACTGAATTGTGATAACAGATGCGTTCGTGTGTCGTTCTGATGCTGCAGCTGGTTGGTTCTACTTTAGCTAGATAACTAGATATTTTGTTTGTAAAGTCTTTCCGTAATCTGCATTGTGGCAAAAAAAAAAAGTCAAACAAAATAGGGAGAAAAGAACAGTTTGTTTGTATAAGGAAAAACAAAAGCAAGAAAAAATTAACAATTGCAAAACTTGATTTGGATTGTTTTTCAGGTAAAAATTACATTACATGAAAACTGCTTTACCTGGTTTCCGGGGACCGTGCTAATAATGGGACTTTTTGAACATTTAGTTCAAAACGAGGCAGATTTATATTGTCAGGAGTTATTAGAAATGACAAGTTGTATCAGGTGTTGACTTGGATGTCGACAAAATGCTATTAGTGATATAATTAGTGGTATGAGTTTGTTACCTCTTGTTATCTTATGGAGCTTTGATTTTTGTTATCAGGCAACACTAGCGCTCGTCTTTGCAGAGACAGAACTACTGTTGCTTTAATGGGGAAATTACTCAAAACAATGATATTTTACTTACATTATCCATACAGAAAACAAAGCTATTTCTTAAAGCATTTGGACAAAGGAAAGGTTTCATGATAATCTATACATGTGAATGTTTATAAGCTGTTGTAGATGTTTGTCATTTTTTAGCGGGGGGGAGACATAAGACTGTTTATACCCTCGGGATTCCCTGCGGCCAGGCTGGTTCCAGTGCAGACAACTTAATTTTCACACTCTGTTATTACAGAGGAATGAAAACATTTGTGTAATCGTTTCTGAACAATCATCTCAGACAAACATCCAGCCTATAGAGCGTCAAGGGGCATCAAACCCCTCTTTTCTCTCACAGCACTTTGTTTCCAACTTTTGTCAAAGTTCATGCCATGAAATCTTCGTAACACGATCACATTAGCTTCATAAAACTTGAAAACCGATGGAAATAATCTATCCTGATCGTGTTACACAGCGGGCTTTGACTTTGATGCTGACAGGTGGAGGATAATGTAACTAGTCGTCTTGTAAAAAAAACTATCTGCTGGATGGAATTTAAAAATCTACCGCATGCTGTTTCACTAGTAAAACATGTTGTTGTGCAGACGTCTGTCCAAGATTTATATTCAGCAGGAATGCCACTTCCCTGTCTTGTATATAAAAAATGTTTCAGACTAGATTCAGACATGTGTTAACAGAGATCCTGTCTGCGTGTCTGTGTTTGTGTCTTGACTCAGATGAGATTTAGTGGAGCGGAGACAGTGATGAAGGAGATGGAGCGAATGTCGCTGCAGCTGTTGGATTTTTTTCTCTTTTAGATTTTCACCTGTCTGACATAAAAACCACAGATGATTTTTTTCTCTTCAGTTTTTGTCACATTTAGCTAAAAGGCACACTGTACTCAACTGTAATTGAATGTGGATTAGACTAAGTCATTCTCCATCACAGGTATTACACAGTGACAGATAGACGACCCCGACTACAAATCAGTAACCAGGGATTAGTCCAATCCTTTTTCCTCCTTCTGTTGCTGCTTATATCCTGTAAAAAGCTCATTACAGTCTGAATGGTTAATCATTGAATTTTAATTTAAAGCTCAACAACCTGTTGTGGTGTTTATTTGCTATTTAGATGTCACATTTTCTAATTTAGATAGACTAATAACATGGAGAGGCTATTTTCAGATGCAGTCACAGACAAAAGAATCCTGTAGTTGTTGTAATTAACCCTTTAAGACTTTAGCCCGATCTCCTGTGGTTGATCCAATTTAGAAACTTTTGTCCTCACTGATTGTTTGTGTGAGCGAATTGTAAGAAGAGGAGGAGAAACAAACATTCCCCCCGAAAAGGGAAACAGAAGTGGAACGTGCATTTCCTGCAGACATATGCTTTGATTTCGGCCCTGCGAAACACAATAGCAGGGAGACTGCCTCCCCGCAGCAATGCACCAGCAGGAAGAAGCACATTCACTGGATGGGAGAAAATACATTCCAGCAAGACGAAACAAGCTGTCACAAGTTAACAGAGTGAGACCAGAGAGAGGATTTGTGTTTTTTCAAAGCACCTTTTTTTTTTTATTATTACAAATCATAAACGTCGATTCAAAATAATGTGTATTCACAAAATGCTTTAATTCATTGACTCATTCCTTCACACATGAACACACAGACAGACACATCCTCACACACACACACACACACACACACACACACACACACACACACCAGCAGACTGTCAAAGCAGTCACCTTTTAATTGGGCCCTCCGCAAGCCTGGAAACATTTGTCAGCTGCCATCTGTCTGTCCGTCTGGGACTCCCAACCCCTCCTCCCCACTATCTCCGTCTCTCCTTACAACACTCTTATCAGACTCCTACACATCTTAACTGACTGACACGCCCTTCGGAGACACACATATGTAACACTGCCGGCTGGGATGCAGATACTGCAGCCTGAGCTGGAGACGGGGGTCGTCTGACAGAAATCACACCTCAAGTGCTTACAAATGAAAACGAGAACGGCGGGGGGCAAATGCATGAGGAATACACGTGAGGGACTTGAGGACAGAGTTGGAAGCTCTGTCGAAACACATGAGCAGGTGGTCCTTTTAAAATACATTCCACTTTTCCCAAAACATCATTCTGTTCATGCTTGGTCCCTTGTGTTAAGTAGTTCAGTTTTGCTGCCCTGCAACTGAGAGCGAGGCTGGAGTCTGAGGTGGTCGGACCACAAAAAGCCTCACCGGGGTCTTCAGTAGTCCAGAGCAAAGGTGACACCCTGAAGCTGACGGCTGAGAGCAAGCACGCAGCGTTGTAAAGTTCTGATTTACCTGCATTGTTCTGCATTGTTCACCTCTTCCCCAGCATGCGTCTGAGCCCTCGGCTGTCGTCACACCTTTGTGGCCAGAGACTGAGCCTCTGTCTTCTGAGAGGACAGGGAGCTGACCGGACTGGCATGCAAGGATTTCTTCAGGTTGAGTAGGCAAAGACACTGGGATCTGAAGCGCAGGTCGAAGAAGGCGTAGAGGAAGGGGTTGAGGCAGCTGTTGACGTAGGCCAGGCAGGTTGCATACGGGTGAACCAGCAGGAGGGGACGCAGGAAGGCACAGGTGTCAGGGAACAGATCCAGGTAGGAGAGGGCGTCAGCACTCTTCACCACGTGGAAGGGCATCCAGCAGGCGGCGAACACTACTACCAGCGTGGTGATGATCTTCAGCAGCCTCCTCTTACGCTGGTCCTCTTTGCGCAGGGTGTTGAAGTGGCGGGTGACGGTGCAGCCGATGAAGCAGTAGCACACCATCATTGCCAGGAAGGGAAGGAGAAAGCCCAGCGCTGAGGAGGAGATGCTGAGACCTGCGATCCACAGGTACTCTTGCTTCTTGTTGGCCACCACCAGACTGAAGTCCATGGCGCAGGATGTGCGGTTGCTGGTTGTATCATGTATGGTGGTGCGGAAGATCAGAGTCGGGGCGGCCAGGAGACCAGACAGCAGCCAGATGGCCGTCAGGGAGGCCTGCGTGTGCCCACGGGTACGCAGCTGGGTGCTGGACAAGGAGTGCACGATGGCCAAGTAGCGGTCGAAGCTCATGCAGGTGAGGCAGAAGACGCTGGCGTACATGTTGAGCAGGACCACGTAGCTGCTGATCTTGCACAGGGCCACTCCGAAGGGCCAGTGGTAGCCCATGGCTGTGTAGACGGCCCACAGAGGCAGAGTGACCACAAAGGTGAGGTCAGCCAGGGCCAGGTTGCCGATGTAGACGTCAGTGGCTCGCCTCTTCCCCTGGGCTCTCCACACGGTGAAGATGACCACCCCATTTCCAGAGAGGCCGAGGATGAAAATCAGCATGTACAGCACCGGGATGACAGAGTACGACGGCGTCCACTCAGAATAGTCACACATGGAGGAGTTTTCTGTCTCCTCGTAGTCGTAGTAGTCATAAGGACCCTCAGTCGGCTCCAGCTCCATTCTCTCTCTTCACTTCTTGTCCTTTTTATAAGGAAAAGAAAAGTCTAGGTTTGGTGCAGATAGATCCACAGTGGTTGACAGCACTCTGCTGTCTGTTGCTACATGTGCCCACCCTTATATACCCCCCTCAGACTTGTACCCTCCCAGGACATCCCCTCCTCCCCTCCCACTGCCGTCCTCCCTGCTGCTCTGAAGAACATGTTCTCTCGCTGTGTGCACGCCCACCTCTCTCTCCATTCATTTCATTTGTACCCCAGTGGAGTCACTTTAATACTTTTTCTTCACTTTTTAAGCACAAAGCATCGGCTACAGGAATTGATACCTATGGGGAAAATGACATAATCATTTATAATCAATCTTTTTTTTTTCTTTCCACAGATAATAGATTGACCCCACAGGCAACACTTTTCTTTATCAACTTTAGTGAAGTAAATTGTAATAGACATGTTTGGACTGTAGCCCACGAGTCAAGTCTGGGCATGACAAGTTTCACTAAGGACCCCATTTTAATATCAATCGAGAGTACTTCTAGCACCGGAGCACTCTACTGAAATGCTAATAGGCTGCACTATTTACATTTCTCTGTCTGCTTTCATGCCTGTACATGCTCCACCAGGCAGAACCACAAACTAAAGACAAAATAAAGATTAGTTTAGCTTTAATGAATTGTCAACAAACCAATTTCTTATTTAAGTTTAGTTTAGTGTAAGTTTAGCTTGCTAAATAAAACAACTGTCATATAACATTGTGGTATCACAATACGTCAATAAATACTACAAATAGAATATATAAAAATATGAATATGTATTTGTATAAAAGTCTGAAATTTGGCTTTATTGTTATTAAAACCTTAAAATCATATATTCAAAGCTCCTAAAAATATTGGATTTTTGAGTTTGATTTCCAACTCGTCAAATATTGACACTTTGAGATAATCAGTGTACATGGCTGTATTTGTCTTTTATTGTCATTTATAACATCTTTATAAACAAACAGTAAATAAGTTCAACAACCCAAATGCATCCTGTAAAGAAAAGAAAAGCTATTCTAATATGCGTTCAGTATTTGTTTTGAGAGGTGAGGTGTAAATGAGGTCAGGTTGAGTTGAGTTATGTTATATGCCTGGCAGAAATATATTCACCACTACTTGTGTTTCTCTACTTCTTGTGTATTTTGGACCTTCTCTTGATTTTAACATGAGAACTACAGACAAGATACAATATGAAACTATATTGATGCATCACTAGGGAAGTTCACTTGATACAGCAGCTCAAAAGACAAAAGCAGAGGGAAAAAAACAGTGACTCAGTTAGAAATCATCTTTTTAATATAGAAACATCACCATAACAGGAAAGGGAAAGAACATAAATGATTGTTTTTTTCACCACATGAACTCAATTAACCTGATTGAAGTGCAGCTGAACTCACTGCCCCTCAGTGCTTTGCAGCCAAGCATTTTCACTTATGACAAAAAACTAGTTCAGATTTTAGTGGAAATCCCAGAGTTATCCAAAGATATATAATATTTTGCATTTGGGGGGAAATGTGAAAACAATGGTGCACAGGACATCTAAATATTTCACAATGATTGAATGATGCAAACATAGAAACACCATAATTAAGCAATGGGGCTTGGACGTGCCAAATGTAACTACAATGATGAAACAGTGGCTGAAACAATACTTTCAGTGTGAAATTAGATGATTTCTTCAACTTTAAAGCAACTTAAAGATGAAACAAAAGTGGGAAAAACATTAGGAGGTTTAAGAGGCAACACTCTTCCTCTTTCTTCCTCTTCTCTGGTGTCTCCAGGGTGTATTTGTCGGTCCAGGTGGGACGTCTCTATCCTCAGACTGCTCCGTCTCTCAGCAGAGTGGCAGCAGTGGCGCCAGGGCAGCGACCTTTAGACACAACTACTGTATCACTCAACAATGTTTTCCTCCGCTGATCCCTTCCTCCACCCCTCCATCTCTGCCTCCTCCCCGCTCATCTCCGCCTTCCTCCGATTATGGAGACGAGGATTGATTCCCGTCTCCTCTGCCTTTACCGGTATTTACTCTCAGAGAGCTGTTTGTTGTTGCCAAATTGTGGATGATGCGAGCTTAATCAAACCGTTGTGATTGTGTTTGTGTGCCCTCCTCCTCGGCTCTGTCCTCTCTCGCTCCGCTTGATTGTGCGTCCAGCTCTTTTGTCCGTCCGGCAGCACAGGAAGAGAGCGGAGTGAAGTGAATCAAAGCAAGCTTCCTATCTGTACTCTGTCGGGACTGAGGTCTGTTTATAGCTGCGTTTGCTGACAGGCCTGTGAATGTATACGGCTAAATAAAAACATCAGGCCTTGATCAAGACTTCGACACACCCACGCACTTTTCCCAAAATCCCCTACATGGAGCAGTTTTACAGAGGCAGGATAAGAAACTCAAAGTCTGAAGATGAAGATGGACTTTTGTGAATCTGATCCCAATTCTTCCTATTTTTAACCGCCGCGAGTGACAAGTTCCAATGGGACCGACTCGCAGAGCATCCATCCAGCTGGACTCAACATACCAGAGTTTTCCAGAGCTCATCCAGCTTGTGTTTTTCCTCCTAATGGCCCACCTGTGTCTCAAATCAATTGCTGTTGTTGTTGGTGGCGTCCTCTCATGTGTGGCCCTGTGTTGTAAACCACACACCATGAAGGCACCGAGACATTCCTCCTGCTTTACGCTCTTATTTAACCACATCATCCACCCGTCATCCCTTCATTCGACTGTCATCCATCAGCGATGGGTCGGCAGGGATGAGTACCTGAATCTTAAGAATATACACAAACCAGAGAGACACACAAAACACACACACTGCAGTGACAGTCTGTCTGCAGAGCCCCTTTGATCCTCTATCCTGGCCTTGCATGTTTATGAGCCTAGTTTTGGTGATACTTGCAGCGCCCCAAGAGCGTGAGGTGTGTGTTCTTGTTGGTAAGGTGTGTGTGAGGGTCCGCGGGGGTCCGACACTTGTTTGATGTGTGTGTTAAGCTGTCGCAGACCACATGCACGAGCCCCCCCCGAGCTGAGACAGCTGGTTACTCCTTATTTGTGACCAACTCTGAGTCAGACTCTTCTGAAAATCCACGATATCACACGTCTGACCTGATGGCAGCCTGGCAGTCCGGACGATAAACAGACCCTCAGGAAAACTCTGACTCATCAGCTACATTATCGATCGCATCAACAGTCTGATCTGCAGATTTAATTATCTGGACGCTGTCGATGCTAGCACTTCCAACGCGGCTGGAAAGCTTGAACATTTGGCGTTGTCACTGCCTGCTCCTCTCGGCCTTCAGTTGTTTCAAGCAAAGAAGGTGATTGACACCAGCTTGTTAAGACACAAAGGCCACCGGCATGGGAGACGTTTACACCTTTCTTTACTAATGTGGCTTCAGCAAGAGGTTTACAGCTGTTTGCATGGACGAAACAGTTCTGAACTAGTCTCTGGACTGTATCTATTACTCAGTCTGGTGGAATCTTTGACAATATTGTGACTGAGAAGCAGGTCAGACTGGGGTTTCTCTTTTAATGCGTCTCCTGAAGCTGGTGCACGGAGCAGGATTTTATGATTGTACAGGACCAGGTGGCAGGGCAGGAGAGAATGGGATCAGGCATGACAGGACAGAATATAACATGATGTAAGATAGCACGTACTATTGTGGATGTTGTGGACTTGGCCCAACAACAGCCCGAAGAATTGTTGTACTTGGCTTTTCCTGCTCGGGGTCATGTCATACAAGAGTATTTGACCTACATAGCACTCAATCACTCTTCCGAAAGAAAACTGCGATGATGCATTTTTTATTTTTTGCTGAATTTGTACCTCATTGATAACAATGCAGTGTCTTGACCCCACCGCATGGAGTTCACAACATGTTTTCTTGACCTCTCGGCCTTGATGACCCCAACTCTCGCAGGCCCTCAAACATCAAGAGCAGCAGCAGCTATTCTGAGCCAGCAGTTAACCCTCACACGGACGCCCAATTTCTGTTTTCTGTTTGTAAGCCAGCCGCCGGGAGATTATGTTGATATGAATCTTCCTGCCTTCAACATGTTGTTGTCCTCTCGGACAGTCGCAGCTGAACAGAAATATTTATCAAATCAGAAAGTGAGGACAGGAGAGGGAAATCCCACACAGTTTTCACGAATAAAGGTATAAATAGCTCTCATGTATGCTCGGGGTCAGCAGTGAAAACATAACTGTCAGAGAAAGGCGGGGCGCCTCCTCGTCTCTTACGCAGGAGAGCTGAGAAGAGTTGAAATCAGAGGGAACAAAAGGGAGAGGGTCGTTGGTCATTTATAGACACAGTGAGGTAACAATGGCACATCATGCCAACTGTGGTTTGTTTACACAGACAATGAGTCAGGATAGGTGTGCATTTTCCCTCTGTTAGTAAATGTTATCATGCAACACAATAAACTAAAACAGTGCACATGACACATGGGGTGAATCCGACCAACATATTTAACATACAAGCATGTCACTCATACCCATGACATTTTTATGAATAATACATTTTCCTATTCAGCTTTCTGTCCTTTTACCTCCACCGAGGAGGTTATGTGTTCACCTGTGTCCGTTTGTTCGTCGGTTGGTTGGTTTGTCAGCAGGATTACACAAAAACTGCTTAACTGATTTCCACGAAACCTGGATGTAGGATGGATCGCGGCCCAATAGAACCCATTAACCTTTGGTTCGGCATAAAAACATCTCAGGGATTTCAGAAAGGTATAATGTGTGTGTCTACTGTGTTAGGCTAGATATCATTATCAGTCATATGAATCAGAAATACAAAAAATATCAAGGATCATCTGAATTCACCCAGTCTACCTGCTTAACTACAACATGCTAACACTGTCGAGCGAGTTAGCATGATGATGATATCATTTATCTTAAACTGCTGTGCATAGCTATAGACTCAGCTCTAGATTTGTTAGAAGAAACAAAGTAGAAATTACTGAGTCTCTCCTTGTTGTTTTTGTGATACTGAAATTAAATGTTTGAATATGAACTGTAGCTGTATAAATGTTAGCAAACTCAGTTCTAAGCTATAGCCTATCTAGCTAAAGTCTGCAAACATTAACCACCATTTGCTAGCCAACATTAGCAAATTCAGTACAAAGCATAGCCTATCAAGCTAAAGTCGGCTCATGTTTGCCACCATAAGCTAACCTACACAAGTAAACTCAGTACTAACCAATTGCCTATATAGCTAAAGTGTACTAATTAACTACCATAAGCTAGCCTACGTTAGCAAACTCAGTACTAAGTGATAGCCTATCTAGCTGAAATTAGCCAACGTTAGTCACCATACGGTCTCTTACTTGTAATACCAGACACAGTAGCTAGGCTGCGGCTACAAAACCACTTAGTGAAGTTAATTGAGCAATTGTGCATGTTTTTGTACAATACATGTTACAACATACCCCTCAATACTCGCAACATATTTTATAGTTTCCCTAATTTTGCACTGTCATCTATATATTGCATGCCACACCCTTTGAAGGCACAGCATGCTTAATTGCACACAAGATACTGACGGCAGGGCAAGACCTTCTCAGAAAGTGCTTTTCTAACCTAAATATGACGGTCCGAACCACTTGTGAAGAACAGAGATAAAGTCTTGAGCCTGTCCAAACACCAGAGAGCTCCAATAAAACCTGCACCCACATTTCCTTCTTCCTGTGGGGGGTGGGGGTGGACATCCAGCAGGCGAGACACTTTCCTCTGCTGCACCACGGCTGATATTATTCTCAAAATCGTGTGAAACAGCGACGGGTCAGAGAACAGGAGGTCGTCTAGAAACTGTGTGAATTATTCTAAAAGCTCTGCAGGATTTAAGAAGCTTTTAAGTCCTTTATCCTTCACATGTAACATGAACCGTTTTACAGATTTTTATGGCTGTCCGAACTTCACAGAGTTTTGAAACACAAGACTCCAGTTTGGTTTCAAGGTTCAGCGATGCACACACACACACACACACACACACACACACACACACACGCACACACACACACAACGCACAAAACACACTCTGCGATCCTGCGAGCTCGCACACTCTGTAACACCCATGACTACACTGGATGCAATACAATAAGCTATTGTAACCTCAAACCAAAGGTCTTGACGCCCATGTGCTTTTGTCATTAGTCTCAATTATAACAGGCTATGAGGTCACTCGCTGATGCTAACACACACATCCTTTACTCTCTCTCTCTCACACACATGCAGATATTAATGCAAAAATAAGACTAACAACTATTTCATTTAATGTTTTATTTTGGGATATATTTAAATCACAAAAAGACAATTTTAGGTTACTACAATTTGAGTCTTATTTTGGTTGATTTGACCTATATTTCTATTAGTTATAGTAACATTTTACTCAATCGTAATACTTTATTTGGAGATGACACTGAAAGTAGTCGCAAAGATAATGTCATTAATAAACCCTGATTGCACAGGAAAACTGTACGTGCACGGCTACAGCAAGTAGATTAAAGCTGAACCAGGAAGTTGGCCTGTGTCTGGTTTGTGTTAGTCTGTGATGGATGTTCAGCACGTATAGTTTGTGTTATAATTTCGACTTTTCTATTTGTTTTCCCTTCTTTACAAGTTTGGCTAAACTGAGGATTGTGTTCCTTGTGCCTGATTTATTTTTAGCAACATGTCTGCAGAGTCTATCATTAGAGGTGAAAAAAAATGGCCCAAATCATGAAAACAAGATAAGTTGTTATGGCACAAATTATCTTTAATTAATTTGAAACAGCCGGCTCGTGCGACTCTTACTCACTATCAATAGCCTGACCCAGTCGAGATTGGCCCCGGTTTATCAGGGCCACAGCAGGGCTCGCTTTCTCACTCTCTCTCTCTATCTCTCTCTCTCACACACACACACACACACACACACACACACACACACACACACACAGCAGCATGCATGCTCACCCCCTCCCCCTCCTTGTGTATCCTCTCCAAAGCCGCTGGCTTCCTTGATGGGGAAAGAGGGGACTAGATGGACGGGAAGAGAGGAGACAGCGGGGATGTGACACAACAATGGCAGGAAGTGACTTCAGATCAATACAGATTAGTGCAAAACACACCGACAACACAGAAGAAGCACCGGGCCAACAAACATCCCCGGTGAAGAGATAAACACGCAGCACAAACAGAGGCGAACATGTTGCGAAGCCACACAACCTTTAAGAAGGCAGCTTCACTCATCGCATGTAGCAGGGGAGTTTTGGTCTTTACTTATTTGACTTTAATTATGATAAACATTAAACATGCACTGGGTTAATAGTCCATAATTACTGTAATCAGATGTTACATTTGGGAGGGATTAACCACAAAGAATTGCTGCTGCGGTTATTTTAAAAGGTGATCAAGCGCTGTGTCAATGTGCTGATAGATATGTGCTAACAGGCCTGATGATCCAGTTCAACAACATGCTGAACAATCCAATACATTTCCAGGTAGTGCACCGCTCTTGTGTTTAAACATGTTTAAACCAGAGAAAAGGAGTTAAACCCCACAAAATAAAAGCAGGAAAGAGTCAACAGTGGGGTGCAGTCAGAAAGAGGACATGCTGGCCAGCAGGTCGGAGGTCACACCAAGGTCCCTAAAACAGAAAACCTGATAGGTCTGGAAACTGTGTAATGTGTAACCAGGAGCCTGCCCGACTTCAAACGCTCTGACATCAAGTGGAAAGGGGCCAGAATTACTGGAAGGTATCGTGATCTTTTACAGCCAAAAGACTGTCTGTTTGAGAATATAACGAAATATAAGACTTTGGCCAGATCTCTAAATGACAAGTTTCACCCACTGAGCACTGCACATCTATTCACTGCATCCCCGCTTTATCTTTTGTATTGTTTTATATGCATAAAAAAAAATACCAGTACTAGTACAAGCAAGGATTTTAAAGGATAAGTTCACCCAAAAAACTCCAATGTGGTCATTATGTACTCATTCCAATGCTGATGGAAAGTCAGGTGAAGTTTCTGGAGCTTCACAGTATTCTCCTAAACAGCGGCTAAGCTAACAGTGCAAGCTCGCACCCCACCTGATGTGGGTGCACAAGCTTAACGACACGCAGATAGTGTAAATCTCTTTTTAGATGAACTTGGGATCTTTGGGCCTCAGAGGCCTTGGAGCTTCCATTTACTTCTATTTTTGTTGAGGAGAATGCTGCAACACTGTGAAGGTATAAAAAATGTTTTGTAGATTACAGAACTTAAAGTGACTTTCCATCTGCATGTGACATTGAGAAGGTAATGACAGAATGCAAGTTTTGGGGTGAATTTATCCTTTAATGCCTGAGCCGAATTTTGCTTTTGTGGTCTTTAAAACAGAAAACGCCCCTTTCAAGGACCCTTAGACAGGAACAATAACTTGGATGTGGATCTGAAGTTGCTCTGCAGTGTGCAGAATAAATCAGTCTGCTGATGATTCACAAGACGTTCAGCTGTAAGGGAGATCAGGGGGATCCCCATCTGGAACCAAACAGGTGTGTGTCATCATTTCCTACTGCGAATCATAACCCGGCGTCAAAAAAACGTGATGGATCTGAGATCATTAGGGGCTCCCTGTCCAGCTACTGTTATCCTGAGGAGATCCATAAAAGGACAAACACACATCCTGTCCGCTGTCCATTGAGCGAGCATCTGTCCGACCCCTGACACCTTCCACTCGGACGCTGCTTCCTGTCCCACACGTGCAGCTTCGCTACTTGAAACTTTTCATCAAAGCCTTTATGTCAAAACATTGAAAAGTCCCAGAAAGGAGCATGCATATACAGGGTGTGGACAAAATAAGGGGAACACAGGCGTTTTTTTCTCGGGTTTTATCTGTATACCCAAGTATTGCATTATAAACACGACTGCAGAATCAGCTGCATTTCAATTTCACTATTCAAACTTTTATCAACATGGGTTTTTTTTTGTTTAGTGCCCCTACCTCTACCCCTTCTAATCCCATAGCGGGCATGATGGGGGATGGCAGGCCCGGGATAAGGGTCCCAAGCCAGGACCTCGGTCCTTGTTACCAAAAAGCTTTAGAGAAGCTTTACAGCTCACGCACCCAGACTATAATCTCCCAGACGCTTCTCGCATATGTTCTCATGAGATTATCCACCTTACTATACTCACCCACCCCCCATAAACAGCTACAGTATGTAAACAGAGAAATCACATCGTGGGATATCGGATTACACACACACACACACACACACACACACACATAATCATCAGAAAGTTTTTGTACCAAAGAATAAAACATAATTCTTGATTCTAGATTATAAGAGTAAAAGTACACTAGCACATAATCGACCCAGGCGCACAGATTTTCATCCATGAAGTAATAAATTCAGTCTGTGACGTTAACCGGTGGGAAGCAGGTGAGGGATCTTGTCAAGCAACTCAACTGGCTGATCAGGAAGGCGGTAAAAAAGGATAAAACACATGATGATGATGAAAGCAGGGTCGTACCTAGATGGTAACCTATGAAAGAACCTAGCAAGAGTGATCATTTTAACCTAACCACAGTGTGGTCACAATATAAAACATTACTACGTTCAATGTGCACAACAAAGAAACGACATGTAGCGACAGTTAAAATCTAGCAGTGAGTTGGTGGCTTCCTTCTCATCACTGTTAAGGGTTGCACATGCACAGCAGTGATTGGTCACTTGTGAGATAATGGCAGGAAGTAGATGTTTATGAGCTGAAGAGCAGGCGAACATTTCACTTATCATGGAGACGGGAGTTTAGCTGGGTGGCATTGTTGTTCTGCATCCATTACACACTGTGTGCTTCTGATCCATTTGCTCACACTGGTGTTTTCTGCTTCAATGTATCATTATGAAGTAAATATTGAGTGCATAATGTGATGGATATAGAAAAATGATAGCCCCTTTCATGTTGAATTCAGAAATATAAAACCTCCAATTTACCCCAGCGGATGCAGTTTTGTTTAAACCACATTGGGTAGCTGCATATCGTAGGTGGACAGGCTCAAGACAAGCTAAACTCTATAAATCCCACACTGGGATCTCAAATTGCTTTACCCATGTGCCGTTAGCACATTTAGTCTGCCGTGCGGACCCTTGTGGACAGGGGAACGTGACAGCATTTTTGTCATGCAGGCCACGGCAGCTATAATTTAAGCCTGCAGGTTTTTTCTGTCTACACTGCCATGTCCGAGAGAAAGTCCTTTTCTCAGAAGCTAAAGCATCTTCAGACATTGCCATGAGACCGCTTGTGTTTATTTGATGTCAATAATAGATCGCAGTCGTGGTGAGATGAGAGGACACGTTGGGAGAGAGAGATGTAACAGAGGCCAGATTTAAATCAGGGACATTGTTGTTCATAGTCTGCAGTGTCCTTGAGTGCTTTGAAAGGCGCCTTTAAATAAAATGCATTATTATTATTATTATTATTTTTTTTTAATTCACATTATAGTTGGTTGACTTTTGCTGCAACACAACGCAACGTCATCAGGCGACAGAAGGTAATCGGCCAATCACATGTGTGCATCGACACTTTGAGGATAAAATTACTGCCGCCGTGATGACTTGCTATAAACTGCTGTGTAGTGTTTCTGCGCCTGATGATTCTATAAGCTCTTGGATGTTGGGTCATACTCAAACTGGACCTCCTGGATCATGTTTCATCTTCTCACCGCTACGTGTAGCAACATGTCCACACCAACATAGCTTCTGTGTGTGTGTGTTTTTTTTTTTTTTAAACCGATCTATTTACAGTCTGAATGTGGCTTCAGCTTCAACATTGATCGGGCGAACTTGGCCACTCCACGTTGTGAGAAAACCGTGAAAAAGGCCCAAAACATGAAAACACGGATATCATGAATTCGATTATACCAATGTTTATGAGTCATGTGGCGACTTGGTGTATCATGACAGCACTTTTGATGGTACGCACAGAAGTGCTAAACCGACTTGTAACAGGGTGTACCGTGATGTTCTGTGTACATACAACACATCCTTAGCAACAAGCTATTGCTACTACGAAAGCTGTAAATCCTGCTCAGCTCTTTTCTGAGAGTGCGGTTATGGGGGCACGTCTGGGTCACGTCTCCATAAAGCCGGTCTCCCATTACACCCTCTCTGGTCTAAGCTGGGGTCTAGCGAATGTCAGTGGGCACCAGCAGGTTGGGAGTGTGGTGGGTGGGGGGGTGGGTGGATTGAGGTGAGGGGTGGGGTTGAGTTTAGAAGGGGCGGACAAGCTAGCATTGTTTACAGATAGCTAAAGACACAAAAGAGATGATGAGAGGAGGCAGAAATACAAAAAATGCTCTAATGACAGGCATCCTCAGACATAAAGTCTTTCACTAAACCGAAAAAAGTAAAACCATTGTGATGCCTGCGAGAGGGAGACTTAGGAATGTGACATGGACGAGGATGATGAAGATGATGAAGACTCTCAAACGTCTCATCTGATTACTGGGTGTGATAACAAATGAAATCCTGTATTCCCAAAAGACAGAAAATTAGCCGAAGCACGGGGACGTGAGTGGGAGACAATGAGCATGCAGCTCAAAATAGTCATGCAATCGTATGCAAAGGGACCTGTCTTGTATTTAAATAAATTAAAAGAGTCTAGGTAAATTAAGATGTGAAGGCCAGCACTCTCGGCTGTCATGTTCTTGGACTGCAGCTGAACCTTGTCGAGGCTGAAGAAGAAGACAAAGAAGAGAGAGAAGAAGAAGACTCTTTTCAGAGACCAAAGGCAAATGGCTGGGTGAGGCGCTTTGGATGGTGCTGTGGGAATTCGCCCTATTTGAGATGCAAATGCCTCAAAGAGCTGAAAGAGCTGGAGAAACAGGTGTCTGAGGAAGTGTGCTGCTGTGTGGGTGAGCGAGGGGCGGGTGAGAGGGCGCTGAATGATAACACAGGGGGTATTGAAATCCACTGTGTTCACTCACATCCAGTCTGTGTGGCTTTTCTTCTCTTGTCTTGTTGTATTTGTCTAACATTAAAGGGGCACTATGGAGTTTTGGATAATAGATGCAGAAACTAAAGGAGGTAATAGTTATAATATAAATAAGGTAATAATTCAAACTCAAAAATATTTAGTTCTGCCATAATTTAGAAAATAAGCCTTCCTCAGAGGGAAACAAGGTCCCCAGAGCAACTAGAAAGGTGGCAGGGTCCGCCAAATATAAACAAAGTAGTAAAAGTAAAGTAAAAGAGTATGACATTGTGTTGTCCTTTAAAGTCAGTTTGTTTATTCTGTCATGAAAATGAAGAGATTGAAAACATGTTTCTCTTCTGATTTCAATTACTTTAAAACGAAAAACTACATACTGCACCTTTAAATGTGGGCAAAACAAGGAGGTTTGATGGCAGTGTAAAATAAGGAAAATATGACAGATCTGCAAAAGTTTTTATTGATTTAAATGTAATTCAGTATAAAGCAGCATAGATTTGAGAAGTTGATTTCAAATAAAACTAGCACATAGAAATAAAGTCCTACATATTGACAGAAACAGCAGGTTGCAGATTTACAAGCCCCGGGCTCAATCAGTGATCTCTTTAATCATAACAGTTCCAATGATTCTTAATAAGGAGCACTGTCCAAATGGAGTGTACTTAAAAAATAAGTCCATTCACAGAGGTCAACATAACATTTCAGATGCCTCATGTATCCTTCAGAACGACTGAGCAACTAGTAATTCGGTCCCTGGTTGAAGCTCAGTGGCTCCATCTACATGAAAGCACAACTGATGAATTGCACGGTGGTTAAATGTGATCTGTGGTCTCACTACGGAAAATGTTTAAAATCTAATTATAAAAAGCTTGAGAGGATATGGCAGGTAAACAGTGCCTCCTAATAAGCAGAAAACAATAAACCCGTAGCACATTATTAAAAATGAATACCTCCACAGTGTTTAAAATCAACACACACCCACTACCATTTTCCATTTTCAAGAAAACCCTGACAGCATATAATCTGATGTACAGTCACACATGTAAGAGCTGGTAAAGGAGTGTCCAGGAATTCCTTATTTCTTCATTGAAAACGTCTCAGATAAAAATGAGCATCAACAAATAGAGGTGGTCGTTGTCAAAGAGTTGTGGCTTCCTTGACCTTTTATATCTTTTTCCAAAATCCTTTTGCATGAGAAAGGAGATCTTGTAGGGTCATATGTTTCAAATAAACAAGAGACTCACTGTTTCAGTTCATTTTGAGCTAAACATGCCTTTAGAAAAGAACTGCTGAAGATGATATTGGTACATTACTTGGACCCCATGATTCTTTTATAGTTTTGACTTTTAAAGCTTAATCAGAGCAGCTTTCAGAAGATAAAACCCGGTTCTCATTTAATCGATTTCAGTTGGATTTCTTTGTTTAGAACTAAAATAAAGAAAATCAAAAACTGTGAAAAAAACAAACTTGTTGAGTGTTGCAGACAAAAAAGATATATCCCAATGGTTTGCATTTTATCGTAAAAATTAGATATCTTTAAGTTTAGGACCCACAAGCCTTTAAGCATGATTGTAAAGACAAAAACTGAATAAAACTATTTCATATTAGCGTCCTTTAAAATGGCATTTTACCATATCTCATTTATGACATAAATATAAACTTAATGCACTCCCAAACGGACAATCACTTCATCACAATATGACTGTATAAACTTGCTTGGACGACATATACATTAACTACATGCATTAAAAATCTTTGGCTTAGTGGCACAACATTTCCCTGCACACAGTTTTCCTTCATCTTAGAGTCACAAAGCTTGTGTCAGTTTTACTGCTGGCCACTGCTGTGTCTTAGAGATGATCTCAGGACGCCCTCAAGTGTTCAACATGAGCATAGACAAACTAATAGATGCAGTGTAACTTTCACAGGACTGCGTTTAAAACACACATTGATAGACCGTGCGCCTGCATATTAGTGCTAGTGACGGAGTCTAGAAAAGCAGTATAACTGCGAATCTCTGTGTTGGCAACGTAGTGACTAATGCAGGCAAAGAGGAAGACTATGAAAGGCAAAGTGCTCTAGAGATGACCTCATCAATTAAGACTTCATTTACAAATGAGGAAAAGAAAGCTGAGCACTGCTTTTAGGAGGTAAATATCAACAGTAGCTGTTCCCAACGTGTTCAGTCATATGAAGCGAACAGCTCCATACTCCCGTAAATTAAAATCTCACAGACATGAGGGCACATCGTCGCCCTCTGGTGTTGCTCCCAGGAAATTACACATTTCCATTACATTTCAAACAGTTACTTAACCATTATGTGAGACTCCCACGACTGTACTACTTCATTAAAACTGCAGTTAACAACAACCTGTTTAAATCATATGACACTGAAAATGTGTAGAGTAGTACGGCGACTGCTTGGTAGTCACAGGCATTTCTTGTGCCAGTTTTGACGTTGTGATTACTTCTACAAATGTTTGAGATTACTTTCAAATCCCAAAACTTTTCCTGGATTGTCTTGATTGTAAAACTTTTTACATAATGTCCCAGTTATGACAATACAGTTAGCTCTATATCACAGAAAGGGCTGTCGTGTCACTGACAGTTGTGACATGTGAGGCTGAAAACTGCGATGAGTGTCACTGCAGAATTTTAATGATTTATGTGTGTAAACTGTGACCCTCACCCTGCTACAGGTAAGTGTCATGCTCTGCACTGCTCAGACTCTCTTTGGACACCTTTACGGTCATGTGTTCGAGGAGAGGTGAGGGGTCACTTGATGGAAGGTAAGGATTATAAACAGTCTCCTGTGGCGGAAGGATCGTTTCCCTCTGTTTTCCCTCTTGAGTCATTCTACTTTGCTTGCCGTTGTCTGCGCTCACCCCATCTGTCTTGGGTGCCAGAGGAGACTCCACGATGATCGTAGGCCTCTGTCTCAGATCCTGTCGGCTCGGTGGATCGGCAGCCATGATGGCCTTGGCGCCGTGCATCCTGGGAGGGGACTTGCAATGCAGATCTCCGTGAGACTCCTTCCAGCGCCGCAGCTGAGCATTGTGCTCCTTCTCAATGTCTTTCTCAGACACCACTAACTCAATAACCTGAAACACAAGGGGAGAAGGAGTGTGAATCATGAGTCAGTGAGTAATATTCCAGCACATTACAGGTTAAGTCTATCACTGTTACCAGGGGAGGGCAAAGTCGAAGAAAGGGGAAGATAGCTGAGTGTGCAATAGGTGCCGGGTCAAAACAATAAAAATGGATTTTACAGACTACATCCTTGTGACAGAAGTGCAAGTGTACCTCATGCACCAGGAAACTTTCTTGAATGTACTGTGGCTGTATTGCTCGGAGCAGCTCCATCGTTTCATAGAGACCTTGACAAGCCTTCAGTTTCTCTTGAGATCCGAGCGTGCACTTCAGGAGAACCAGGCCCACTCTGAAGAGGATCTTCACTCCTGAGAACAGCATCACATCACATTTATCAAGCGTCTGCACTTTATTTGAATAGTAATTTCTTTGGAAACGTATGACTGCTGCTCCACTACATTTGAAAAACAAATATTGTGCTTTCGTCTCCAGTTCATTTCTTTGAAGGTGCATCTCACTCGTTACTTAAAGCATAGTTGGAAGTCAGCTGATTATAATATTATTTTTTTTCTAAAACGGAACAGGCCATATGCAGTTTTCATCACAGGAGTAAGTCATCCAAGCCATATTGAGATCAGGTCCTAGTTAGCTAGCCAAAATACTAGAGTTAATAACACTGACTCAAGTCCTTTCAGATGTATATGTTTAGATCTTGTAAATTAAAAGAGCATCACACACGTCAATGTGCTGACATTAAAAGAAACTGCGACTAACTTTCACTTGTATTGTAATATTTGACCAGGAGTATATGCAACCACCATATGTCTTCACTTATATTTTACAGACGGACAGAAAAAAAGTGGCTATTAGATTCATAACTCTGGTGTTGCAACATAGATTGGGTTCAACAACCTGGCAGTGAGGTGAACTATTTCATATAGATTCTCATATTCATTCAGGGTTCATGTATTAAACATTTGCCTTGTTACTTTAAGGGTGAATGTGCTCTGGTGTTTTACGAGTAAAATTAAACAGGAGGATGATAAGGTTCTGCCTGGGGGAAGATAAACACTGCCATGTACTCCCATGCTTAAATAAATATGTGATCACGTTGTCTTTTAAGCCAGCTATTGTGTATTACCTCTGGTGTACTACAGGTAAAACAAGTGGGCAATGCAGACTCATAATTTAAACAACAAAGACATCAGGATTCTAAAGAACTAAAGGATTCACTTGACGTAAACACAAGCTGTGTTTGCTTAGTGTGCACTCAGTCACACGGTCATCCGTTCAACGTGCTTTCTCATTTGTAATACAATAAATACATCAGTGCAGTATCTCACCCTCACAAAGGAACATGTCCCAGACACGCAGCACCGATGCCCACGGCAGAGTCCGTGAGAAGGCACACATGAACCACTCGGTCATGTACAGGATGGGCTCCAGCTTGTGCTTCTTCAGGTGCCGGTGGGCCACAGGAGACACCCGCCGCAGCAGAGCGTACAGGATCTCCCCATCCAGCTGGATCGCCTCCTGTGGAGATGACAAGGAACATCTGTCAGGGTGGAGAGAGACAAAGAGAGAAAGAGAGAGACAGAACAGACACCTTTCTCTTTGTTTAATCTGATTATGTCGTCCCCGTAGCCTGGTCACCACCTTGTGTTATTAGGTTGTTGGCATATCAGTGTTAAACTAGAGACACACTGGTCTGAGAAATCTACCACCAACAGCCACATATTATGTGCACTCTGTAAACTGAACTGACAATTTTTTTATGAGACCTACTTATGGTGGCCTACAGTATAAATAAACGCACAGATGCAGTCCTATAATGTGACCGAAATGCAGACTTGAAACAGTCATCTTGCTTCAATATTGAGGGTTTATTTTTTTCTTCTAATAGAGTCATTTCAGGAATACACAGCACCTATGGTTCTGATGGATAATAATTGACATGCTGAACACTGAATATATCATCCCGTAACAGTTTGTACTTAGATGTTCTCTAACTTTTCTTATGGTGTCAAAGTCTCCTTTGAAAAATGTTGCGACGGTGTGTCTGTGTGGACCCTTACCAGCCCTGTACTGTAGTACCCAGGAAGGTACTTCTCACAAATCTGGACAAGAACCCAGAATGCATCCTACGACAAAAGAAGAAAAACAAGGGTAGACATTTCATTAAAATCTCTATTAACACTGAACTACCTTGACACAGAAATCATACTCATACTGGTGAATAATATGTATCAATTACAAAGTGAATTCTTTCACACCCTTTGCCCTGTTTTTTACTCTTAACCCTATCATCAGATCAGTGAGTATAATCTATATATTAATTTCCAATAGAGAAAACATCTTTGGAAAGGTTGAATCATTAGTGTTTGCTCACCTCTGCTGGCATATGCATCAGGAGTACAGCAGCGATAGGAGCCTGAGCCTGACAATAACCCTCTTCGGGACGATGCAGAGTGTAAGCCTTTAGCACGCGGAACAGGTCCTGCTGCCTGAAGGTATGAACATACAGTATATAAACGATGCGTATTCAAAATAATGACATTCAGCCACATTGACACACTGATGGGCATCATGATAAGCCTTCAGAAGACAGTGATTACCCATGACCTCCTCTCGCTGCAAACATTTCATGGAAGGGGAACTGTCGATGGAGGTCCCTCTCAATAATATCTACCCATTTAGGATCTCCTGGCTGGTTGTCCAACTCCTAAAAAGCACAACAACATTTTGTCAGCTTTCACAAAATTATACTTGACATTTTTAGACCATTTCACACCAGGAATCACAAATATAGGACTGACCAGGAATTTGCCCTGATTTTGCTCCCTTCTCACTTTGCCCCCAGTGAGGAAGAGCCAGGCCCGGCCACGCAGGGATGGAGGGATCCCCTTCTGACAACGTTCTTTCACCTGTTATTCAACACATGCACAGTTAACTGGAGGCAAAAGGAAAAAGGAAGAACAATGTACTGAGCCACTGTGTCATAATGGATCTTCAAAGACAACATTTGACACTGTACAATGATGGAAGGAGTACAAGTTCTACAGCTCAGGTTTTTTAAAATCAATTTCAGTCTATTCGTGCTCCAAACTGCCCAGTACACATTGGAAATGCAACAACGAAAGACAGAAAGAAATGAAGTCCGATCTAATTCATACAGCAGACCTTCTTGTGTTTTTTGGCCATCCACTTGTCCCAGCTGTTGAGCATCTCCAGCCATTTTGCCTCCCGCTCCCTCAGCACCTGGATTGGGACTTCTTCAGCACTGTTGAGATAGGAGACAAATGTTGCTGATAACGTGGTCACATTATCTTCATGCAAACTGACAATGGATGCACTGTACTGCCACACTTCCCTGTACTTATGACAGAGGAATCCTGCCATCAGAGTGGGCGGGACAGTGGCCCATCTCTTCCTTGTCCACACAGGAAATCTAACCTCAGACAAAACAGTGGAACACTTGCCAACAGCAGCAGAGTACAAGGAAAACAGGAAGCTGCGGGAGAACTTTCCCCTTGCTCAGTTCCCCACGACCGCTTACACAAAACTTCCACCGTTCTCTCGATTCACTCCAGTCTGACTGAAGATCAGAGCTGTCACGTGGTTGTATACACACTTTCCTGTCCTGATCTGCCAAACAAATGCCTTCTTCTTGGCAAACAAATTTAAAAGAGCTGACTGGGCGTTACTTTTGCATACAGCATCTTAAACATCTACTGGCAGATGATGGGACCAAGATGCCTGGTTAGCTCATTTCTTCCAGTGTAACTTTTCCAAGTCGTGACTAACGTGCTGTACAATTTTCAAGGCAAGGTTCAAATTAGCATTAGACAGATAGATAGATATAGAACACAAACTGGGTTGTGATGCAGGTTCACATGACAAAACAATAAAATATAAGGGCCACAACAAAAAAGGCTCAGTCCAGCCAGAAGTTTGGGACAAAAGAACTCCTATGGTTCCTGATGATTTTAAAGGTCAGAGATTGGAGAACACTGTGTTGCTTTGCCAGCGTATTTGATAACTACCCAACAGCACTGTCCCAGACTAATAGCTGGTTTTGGGGAGGCCCAAGCTGTCATTTTCTTTAGTAAGTGGCCCAACATGAAAATTAGGCCGCCAACGTAATGTTTGTATGTAGACAAGTCTTATTACTCATGAGATATTAAAGCACATGCATTTTAGATGAGTTAGACATATATACAAATAGAGAATACATTTTTGCGTACGCTGGTACGTGATGCAGGGGTTTCTCTACCCTGATGTCACTGTAAACAAACACTGATTCAGTCTGTTGGCTTCCAAACTATTTGCGATGTCACATATCATGCTCGACCGCGCTTCTTTAAAATCTGATTTCGGGTGAGCACATAGAAAAACTGAAACTGAATGAATGTAGTGTCAAACTCTGCACTTACACAGAGGAAGATAAACAATACTGTGAGGGGAGTGGGACTTTAATGAGCCAGTTATTACCATTTAGAGTCTGGAATTTTCTACCCTTTGTTTCCGTTTCTTCCACTGTCAAAATTGAATTCAACAGCAAGAATCCATGTCTTCCTTCGTCATACAAACACATTAACTATAGACCTTATTGTGTGAGAGAGTGTGTGTAGAAGAGAGGCAGGGGTTGAGAGAACATCTTTTTTTTTTCTTTTTTTTACTCAAAACTGTGCCAGAAAAAAAGACTCCCAACTCTGAGGCAGACATCTGAAACACTCCTGCCTATTTTATCGAGCACGATGAAGTTCCACTTACTTCTCTCCGGAGTGCTGCTGTGCTCCACCTGAGAATCCGTACTTGTCCACCTCTGTCTCCCCGAGGACAACATTGCCGTTTGCCTCTGGGTCGGACCCTTTCCCATTATCTGTCAGCTTCTCCGCGGTGCCCCGCAAGTGAAGCCCATTGCCCTGCTCAGTTTTTGCCATTTAATCAACATTTATATTTAGCAGAAGCCGCCAGCCGGTCTATAATCTGTTCACATCAGTCACCCTGACGACAAATCTTGAAGGCTTAGCTAACAGCACCTCAAAGCTCTCCATGAAGACGCCCGCCGGCTAAGCTAACCAACTGTCACAGCTAGCTCCGGTTGCTAGGAAGATTTACTTCCTAGCTGCTAGCGCGCTAGTGCTACAAATAAAAAAAGGCAGTTAACGTTAAGGAATTTGTTTCATGATAAACCTGTTCACGTTGGTCGTTCGTTTAACGTTCTGGTCCCTCAAAAATAATGTCAAACTATTAACGAGCAAACACAGCTACCTCGCACCACCTGAAGCTATCATGCTAGCATCACACAACTGTCAGCTGACACGCACCTACCTACTTTAGCCTGAATCTCTGCTGTCAGCAGGAATGTAGGCTAGTTGGTGGCTACAAGGAAGAGAGGCTGTGGAGCAGATAAGTAAACAAAACATCCCTGGCATCCTGTGCCTCTCCACCGCCATCTACCGCTGACAGCCACATATTCAGGTACAGTTTCATCTCTGATATTTTACAGGTTTTAGTGCTCTAATTTAAACACACTTTTTTAGGGTTTGTGTGCTCAGATACAGCTGGTATGTTTCCTACAGCAATAGAAGCTGGAAAACTGTGGATGCAGCAGTAGTCACTCTTTAGAAAATACCTCTGTATGTTTAATCAGAATTGCTTTTATTGCCAAGTAAATTTACACATACGAGGAATTTGGTCTGTTAGTGCCAAAAAAACAAGCAATACTAGAAGTACTTTAAAGATGTAATGAAACTATAAAAAATACAGAGTGTGAATATAAGTATAAATAGAGTGTGACCGATTTTAAACTAGGTGAGGACTGTCCAGATTTATCCAGTACTGCAATAAGTTTGACCTAGATTGCACAAGGTCGCAGTAGATACTGATATTGCAATGTGCAAAATGAGAAACTTATTAACTGTAACTGAAACTTATATTAATGTAATGTCATGTAATAATCTGTGGTCCCCAGTGTTGGAGGAAGTACTCATATCCTTGAACTAGTTATTTAAAGTAGTGAATGTAAAAATACTGTCCTGCGTTCATAATTATACTTTAAATTCAGCAAAACATGCTAAAAGATTTCAAAGTAAGAGCACACATACTGCAGAGTGGCCCTTCCCCATCAGAGTAATATTATAACCTTACTGGATAATTATGGGATATAATTGCATTATACACTCCGTGGTAGTTTAATGCGCGTTATCTTCATTAGTCACATTTGTAAAATCATAAACTGTAAAAAGTACATTTATATGTGATAAATACATGTAATAGACTAAGAAGTACAGTGTTTTCTTTTGGAAACACAGTATAGTGGTGTAGAAGTATGAAACAGCAAAAAATGCTTAAGTCAATTTAAAAATTGTGCTCGGGTAAGTGCACTTTGCTGCCTAACACCACTCATTCTTATGGATTTTCTTATACTCTGTTACATATGTAGACATATATGGAAACACCTGGAATGTTTGTTTACATAAATTTGTCAGTGTTTTTGTATAGTGGATCTTTAAACATGGTCTTCACACTTTGTCAATAATACAGGTTTTCATAATTTCTTTTAAATGTAGCTGCTGCATTACCATATTTAACCCGCTTTGATATTTGCGGCAGTTGAGGATCATATCAAATAAAAGTATTCAGAAACATTTGGTGAATGTGTACCATCATTATAGGAAGTTTATCAACTCATCTCATATTAAAAATTTCTCAATTCACAATGTGTGTCATCTGTGTACAGTACACCGGTTTCTGACAATGAAAAAAAGAACTGCATCCGGAACAATCTCAGGCAAATTTAGTATAAATACTAGATTCTTTATTTAAATATTGTACATATTTTAAAACATATTTACATAAATTAGACCTGCATTGTTACACTGTAGACATTGATGCATCTTTCATACGCACAAACACCGCTTGCTGAAAAGAGGACAATCGTACCGTACAGATTGCAGAAGCACCTTTGAGAACGACTTTACAGGAGAGACAGACGGGCACACTTCATTTACGTCAAACACCGGGCGGCATGACCAAGACGAGACAAGCTTGCAATGACAGGAAAGGCCTCTTGATCACAGGTCTAACTATTTGTTAAGGCTGAAACTGTGCTCACCCTCATACTTAAAGTTCACAGCACCATTACCTATCTCACCACCCCATCCCTCTGCATCTTTTTGTGAAATAAATCTCTGAAGTAAATACAAGTTCAGAACCTTTATACAACATATTTAAACCATTTCTAACAACTGTGTGAAAATAACTTTGTAAAGTGGCTGAGAAAGAAACCATGCAAAGTAGAACGGCGTGAACAGTAAGACAGATAGTATTCAAATAATTGTCTCCATTATGTGTATGAGGACACACCATTAAATCTTTACAGCAGGGCATATAGAGCAGTGCCCCGATCATGTGTTTATATATGGCTTCCCTTCTTTGGTTTCATAAACCTGTCTAAGACTTACAACCAGTCACATACAACTTAAACCAAGACTTTGTTCTGAGAAAAACAACTGTAGGCATAGAAAAGACATTTTACTGTCCCTCTGAACGTTTCTACCCACCCGTCACAGCCATCACACAAGATTCAGAGCACAAGGAATTTACAGTATTGCTGTCTGATGTTTGTAACAACAGATCTTAACTACATACACAAAGAAAATGTGTCTTTGGTGCACCTGCTCTTAAACTGTAAAGACATTGTCCAAACCACTTGGGTGAACTGTTAGATTAAAAAAAGGGACAGACTATCATGAGCAGTACAGTATTATCATTGTCTTTGATTAATGTCGTTTGTTGCAGCACACACACACATTTACACACGCACACTCATTACAATCATGGTGACCATGTTCATATAAATCAAGTCATATACACAGACATCTTAATTAAAAACAAGAAGCAGCAAACACAAGTAAAAAGGGAGAGAAGGAACTGAGAAGTAAAAAACAAAGTTCTCACACACACCTGATTCTTGTTAAGATAGCTGGATCTCTTCTGTCATCCATCACACGTATTTCATTTCAGCAGACACTTCAAACTCTTACTTTGAAAACTAAATAACATTAAAAAAATACATCTTTTCCTTTTGAATTCATGCCTGACCTATCATTGCAACAGGAAGCATTCCCAGATGCTAGCTTTAGCTTTGTGAGATAACAAATATAAACATTCAAATATACCGCACACTCTTCTCACAATAAGCACACGCGTGCACGCACACACACACACTTTTAACATCCTTTCCTACCACACAACAGCCATACCGATCAATCTCAGCACATATCTTCTTGTTCATTTCAGCAAATGTGGAAGTGTGGGATTGATAAAGCTCACTTCAAGATTAATGCTGCGTTCACATGCATTTAGGTAGGCAGTAAACGGCAGACGGACAACACATTGTGGATGGCATGTGGAATAAATATACTTGGGCCAATATTGAATTTAACATCACCATATTTGCCACCATATCCAATAGTTCTCAACGAACAGCTGTTACGTCATCTCCGAACTTATATTTTGAGAAGAATATGCATGCAGAACTGTCGTGGCAGTGGAGGCAGCACATCCTGATATTTGGGAGGCAACTAAAGCGCAATTGGCCTGATGTAGCGCCATGTATGCAGCACTTAAACACACTTGGTTTCTGAGCCAAGGGATTTTAATGAGGCTACATGTCATCTTTGAAGGTGTGCAACAGTAACAGTGCAACACCACAAATTTACGGTCTCATCTCAGAGTCCATCGCCAATCCGCCAGTCCGACTGATAATAATACGGTCTACACAATGTTTGGGCTTGAATACCGTGATATCAAATTCTGAATATTTGTAAAGACTAATTGTGTTGTATTGTTTAGAGAGAATAGAATACAATTTATTAAAGAAAACTATTTTGTGTCTTATTTTATGTGATTTCTCTAGTAATAGTTTCTCCTTGTCCAGATCACAAATGCATTCCCCTTGTGTGAGGACGCATAGTTAAAATTATTCTCAGTTAGCCTCACCGTATTTTACCATCCAGCACTCATCCACTAAAATGATATCCGGTTTGCTGTCTACTGTCTGCCTGAATACACCTGAATGCAGCCCAACATCAACATAGGAAAATATATTTATGAATGCATGTGTACATCTAGTAACGGAATTTACTTTAACGACCAAAGCAGAGACAATTGAAAGGCCAGAACGTAGCCCCGAAAACACAAAAATATTTACAACTTATCAGGATGTGCGCCCCCGGCCGAGTTACGAAACCTGATCAACCTTCACATGTAAGCTCTAAATCTAAGTGTTGTTACGGTTTCCTTTTAGAGGTTTCTTTGATCTGAGCATTTACTAGTACGCTCCTCCATCATTCACATTCCCAAACCCAAGACACTAAAACCCTTGAATCTCACTTTTAACAACACCCATCCTATCCCAACATCAGCTTCGCCAGTCCATCTATATGCTTCAAACACATTTACAACATGGAACAGATTAACAACTGGGACAACAGACAGCTAGATTCAATAGTCAACTCCAGAACTACACTCTAATGAATCCAAAACCATGGCTTACTCCTCTTTTAATATTACTTTTTATCTATATGAGGACTACCAGGTCTTAAGGCCCTCAGTCAACGCAAACTGTCCTGCACTGCCTCTTAGACACATCCACTCACAAGTGTTGATGCCACGCAATGACACGTTAGAGACTGAAATGCATCCCCCCTCAGCCCGTTGTACTCATCTCCTCCTGCATCATGATCAACATGAAAATGTCCTAGCTGCCTGCTTACCCCTCGACCGTTCAAGCACCAAAACAAAACAAGAGGAAGAAAACAAAAAAAATGTACACGGGTAGACGTCAGCCCCGCAGTGAGGAGTGTGCATTGTGTTGGTGGGCCTCCCCTGTCAGCCCACAGGATGCAGTGCATTTTTTGGGAGGGCTGCAGGTGGAAGACTCAGGCTGACGGGAGGGAAGGACCAGCCCCAGAGAAGCACACACACACTGTCGCACACACTTTTAGTCTGTATATTCAGCCACAATGGATAGCAGCACCGTGATATCGTCTGGCTTCCCTCCTGCAGGACAAAAAAAAAAGAAAATAAAGACGAGTGTGAGGAACCGTGCAAATACTTATAACCAGATTTGACCCCCACAAGGCTGCAAGGATATTTGGGGGGGGACAGGTGTGAATATAGCCAAAGATGGCCCTCAACTTGCTCAAGGGTTTTCAAAAGTCCATGGTTCTTTTATTTTCTGTGAACAGGATGTTTCCCGCTGACAAATGGTGTTTTTAAAATGGGAAAAGACAGCATCTGAAGCACTGTATATTTACCTCTTACATTCAGGCCATTGTCACAAGCAAACTGTGCAAAGGGAGACATGTAGTTCGGGTCGTAGGCAAGGTCGTGAGCTTGCTTTGCAATGCTCTGTGCAGTCTGCAGAATGCTATCATAGTTGGTAGTCTGAAATGAGTAAAAATAAAAAGCATTAAATGAGTAAGAAGCAGTTATTCCGCAAACATTTTAATTAAAATGACTAGATACAGCATTTGTGAAAGCATAAATAAGCTGCCACCTTGAGTTTTTTAAGCTCCTGAAGAATCATGTAGTCTGGCATGTTGTCAAAGAGGCCGTCGCTTGCGGTCAGGATGATGTCACCGAGCTGCACGTCGAAAGAGGAGCTGTCAGCTGCTTCAGGGCTAGAGGCAACAGGAGGGGTGCAGCAAGATCAGTCAAAAGTGAAACAGGAGTACGCGGCACTTTAGCCGCTGTAAACAGTTTCCAATATGGAATTAAGCAGGTCAGAAGACACTCTGCCAAATCTCGAGGGTGAGGGTGGATGCGGCGTGGGCGTTTAATCTGACAGCTGACTCGGAAGCAGCCTGCGCTGTGTGTCCTTGCCAGACGCAGAGAGGTCCTGTTGCTTTCTGACACCACAGCCAAGACTCAAGTTATTTTCTGGGAGCCTTTAAATTTATGTTTGTGCTTCATCTTGAGGATTTTATATCAAGGTGATGCAACACAGAGCCATAAATGTACCTATAAAAGGAATGCTTACTATTGATTGAATAACTAAATCTTTAAAATGTTCTCGCCTGAAGAAGCGGATTAAACCAGTTGTAAAAAAAAAAAAAAAAAAACACCTCAAGGCTGCTCCAAGTGGATTACAAAAGGTTTATCCCTCATTAATCAGGCTGCCATTGTCAAAATCAAATTGTGACACTTCTCTGGGTTGCCTGACAAGCCTATGCATACTTCTGTATTGTTTGACTGCGCTTGAAATATTTTATAATCGCAGTGATTCTGGAAATTTCCAGACTTTTTTTCTTAATAAGCATGTGCATGTTTTTTAGATTGTAATAATAAAGATCATGTGTTCACCTTCAAAAGGTTTGAAATGTAACCGAAAACAACAACTATAAACAGGATACAAGATGATTTTCCATGTGGGCGACATTTAAAAAAAATGGTGACATATTTATTGCAGTGTCGTCAAAAGGTCTAGTTTATCCTGCAAACACCGTTTAAATGTTCTTACTGCAACTGGGTTTACTGCCCAAAGGAGAGGATAAAAAATGCTTTAAGAGATCCAGTTCAACTCAGTTGTCACAACACTTGTTTGAAAGCAAAAATCAAAGTAAACTTATTTCCACAAAAATGATTTCACTTTGACCTTTCTCTTATTCACTTAATACTGACCTGTCACTGAGCACCACCCCTTCAGCTCCTGGAGGAGCGATGGACAGCTGGAAGGGCGTGTTAAAATAGTGCTGTTGTTCGTCTGACCGATGAACCACCTCTCCTCCCCGAACCACCAGGAAGCCCGAGTCACCAAGGTTACACGTGTGTAGCTGGTGACTCCGTCGATCCAGAACCACGATACAGGCTGTGCTGCTCCCTATAAAAACAGAAGTGTGCAGACAACAAAAATGTTATGGGCATATACACAGAGAGGTGAAATTTGATAAGTGATCTTCCAGTTTGGACAGGTAAGAACAAAAAAGGGACACAGGCTAAATTAATGGCTCCCTTCCCTTTCAAGACAGGTACAATGCTGAATGAATTTCATGCTTCCATACTGGGTTGGTGAGATTAATGACGCAACTTGCAAGTGGTCTCGCACCAAAAAAAGAAGGAAAACAAACCCAGGGGTCATGGACTACTTCTCCCAGTGACTACAGCTTTGTGCGCCAACAGTCTAAGCAACCTTGAGCAGCGAAGGTCAACCTCAGGACTGGTCACAGCTTCCCAAAATAAAATTAGGCCATTTACCAAACAACGTGATGGGGTGGTGGCCAACATTGAGCGTCTGCGCTGGTTGTAGGTCAGGGATACTGACTCTCAGAAGAAATGTGACCTTGGTCACATGTTTTGATGCGAGTACGCTTTTAAAAACTGTTCAGCCCTTCTGCAGTGTCAGTTACAGATGGATTCTTGACCTTTTGGAGCTCTGGTATGAGGCAAAATGTTCAGCCTACATGTAAAGCCCCACAAGGTCACTGAGTTTAAACTATTATGTGTCGGCATCATGAAATACAGTCTGATTATGTTAGTTAGTTACCTCAGACAGTGATTACATTACTCACTCAAAAGCCCCCATACAAAATAAAATACTGGGTGAAGCTGAAATTCTGCATCTTATTTGCATATTTCATGCACCTTTTGCCAGGTTAGAAAAATATCTGACATGAAATTTTAAATGAAGGTTAGTTATAATAATATTAGAATCCTTGCTAAGCAAGGCCACTACTCATAGTGTGACTCATCCTGCAGCTATGTTATTTATTTAGAGAATGGTTGTTCACATGGGAAGCATGACTCACTCTACCTCTGACTGTGTGTGTGCCACAATATATGGTATCTGTGCGATGCTGTCCCCATGTGTACTCACCTAGCAAGGGAACTTTGTTCTGTAGAAGCTCATAATAGCCAGTGGTCAGGATCCCCACTGGATTACTGGGAGTGAAGCGCCCCTCCTTCACCAGTCGCTCACAGGTTCTCATTAACGTAGCGGAGAACTGGGATGGGTCGACGCCATAGTCACGCCAACCACCTACACCATCTGCAACACCTGATGGAGAAAGGGGGAATAACATTTTTGTTTAGATGTTGTATGGTTTTCACCCACCTGCAAATCAATGCTCACATTGTCATATGTTGGGGTGAAGCGTATCGAGGCACTGAAGAGCGCAAATTGTATGCGGATTCAGAGAACAAAAACAACGATAAAGACCAATAATTTGTCAATTAATCTAGACAATAACTGGAAGTTTTATCAACAATTTAAAATAATTTAATTGTACGGAGACACTGATGTGAGGCACCAAACCCCAGACTCTTAGATTATGAGGTAATGCATTAAAGCTTTATTCACTTATTGTTCAGTCAAATTCATTCTCAGACTTCATGGTTTCACCTCAGGTGCCTGAGAAATGCTCACCACAAGGAAACAACCTGCATGATTAAATTATTAATCATCACTGTTTCTGCCATCCATTGGAACACTTGCTGTCCAACTATCTGTTTCTGTTTGGTTTTCAGTTACATCAGCCCAGCTGGTCCCAAACCACATGCATCACAGCTGTTGTGGTGGACAATGGAGCTAGGGAGAAATAAATTGGATCAATCTATTTCAGATTTGACCAGGGTGGCTTTTAATGGATGTCTGATAAGTGGATAATATGAAGAGCGGAAGGCTGCAAGATTAAACAGTCCCCTAAATGAAACGCAGTTATGGATCATCCAACATCCAAGACACAAATACTTACTTGAAAAAAAGATATTAATGTAAGCTGACTCTGACAAATAATGTTTATAATCCTATACCATTTATCTTGGAAGCACACTAATAGTATTTCAATCTATTGTTTCAAGCCCATGTGCATCTCACTGTTAGTGAGCAAATTGCTCCCGTACTTTACTGTTCATTTAGGTTATGCCTATTTCAAAACATACAGAACCAAAGTTGGGTATGGTGTATTAAACATCTATACTGAAAAGCCCTGTTTTCATGTTTTATCTCCAGCCTTAATTTCCCTTTGTGCCTCCTGTGGAAGGTCCCTCAAATGTGAGACCAAAATAACAGAAAAGACCCCCGGAGATACGTCATATTTCCACCATAAATGTAATTTATTACAGACCATTGTTTGATACCTGATAAAAAGGGGGGAAACACGCTTTGTAGGTATTGACCAAGCCATTTGGTTGGTAAAATAGCCTATTTGCCTGTGCTGACAATCCTGTCAGCTGGGCGATGAGGACAAAGCAATTGCACTAGGCTAAGCTAGCAGGCTAGCTTGACGCTATTAGCAACATGGCTGCCTCCATGCTCAACCATTCTGACCTTTGCAAAACATTGTTATATTAAGTATGAGGCGTTATAACAGGGTCTTTTTCGGCAATTTCCAACTTTAACGAGTCTCATTTACATCTCCTTATTTTATATGTAATATTTATTATGTTTCCGACGTGTATTCTTCGGTTAGAGTTCATCTAGGTGAAAGGTCATTCGGTGTTTCACCTCAAAACTACCCGCTAGCGGCACATAATCGCAGTTTATGCGTAGAATAACAACACTGCAGCTGCACTTTTTGCACTGATCTCTTGTAAACATTTACCCGGCTTTAAGTAGACTTAAGATAAATATCTATTGTGAGGGGAGAAAAGTTATTTATCTATCTGCTGTTGGAGGAGGGGGAGGAGGGGAAGGAGGGGGGGCTGTTGTGTTTTCATCCGAGGGGTCGCTGCACGTGCAGGCTAGCTAAGTGAAGGTCACCTGAGCACAGAGGCTGTCCAGTGTCCACCTGCACGACATAAACACTGATTTCTGTGCCTGAGAGCTTACCTAAAACGTCGGCAGTCCTGTGCCGCGCAATAAAGCAGGCGTCATCTCCGTAGCACATCCCTTTCTTAAGGATCCCCTTACGAAAGTCTTTACCGAAGCCATAGCTGGCGCTTATCAGGCTGTAGTCCCGACCGTCAGTCTGAGAGAGTCCGCCCAGGACAGCCCTGGCTACCAGTCTGCCATAAGACAGTACGGATAACATCCCCCAGCAAGGAACAACTCCGTCTTGTTTAGAGCACACACACACGCTGGATGTCCCCCCCCCCTCCCTCTGTCTCTCTACCCGTCCCGGCCGCCTGTCTGTCAGGCTACTTCTTCGGAACAAGCCCCGGCTGTCTGTCTTTATCCGTCCATTCGGTCCTGACCGGCCTGCTTCGTGAGAGTAACGTGGCCCCAGCAGCGGTTGCTAACTCGCATAAATACGCCACCGTCTGTCGAGACCGATTGAGGTCCAGTTTATGTCTCAGGTGTGTATTTCATGGATGCAGTTCCTCCGCTGGGCTCTCTCCTCCCCGACATGTTTCCACTGTGTTACCGGACCGAATGCTGCGAGTACATACGGGTATCTGACGGCCGTTTACAATCTTGACGTCAGGGCTCACATGTGTCATCCAATGAGAGAGCAGCCCGCAGCCCCATTACATGAGCAGTTCACAGAGCCGCTAATAGAGAGCTCGCGGTGCCTCTGAACTGCGCAGACTTCGGAGGTGCACTTGTTCTGAGTGACTGGATATCATGGTTGCCCGTTGGGCGGAACCAGCGTTAGCACAATTTCACCCACTTACATTATGATAATGTTAATAATATCGTCATTTGATAATTCAATATCTTGAGCTACTAAAACTCGCAAGTCAAATTATGTGTCTTTTTGTTCCAATTAAAGGTACCTGTTGTGTTGTGTGATAAAATTTGCCCAAGCTAGGTTAAGCTAGCTCCGTTTCTGTCCTTAAATAAGTGGCACTCGTACGCTACAGTCTTCTCATAGCACAACATGTCTGTGCATGTAACATTAATATTTTTATCGGAGTTTTTTTGGCTTTTGCGCGATCACTCCACGGATGTGCCCCCGCCTCACGCTGCGGAGCAAAACGACCGCCCCCCCGTTCCGGACGACACCACCCTGAGCAGAGCTAGAGAGAAGAACCCATAACGGAACAGACAGGGAGAGAGGACAACAACGCATTTATCACCGAATTGCCATCGAAGCAGACCGCTAAAGCCCCATTTCACGGTGAGAAATAATTCATTTATGCTTAGTGAAGATGTTATGGACTTTGTGGTTAGGCTCGACGGGAGAGCAAAGCCGTCATTTTTAATCAAATTTAGCGTTAGTGGTTCGGTTCGGCTTAGCTAAGCGAATGGGCATGATGATAATGATGCAATGGTCGCCTGTCGCTGTTTTAAAATGAAAACAACACATTTCACCGTCAGTTTATAATGGTTAAGATTGATTTTATCAATTCAACCAATTTTAGACGAACCACCCGACGAGAGAATGATAATGGGAGTCTTTAATATTTTAATCAGAATGACGATGCTCCTCTTTAAAGGATTGAATAAGGCTATTTGCTGCCATATGGCTTCCAGATGGATACAATTGGCTCGCTACATATAAAAAAACAACAACTCCATTATCGCTCATGCTTCTTATTATAAAACATAAATGGTAACAATATGCTTCTTTCAATGTAATCCTATGGAGCAGGTGGGGAAAAAAAGAGCAGGGAGAGCAATGTTTCTTTTTGTAATACTTTATTGTTTTTATTACGTTGACCTCAGAAACACTTCATTTCAGGGCCATGATGGGGAGGTTATGTGAGCTGGCTCTTGGGAGCCTCCTTCTTGTGTTTCTCCTAAACACTGAATCGACATGGGCTAAAAAAGGTGGCAGCAGCAGCAGCGGCAGGAAAAGCACATCATCCTCCAGCAACAGGGGTGGGACACAATCAAAACCATCCAGTACCAATCGAAACACCAATCCATATCCCTCTGGTGGAAGTTATCCCGGAGCTGGTAACACTAATCCAGGAGGAGGATATCCCAGACAAAACCCAGGAAGTTATCCAGGAGCTGGTAACTCTAATCCAGGAGGATATCCCAGACAAAACCCAGGAAGTTATCCAGGAGCTGGTAGTAACCCTAACCAGTATCCTGGTAGAGCCAATCCTGGAGGGTACCCAAATCAGAATCCAGCAGGTGGATACCCAGCCGCAGGAGGATATCCAAATCAAAACCCAGCGAGAGGGAACTACCCAAATCAGAATCCAGCTGCTGGAGGCTACCCCAACCAATATCCAGGCAGAGCTGGTACCAACCAAGGAGGATATCCCAACCAGTACCCAGCTGGAGGAGGTTATCCCAATCAGTATCCAGGTGCTGGGGGCTACCCAGCTGCAGGTGGCTATCCTAACCAAAGGTCCCCGTACCAGTACCCAGCAGCAGGCGGTTACCCAGTCAGAGGTGGGAACACAGGTTGGGGTCAGGGTCAGGCTGGTGGGTACCCAGGGGGTCACCCCTATGGTGGCGGTGGTTACGCTGGTGGCTATCCCGGTGGTGCCGCTGGTGGTTACCCAAACTGGAACCCAAATAATAAGATCCTCAGTCCTGGCTTTGGTGGAGGAGGCTACGGACATGGTGGTTATGGTGGTGGGATGGGAGGCTCTCCTTTCTCTCGTTCTGTGCAGAGTATGGGATACCAGCCCAAGTCTTCAGGCTTTGCCAAAAAAGCTATTATGGCAGCTGGTGTCGGCGCTGTGGCTGGAATGGCTGTTGGATATGGACTCGGCCGCTTCCCTCGACCACATTTCAACTTTCGCAACCCTGAAGAAGAGCACTACTACAACAACTACATGTACCGCCGTTACGGCACCCAGTCCACAGATGAGAAAGACTACGGCCGTGATTACGTCTACAAGCTTCCTCCACGGGCAGAGACTTATGACAAGTTCATGTCTCGCTGTATGAATAGGACTGACCTTATTAAAGATCAGGGCAGCAGCTCTACCACTCCAAACAATCAGGGTGGAGGTGATGAAGATGATGACACCGTCAGCATTGAGGAGATTGGATATCCATCCCTAATTGAGCAATTGAAGGCCCGGCGCTGTGTTGAGTTGTACATGGAATATTCTGAGAAATTTCTGGAAGAACGAAAAGCAGAGCAACAGTCCCAGCCTGGTAATCGTCAACAGTACCTGCCTGGAAATCGCTGCAGCCCACTGAGCGACGGGGTTATTCAGCTTTTTACCTCCCTCATCATGCTACTGTCCAGCATGCTCCTTCTGCAGTGAGAACACCCTAAAGGGATTTCTACTTCCTCCATTATATCTGCATCCCGCATCTGGCTAATGTAGTTTACCTCCATTATGTCCACAGTAAAAACATAGCTGTATACTTGCAAGCTCTGTGGGTCGTATTAAGTCAGACGTTTATTATTTCCAGAGAAAACTTTCAAATAGTAACAAAATTATATTGTGTGTATAGTAACTAAAGCAGACAATTTTAAGAGGCGGCAGTCATGTAATATTTTGACAGATCAGTTTTGTGTTGTGCAAACTGCACTTTGTTTTAATTTTTATCAAGAATTCATTTTGCACTTTTCTAATCCCACATTGTTGAGCACTGAATGCATAGAAAAGAAATTCAGGGTACTTGCGTTAAGTTTTTTGTGACAATTTATTATGACAATAGGTCTTCTACTGTTGGTAAAATAGGAATATGACATTAAGAGTTTTATATATATACAAAGTCATCCAGTTAACATCATCACATCATTCATTAATCATTTTCATAGACTGGAGTATCCAACAAACTGTCATTGGCTATATATGCTTTACCGAATATATGATCATTTAAAGGATAAGGATAATGGCTCTATACAACTCGTCCAGTGTAATCAAAGTCAAATTGATCTGAAAGATGTTATTTGCATTCTGTTTCTTCCCTTTAGCCCCTTAATTCAAAGTGTAAACATGCACCCAGGGGCTTCCACAGACTTTAATTACGCTGGACGAGCTGTGTGGAGCCATTTGATCCTTTTTTGGGTGTGAAGCTCCAGAAATGTTTTGTGGACAGCTAAATTCCACACGACTTTCCATCAGCATAGTAATGAGTAGATAATGACTGAATTATCCGTGAATTATCAGTTTGTGTGAATTTATCCATTAAGCCAAAGTTCCACTATTAAATCTGAATACACATCAATATAAGACCGATTGTCATTGTGTTTCAGCGACAGTCCCCACCTCCAAATGTGCTTTGATGTATTATCATTAAGACAGTAGAAGTACAAGTCTTCAGGCCCCACTGTGGTTTGCTGGTGGTTTGCTCTAAATGCTGATGGATTTGCAGCAATGTTTGGCTTTGCAGTGTTGTGTAATAGCCCTGATGAGACCATTTAATGTTCACAAGATAATAGACGGTCTCATTTTGGTACCGAAAATTGTAGACGTCCCATTACTTGTGGTAAAATGATTGAATATCCCACAATTAATTAAACAAAGTTATAAGACAGTAAAGCCCCACTCCTTCTCAGGTACATACTAAGGTACATACTAACACACATTATTTGTTATTGCATGTAATAGCCCTTTACAGAAAGGGGCTTTAGGTGAATGTGTGTCCTTTGATTTGCAGCAGATGGTGTCATTAGTGGTGTTGCTACCTTGCCTGCAGCTGTAGAGAACAATAAAAGCATTTGTTGACAATAGCTCCTGATGCTTTTAGCCTGTGTTGTGTTAGCATGTTGATAGCTAGGCTTTTGCACCAATACGATCTACAACAATTCAACACTTTGATCCTATATTCTCAGCACTAACTCTGCTTTAATCCTGTGCCTCAACCTTACTCATCATCAAACACAGACTCTTAATGTCACATCTATTATCAGACGGACCAGATTAACACTGGAAGTGAAAGTAGACACTGGCTTAAATTAACTGGAAAATTAAATCTGCTGCCGAGGTTAGATTTGTTCTGAAATCTTGCGACAACCTTGGATTCTTGTTCTGGGTTATTCAAGTTTCCAGTGACAGTCTAATTATCCATACTTTCCAGTCAGATCTTCCAGGCTTGTGCTGGTCAGTACATCTCTGCGTCTTCCTCGCTCTAAGGTGAGGTATTGGCGGGTCTGTAAATATCTCTGTTTGCTTTTTCTAAACTCTTGCCTCCCCTGGCTGTCAGGATGTGTGTCCCTGCAGGAATGAAAATTCTGCTCTCCCTTTCCTTCAAAGTCAGTTAAGTGGACTTGTAACTCCCACTAGATTTGTGGGGTTGTGTATAGTGAAGTTTGTCTGTACATCATTCCTCTGTGTTTGTTATTCTTTTACTCCTCCTGCTTGTTTTCTTTTTATCTGAATGTTTTAATTCTTTCTTTAACTTTGCACTTTGTGACCATGGTTTGATTACAATTGTAGGCTGTCAGTGAGGGAAGAAGTATCACTGTTCATTTCAGTTTTTCAGTGTACTTGTATTCAGTAAAGTCTGTTGTCGGTACACATTACGCAATACTTAATGTGTTATGGCTTCATTGTTGCTTTGCTCTGATTGGACCAGTCGCCCTTCAAATCCCTGTTTTGTTTCCACACTCCGCCCAAGGCCTCTCCTGTTCCTGTTGTTGATTCTGGTAAAAATGTTTTCAATTGATTTTGAAGTTAATATTTTACATTTTCATACTGTGTCACATTTTCATACAATCTTGTCTGTAGAATATCTTTAAAGTGCACTTATGTCCCTTCAGGAGTAGATATTCTGTAACTGTGTCATTGAACTCATGTTGGGAATGTAGACTGTTTGAAACTTCTGGTTTGGCCTGCAGTTGTAAACACTTTGAGTTACTCATCCAGTAATATGACTAATATAGTTTGTCATGGATGTTTATGTGTTAAATAAAACAAGTAATAAATACCAGTTTCTCTGTCTGTCTGAATGATTTAATATCACAAACACTGTCTATAAACTATTCCTATTTATTTTAAACTGATTGGATAGTTACATCAAATATATGTAACATAGAACAAAGAAAGTGAAACAAGATGAACTATTTCTGTTTTCGGATTCATTATACAATTAAACTCTCAGACAAAAGTTGATGTCAAGCTTCTGTTATTTTGCCATTTGAGTACAGAATATACAGCAGTTTTCAAAAAAATTCTATTTGAGAAAATGATGGTACGACAATTTTGTGATCTAGTCATTTTCAGTGGAAATTCTTACATTTCACCTTTTTAAATTGGAAAGTTCATTTTACTGTTAAATTTAAAGGTGCAATATTTAAGCATATGCATTCTATGAGACACAAATTCTTAAATATTGCTCATAAGAAATAGGGTCCAGCATCCCGGGAAAAACTGCTAACTGTAGCTACCATTAGCTAGCTAGCGCAGTTAGCCATGTATGGTCTATAAAATGATAATATATATATATTGATTAGTGCTCCACAAGGCGCAAATTGTTGTTTTATTGTAGAATCTATTCTCCTCTGAGGTTGATAAATTACCCTGAAGTCCCAGAAAAAATTACAGAGGATGTGACCTCCTGTTGTCACATGTAAGTGGTAATATGACCATTTTAAAGAGAAATAATAAACAATAAAGGACATGAGGATGATTTGTTCAAAGGAGGTTTTATTTCATTTGTTTTGATGATCTTTTCCCCAGTGATCAGATATCAAATGTCTCTTATCCAGACTGCTATGAGGAAAGACACCACATGTCCCAGTGTGAGAAAGATGTTAGTCAGGGGTGCAGGGGCAGCTGCCTTAACAAAGGCTCTCCATTGAGACTGGTTGCGAAACTCTTGACGTTCATTGTAGTAAAGCCGCTGCTCTTGCTCATGGGAGGATGTCTTATGGCTGTGATGACCCCCAGATCTGTGCTTTTGCTTACCAAGGAACCCTAGCCCGTACCCGGTGCCTGTGCCTCCCAGCATCCCTGCTGCCGCTGCTCCAGCCCACTTCAGGCCCTGCTTGGAGAGGCCTCGGTTCTGCGAAGGAGGCCCTTTGTCTCCATCACCTTTTCCTCGACCCTTAAAGATGCCTCCGCGCTTAGCGTATGCGTACTGTGCACCTGGGCATAGAGCTGCCATGAGCAACAGCCAAACCCACAGTGAGAGAAGCTTCTGCTGGCCAGTCATTACTGCAGATCTGAACCCTGCAAAAACACACCTACATGTGTAAACAAGAGTGACAGGTGAAGACTGAGTTGAATAAATAACTGATGATATTAGAATGATATCACGCTGTCTATGTATTTTGGTATGGTATATTTTAGAGACAAAGAGAGAGGAGTCTGTAAAGTCTGTTGGCTGCTGTTCAAACAGGAATTAAAGCTTTTGATTTTGCTCACTGAACATCTGAAGTCACATGCTCACCAGCACAAACACAACAGACATCCAGAATGATCCACATGCTCTGTCAACACTGGGATTAGCTGGTCATTATGTGTCTGATGCATATTTCAACCTTTCAGGATTGCATTTGTTTTCATCGGCTCTGATAAGCAGCAGATGTCCCCCCATATATTCACATAGTTTGTCAGAGTTTGGAGATAATGAACAAAACTTCAAATCAAACAGGTCAAACATGTTGATACCAGGGATGCACAATATTGGATTTGTTGCTGATATCTGAAATGCTGATGTTTCTAAACTCAGTTTGGCTGATGCCGATATGTGCACATATTTTTTCCGCTTAATTGCAGAGAACATCAACTTTCTCCTATAGTGGAATGACAATGTTATTACGCCCACTTTATTGCTGGATGCAGACATGAATTCATTTTCAAAATGTACAAATTCACAGAAATCAGCAAAACCTCTATCAATCATTACAAAACCAATATTATCGTGCATCCCTGGTTGATACCATCTATTTTGCAATGAACAACATAAAGATGTAATGAATATTAGTTAACAGTTGTCTTTACCTTTCTGATCGGTCACACTGAGAGGTCGTGATCCTGGAGCAGCTGTCCTTTCCCAAACCGCAACACATTCAGCAGAGCAGCATTTTGGTACCTGCATCATTTCTACACCAACATCCACTCAACAGCAAGCAAACACAGCTCCTCCCCAAAACAAACCCTGCTCTGCCATTGGTTGAAGGTCAATAATACAGTACAGGTTGAATGAGTTTAGCTGATGGTGGCATTTCACATACAGTTTCCTCTCATTATTCACTAACTGCAAAGGCTAGAGCAGCTGCCATCTGTATGTTTGTACTTACTTTTGTTCATTAAAAGCTTACATGTTGGTGCCTGCAGTGTTGGGAAAGTTCACTTTCTACATGAACTAGTTCAAAGTTCAGTTCACAAACTTTAAAATGAACTAGTTCAGTTCATAGTTCATAATTCAACATTTTGAACTAAGTTCACAGGTCCAGATATGAACTAGTTCATAGTTTTTTTTTTTCAATATGTTGATGCAAGCTATTATTTTTAAAAATTATTGCCACAGCCCACATAGAACCACAGACAGCTATTATTTTATCAGTTTTAACACTGAAACTGCAGCTCTCCCACAATATTCTGCAAAACCAGGTTGTCCAGCTGCGGCTGGGAGATGAAGACAGTGGAGCCGCTACTGTTAGCCGTTAATGTGATTTGGGTGGTAGAGGATCTGTTTTGGCTCGCCGTTGCCGTGTCTTTTGATTTTTTATTCACTTGCACATACCTTGAAAGGCTCGCCGGGTGCTTTAGTTCAATGTGCCGTTTCAGGTTTGTGGTACAGGATAGAGTACAAATAAAAAAATAGAAAATTAAATAAGTAAATAAATAATTTTAAAAAAAGAAGAAAAAAGGGAAAAATAAAATAATAAATAAATAGATAGTTCAGACAGTGGCTTCAGGGAAAAACTTTTTATAATGACTCAGTAAGGTATTACTTTTTTGTTATTTAACAAAATCAGAGATTTAAGCAAAGAGCTCAGTTCCAGCAGAAAAGGAGCAAATTATCTTCTGGGATAACAGCAAATAACATGTTTAAGGGTAAGAGAATGGACAGAGTTAGCAGCATCAAAAAAATGAGATTCGACAACATCACTCCAAAACTTTTTAGATATATCACAATAAAAAAACAGATGCAAAGCCTTCATTTGTTTTTGCCTCCATGCTTAGCACATTGATGACGCATGCGGCGGTGCGACTCTGTGGTGGCTGGTGTTGCCAGTGTTCTGTCCGTTCAGGACGAATTAATCTGTGTTCGTTTGGTATGCAGCTGTTTCTGTCTGAAATAATTAAGTTTCATTTTGATCGAAAGTAAAGCGAGTTGCACAAACCTCTCGTCCAGCGTCCTTCATATACACAACAGCCAGATTGGGTGTTTTTCTGCTGCACGGCCTGTTCACGGGGTGTTTTAGCCGGTTTTCGCCTGGAAGGCTCGATGGAAATCTGGCACTGTCTTGAATGAAGTTAAACTGTGACAACGCGCCGTTCACAAACGCCAGAATGAACACGCGCTCCCAATAACGTTCATCAGGCAGAATACAGTACGTTTAGTTCACGTTCGCCCAAAATATGAACGAGTTCATGAACGATCGTTTATTGAACGAGTTCAGGCACAACACTGGGTGCCTGTATGATTCTAATGTTAAGCAGTGTTTAGGGAAAACTTTAAACTGGGACCTTTTTTTTTTATTACTTAATATGTAATATGTAAGATTTTTGGTTGAAAACAATAAAAACTTACATTATCAACAGAATGTGAACAAGGAACAGTTTTGACATTAATCACCTTCCTATATTGTGCTGCAGAGCAACATGCTTTTTGTATGCTAACCAGCTAGCCCGGCCTAAAGCTCTGGTTCTGGCAGTGCTCCTAGATCCCAGTCTCCAAGCTGCACCGCTAACTGAGTCAACTAAACTACCTAGCTAATGAATTTAACAGGTGGGTAATTCTTACACATTACACCTTTAATTTGCATGGTTGCTTTTTTTTATGCCTAAATTAAGCATAATATGTCAAATTAGGCTCTGCTGTTTTCTGGTCTTAAAAACTACCACCCAAATCCCCCTAAACAACCCATCCCTCTAGCTGGCGAGTAACCGCCAACTGCTGTTAGCTGTAGCTCCAGTTAGCCAGCTAGTTCAGAAATGCAGCTAGCAGTCTGGACTTGGAGCACAGGGAACTAAGGTGTTTAAACCGCCAGCACAGGAGCTTTGGATCAGGATGGGCCGGGGCTAGCTGGTTAGCTTGCTAAACATGCTTTGCAACAGATTATAGATTATAGCGTCAAAACTGGTATAGCTACACATTCTGTTGATAATGTTATATTACTGTAAATTTTTGAATGTTTTCAACCAAAATTCTTATATATAGCACCTTTAATCAGTAGATGAATAACATAGCAGCATATGAGCTAAGGTGTTGTACCTCTGCATTCCAATAACATTTTAATTTATTGTACCTGAAATCCAGAACATAAAACCAACTATGAATTTTAGATGTTTTTTCTTTTTTACTCTCTAAGAGGGACTATTAGAGATGTTTGAGACCATCTCATCATGAAGAACCCAATTTTGCTTATGAATGGTTGCAGTCATCTTGCAGAGCAAGAATGGAGTCAACTGTATCAAGCTGGCTTTGTGAATTTGACCCTGACCGTCTGAAATATTAAGATCAAAAGTCAAGAGGATGTTGAACAAGACAGACGATTGTTCATAAAGACTGGTGAGGCTGGTAAAAATTCCAAAAATACAAATGATTGGGGAGGATTTCTTTGGGCCAAATCATAGTTCTTTGATTTGTGTCATGGGTACAGAAGCTCCCCTTGTTCACTATCACTTTAACAATGGCTGAATTTTCTGTGTAGCTGGAAGCATGCAAGTTGCACAGAACTCAAACTTCTGGTCAGGGGAGGCGACACAATGCAGAAACTTAGCCAGAGGGAAGCTTTTTGGATTCAAAGACTGGATGTGTTAAAGATTTGGCATGTTTTGAGACTGCCACAGACATAGAGGCATGCTGTTGCACTTGGAAGAATAAAGAATCCTATCTTCCAGCAAAAATCAAAGTTTATGTTGACCTTGACTGACAACTAACTGTGCATCGTTACTCTGCATACAACCTACATTGTTATATTACTCAGAAAAATAAAGCTTGACAATATTTATAGTTATTGCTTGTTTTTGATAAGCATATTTGCTTTTGAGACATGCATACCTAGACCCAGACATAGTGATTCTAATTTCTTATACTAAAGGTTAGTTTTTTAAACTAGTCCGAAGGGTATTTCAAGAAAATAATGTAAAGTGCTATGTCTGTTTTTATTCAGAATTCTTTATTAATCCCCAGGGGGAAATTATTTAAATACATTTAAGCAATTAGAAACAAATCACTTTAGAAAGAAACTTTATTAGATAAATAATGAAATCACATATATTTTGATATGTACATTTTAAACAATACAAAAAAAGAAAAATCTATGTACAGTATTGCACAACACTCAAAAATGCAAACGCACATCTCAGGCTGTTGGTCGCAGCATTTCTTCTCCACAACCGTGGGCATTTCCCCTGCATCTCTGGGCTGGAGTTGGACAGGAGGTGCTGTTGGAGGAGCAGCAGGGGCTGAGTGGCTGAGGACATCACAGATGAGGCTGGGGTCCCATGCCTCCAATATCTTGCGTGCCTGATGTACATCCAAGCGTTGAATTTGCACCTAGTAATTACAAGATAACATATATACTAGTAAAAATGTTTAGTGAGGCTCATAACATCCACAGCTAAACAGCTAACAACTATTACCTTAGATACAATGATAATAGATAATTGTTTGTGTTAAGAAACAGACTATTACTACTGACACTACTTACACATTCAAATGCAATCCTCTGCAATCTCAAATGTTCGACTCGAGCAATGTCATCTGCACGGAGGTCATCGGTAAGGTAAAGCCATGTGAAAGTCACTGTAAAGCGTTTTATATCTAGCTGTGTGGAGTGTAGCTCACGTTATTACCGATTCACGTGCATGTCGTTTACCTGGGCTCTTTAATCGCGTGCAGGTCGTGTGCGTCGCGTGCACTCATGATAACCATTTACCTAATCGAAAAACAATTCCGACACCAAGCAACAAAATGAGCTTTCCACATCGGTTTTTAACTATTTAGATATAGGTTTTTTTTTCTTGTGTTTTCTTGCCATTTTCTCCCACACACCGCCACAAGAAATAATGGCAGACAGAATTAACAACAAGTACGCAATTTCGGAGACACTGGACATTTTCCATAATGACATATCTCCATTGATGAAAGGATGGTGGCATCCAAGGCCCGCATCAGCATGAAACAGTATATGAAAGACAAGCCAACAAAGTGGGGGTACAAACTGTTTGTGCTTGCAGGCTCCGAAACAGCCTATACCCGGAACTTTTTTGTGTTCTCTGGTAAGAGTGCGTTCACAACAGGCCAGGGTCTGAGCTACTCATCAGTGATGGACCCTCTGACATTTCCTCTGCTTGGTGGGGGCTACACACTGTATGTGGACAATTTCTACACTAGCCCTGCCCTCTTGCGGGATTTGTCCAAAAAAAACATTGGCTGTTGTGGGACCATAAGGAAGAATTATGTTGGTTTTCCACAGATTGAGGATAATGACTTACCCAAAAAGGCTGAGAGGGGAGATCTGTGGTGGATTAGGAACGACAAACTCCTGTTTGTGAAGTGGATGGACACCCGGGAAATGAGCATGTGCTCTACAGTGCATGAAGCCTTCAGTGGACGGACGGTGAAACGGAAAGTGAAAGAGGCTGGTGTGTGGCAGACCAAGGCCATACCTGTTCCAGACGCTGTAGTTGATTACAATGAAAACATGGGCGGTGTGGATTTGTCCGATGCTTTGATTGGATACTACAGTGTCCACCACAAAACCATGAAGTGGTACAAAACTTTCTTTTACCATTTTGTGGACATTGCCGTGGTGAACAGTTTCCTTCTCCACAAGGAGCTGTTCAAGATCAGGAATGAGCCCACCATGATTAAGCCACACACCCAGAAGACTTTCAGGGAGCAGCTTGCTGCAGAGATGGTGGAGTTTGCTGAAGGCTCAGCACCACCACCACCACCAAAACTCACCTGCATGCCTATGTACTATGGGAGCAATGCCACACAGTCCAGGAGGTACTGCAGGTTGTGCCAGGATGCTGGCTTGCCAAGGGTGATGACACCTGTTTACTGCAGTCAATGCCAGGTCCCTCTGTGCTTCACATAAAGGAGAACTGTTTCTAGTAGTGGCATGACGCACATTAGTGTCAATATATTTGATGTTCGAAGTTCTTGCCAGTGTGTTTTTCTAGAAGTGATTCCTATTTTATTAGTGTAAATATAGTTGATGTTCAAAATTCTTGCCAGTGTGTTTTTCTAGAAGTGATTCTTGTTTTTACTTGTGTTTTTACAGTTTGGTTTCATTGTTCTTTATTGTTCTATATATCTATATCTATATCTATATCTATCTATATCTCTCTATATATATATATTAGGGCTGTCAAAGTTAGCGCGTTAATCGCACGTTAACGCAACATCCTCTTAACGCCGTTTTTTTAATTTTTTTAACGCGCGATTAACGCTCGGTATTAAAAAAAAAAAAAGGAACGCGCATTGTTTGATTTACGGCCGTCAATGGCACCTGTAGTCTTGATCCAGAGGGTGGCAGAAGAATAAGAAAGGGAATCAGAAGGGGAAGAAGCAGGGTTGGCGTTCGGGAAAAACACGGTGGACTGAAAAGCGAAAGTGAAAGTAAATGGAGAAAGGACTTATGATCGGCAAATTCACTTTCAAAACACTGCCAGATGGTTCGGTCCATAGGACAAACGTTATCTGCACGTACTGTCGACATGAAATGAGTTACCATTGAAGTACGTCGTCCAGTCTCAGATATCATTTGCAAGTCAAAAACACTGCAGATGCAGAGAGCCCCCCCCCCCAAAAAGCAGACATCACCATGTTTTGATCCCATTTAGGGTGACGGGATGTTTTTTGAGCCTTTTATTTTCCTGAATGATTTGAAGTGTTGAATAAACATTTTCATAAAGCAAGCATATTTGCCCTTTCTTATGTTGTTAAAAGTATTAAGAACATGAACAAAATACATTAAGGTACATTTAGAACAGAAAAAATGTGCCAAAAAATTGTGATTAATTTGCGATTAATCGCGAGTTAACTATGGACAAAATAGGATCAATCGCGATTAAAAAAATTAATCGTTTGACAGCCCTAATATATATATATATATATATATATATATATATATATATATATATATATAATATTATATTATTAAATCTGCTCCAGTTGGAGTCAAACCTCAGTTCCTTTGTATGGTTTTCTCTGAATGGGAAAATGTTTTGGGCTGCAACTGCATGATTCAAAGGGGATATTCACTCTAAAAGTGTACGGTTTTGTTGGGTGGAAATGAAATCATTCATTCATTTATGCTGTGTTCCATCTTCATTTACTCTGATCCAGTTACATCTATACAAATGCTTACACCTTTTCAGAAATCTCACAAGTGTTACCTTTATTATGATACAAGATTATTCATGTAGACCATGTAGTTGCAGAGATATACCCTATTCATTATGGGCATGTCATTTTTGAGCAGAGGCCTGAGCCAGAGGCCTAGGGCCTAACAGGTTAATGATGTAGCCTCTTTAATAAAGGCTTTGGAGTTGCCTTGGTTGCCTCTGGTTTTTGCATAGAACCATGTTTCATTGCTCTTTTGCAGCTTTGCAGTTACATGACCCAAAATATAATGAAACACATTTGATGTTATCCTTTGCTACGTGTTAAAATTTGTAATTGGGCATCCAGTTACCGTCACAGATCCCTGCTTCATGTTTTGGTCGTGTGAAAACTGGTACAAGATACAAACAAGATAAAAACTGGATGAGGAAAGGATTTAGATCATCTGTAGGCCGATAACACAGATAGAAAAACTTCATAGTTCCTTGATTTCGCCTGGAGAAATGTTCCCATGTTTACTATTTTGACCAGTCTCTACGGAACAAGATGGCTCTTGTTCTATATCCTCTGGACTCATCACATCACAGTCTTGGTATTTCATGTGAAAGGCTTCTGGTTGCTGTCATTAACTCTATTCTTGTTCTGTATGAGGAATACATCCACTACCACTTTTAGGGAAGACACTCTATAAAAAAGAAGCCATTCAGTAGAGTTATCATTATGTGAAGGTAAATGTTTATTCCAGCAGGTTTTGGGACAACATGACAACATACACGACTGGGTATCACGTTTACACAAAACTCTGAAGAACTTAGAAACATAATTATTCTCTTTACATTATAATACAGTAACAAAGTATTGTCATTCTTTCCAAAGTGTTCAGTGATAAACCCCTCTTGTCTGTGCTCAATGTGCTTTGCACCACATGCTGTTAAATGTTGGTCAAGCACTCATGCTCATCCGACAAAGGTATTTCTTCACATTTTCCTTCATGTGCAAAAATTAAAACTCATGCAGAGAAACGTTTCTTCTTCAAGTGATTTGGTGAATTTTCTGCACATTTATATTTTTCTGCATAGAACAGCTCGACACGAAAAATAAAAGTGTTCGCCACTCTGTATTAAAATGTGCCAAATGTGTTGCATGACCCAGTTTTTTCCTTTTTCCAGCGATGACTGAAGTTGTTTCAGGCCCAGAAGCTTGCAGCTGGAAGCACTGTGCAGCATTCCTGATCTGAGCCCGTCTACGGAATCTAGATGACGTTCTCAAAGAGCTGCATGGAAGCCATTATATTTTCATCCTGTTGAGAAAGGAAAACACAAGGCTGCATTAACTCTGACCTCTCACCATGTGGTAGAACTTGTCGGTGTGATGATGCCTTTACCTTTTGGCAGGTTTCTATGAATTCATCGATTGTCACCACTCCATCTCTGTTCCGATCCATTTTCTAGAAAATGTCAGAAATGCAATAATATATATTCAGATGCCAAAGGATTAGTCTTTGTGCTTTGCAGAGATAGCATACCTGGAAGAATCTCTCCACATGCTCGTAGGGGGATTCATCTCGCACACTGGGTAAGGTGTACCGGCCCATCATGTCATAAATGGAGGTCATTATTGCCATCATCTCCTGCAGGAAACCAGAAACACATACAGCACTTGCACATCTCAGTGTCCAGAATATAATGATAGCACTTATATGTATATGTTATATGATATGTCCAAGTTTGTAAGTGTCATACGCCATGTGCCGTATTGACACGTCAGGTTCAAATCATGTGTTTATTACCTGACTTTCACATGGGGAGTTATGTAAAGAACACAAATTTTAAAGCCTGTCACCACTGGATATTTTTAAGGAAACTGTGGGACATTTCCAGCCGTGTTTGTGGTGACCAAAACCTTTTATTTTTCACGGAAGTTGGGTCATCTACATACACGTTTGTGGTGACAGAATCAGGTGTTTTTAGGAACACCTCCAGAGATTACCAACTGTTTGTGGCCACCAAAACAAATACTTTGGGCCTAAACCTAACCAGAGAATAATCTCAGCGTTATGACAAGACAGGAATAGAAAACTAAAGCGAAACATAACACTTTAACCTGTCTGTGGTTTTGCAGAAATGTACTGAGCTTACATTTTTTTCCAGTGCGACTGGGTCGCGTCACGTACCTCTTTAGTGATGTAGCCGTCTTTGTTGATGTCATACAGGTTGAATGCCCATCGCAGTTTCTCTGGAACAGAGCCTCTGAGCAGCACAGACAATCCAATCACAAAGTCCTGTAACAGCAGGAGGAGGTTTAATAATTAGCTTCGTTTAAGCACAAATCATTGTGGTTAAAACTAAAACCCAGCCACCCATGTTACGTAACGACACAAACACGCAGTCTCCGGTGGACTCACTTCAAACCGAATGGAGCCACTTCGGTCCATGTCAAATGCGTTGAACAAGAAATGTGCGTACATGGTTGCGTCTGGGAACATACAGGGAAAATCCAGGGCATATCAACAGAAATCAACTTGTCAAATTAAGCATGCTGTTCCAAACGTCAGTGAGATTTACTGAGTCAGTGAAGGCAGCCTTGTACAGTCTTGTATAATAACAGTTTTCCTGTACCTCCTTGTGGGAAGAACTGTGAGTAAATGCTCTTAAAGGTTTCCTCATCGACGAGCCCACTGGGACACTCCTGTTGGAAGAAAAAACATCAACATCTTTTCAGTTACCTAGATATATACTGCCAGTCAGGGTATTTGTACCAGCAACCTCCTTGTCTCTAACTTTTAGGCCACCACTGCCCTTTGTTTAAAATTGTGTCCAGGATTAAATTGGTTGAAATCAGCTTCACGTTCTACTCAGCCAGCATGCTGCCATCAGCATATACAGTAAATGTTTACATCTTATTCCAAAGAGAGAAGTTTGTATAAGCATAGAAGGATCTTGTGTCTAAATGGGCATGTAATACCTAATAAACATATTACAGGGTCTGTAAATCAATCAGTCACAAATGGCCAAAACAACAGCACAACAAAGTGTTTGAAAAGAAAGAAAGAAAGAAAGAAAGAAAGAAAGAAAGAAAGAAAGAAAGCTTCATAGAGGTTTATTTTTTTTCTGTTAAACTATAACTCATCACATTCTCTGCTTAATAACAGAATTCCAGAGTTCATCAGCCATTGACAATATCATGCTGTGTTGATACAGTCCCTGCATGCAGTGCGGAATGTGGCCACTAGAGGATATCCAAAGCTTCATTACAATAGGATCCTACAGTAAGTGAAGCCTTCTGTGCTTTTTATTAATTTTAATAAATGTTTTACTAATCCTCATAATGCAGCGGCCTCAGATAACTACACTAATGGAAACCTTGATGGCACACGTGTACAAGCTAGTGTGAAAAGTTCTAACAACTTGTTGAGATGGGGATCGAGGAAAATACAAGTGATGCGAAGATAATTAGACAGTTCAGTAACAGCGCACAACAAGAACAGATAGAATAAGCAAGGAAGGGGAAAATTTGATTTTGAGGACTGAAATCAATTAAAATGGCATGTTTTTCAACAAATGTCACCTAGCAGAGGAGTCTGCCACCAGTGGGCAGAGCAGTGGGAACATTTCTAATATCACAGGCCAAACAGGTGAGTCACATGTAATAATGTCATCTTTCAGGCTTTAGGTGTTGCCAGCTCATTGTAAACATAAATTTTTATTACATAAAAAAACCACTTAGAACTAAAACAAGCTGCTAAATAAACCTTTTTCATCACAGACATTTTGACTTGTGATGGCAGGAACGCGTAGGTCAGAGTCATGATATTAGTGGTTAAGATATGTTCTATTATAAAACACACCGCATACAGAGTTCATTACAGTTTTGCTTACACTGAACACTTGTCCCCACAACTCATCATGGGAATCATTAAGGCCTGCAGGAACCTCATAAAACATTTGTAGGCCTTTAAAAGCTGACTTTGTTTACATCAGCTTACTCCTGTTCTTCTTCCATCCTCCTCTTTAATGACTCTTTGCTACTATTAAAGGCACATTACACTCACTATCTGTCGATATGCATGCACCTCTGCAGAACAATTAATCACGTCACTCCCATGCCCGGGGTTATGCATACTTGTGCATGTTTTGGTACCACTGTGGTGTGATAGGCAAGTACTTGCGTGTTTGTGACTTATTTGTGCTGTGAGTGCATGTTTAGATGGCGGTTGGGAGTAGCTCAGGGACAAAGCTGTGTTGGATGATGGGTCCAACTAATAATTCCCAAAGAAAACCAGGCTTTATATTCTAACTGAAGTCAATGATCAATATGAACATTTAGACAAAGCTGACCTATTTTCCTCAGAATCGTCTTTTACACTTTATAGACACTTACACTTACACTTATGGTTTAGGGCAACAACTTTTCTTGCTACATCTGGTAATATTAAAACATTACTTTACAGCACCACCGATGGTCAAAACCTTCACAAAGTACCTTCAATCGCAGCATGTCAAACTAAAATGTTCATGTTGTACACATATTTACACATCTTTTTGGTTCTATTCTCCTGACAACCAGTAGTTCAAATTTGTCCTCTGTGGAGTACATTTTTAAACCTGAACATCTCCCACCCACTGCATACTACTAAATTAACTCCCTTTGCTATCTACAGAGGACAATTAGGGCTTTTCAATGATACCAATGTGGAGGGGTTTGGCTTTGGTACCTTTCTCTTCCTCATTTAGGAAAATGGCGTCGATCAGTGCAAGCACATTTTATGGGAAGACTGCATTATACTTTTTATTGAGCAAATTTTGGCTTGAAATGTTGTTGGCATATTTTATAAAAGTCTCTTAACAACACATTGAAACACTGTCTGAATTATTTTAACTGTACTTTAGCATAGTATTTAAGTGTTCATCCGTAGTGGACATTTGTAGTTATTTCCTCCATTTCGTTCTGTTTTTTTCAAATGAAAAGAAAGGGAGTCATTCTCAGAAGCACCTTGGTTGCCATCAAGGTTCAGTTTCACATGTATGGTGATCCGATGTCCACTGTAGTGGACTGTTACAAGAGGGACGTAACATGATCAGATGATATCTTAAAACCAAAAACTTAAAAAAAAAAAAATAAATACAATTCAGTAATCTAATTACCTTACAAAGATTGGGGAATTGAAAAAAAAATGTGATTGGACAATATTTTTTTCCCTGTTAGTCAGGAGGCTATTGAACACCTCATGCAATAAAACTAGTTTTCTGGCTTTATAAATGTGGATAATTAATGCCAAATTGTGTGTTATTCATTGTTTTGTCTAGAACCCCTGGTTCTGAATAATGTCACTCATAAAGTGGCTCTATGTAACAATCTGTAGTAATTTATAGCTATAAATCACTTCTTACCAACCATATGTGAGCGGGTTGTCATGTGACATGAAAAGTGAGACCTTCCTCATCTCTTAGGTTTCCTATACAAGCCTGCGGGCTATTTGTTTAAGCTGTTTAATGCAGCTGGAATATGGATTTTTTTGTGTAGGATGTGACTTTAAGCTCTGTCTCTGCGACACAAACAGCGAGCAATGATAGCTTACGTTACTTTAGAAATGGAGTCCGCCGACAGAAAGTAACCAACTGCTTCCAACACGACAGAAGCTCCACTTTAATTTTACAACATTAATTGAAATTTTGGACCAACACTTTCTAACCTTTGTGTTGAGACTGCCCATGGGCTAACAACCACCACTGATAGTATCAAAACCGCAACAAGTTGTTGTGCAGTCATGTCAAAGGATATGTGCAAACATGCAAGCTCATCTTTTCAAATTAGAACCCCTTGACAATTTATTCAGACGATCAACCACTCCTGACTGTGCAGGGTGAGGGCTAGGGGTTTTCATACATTTTTGAAGCCCCTGTAAAGCGACTGAAGCTCCTTCCTGGTGAACTTTGTCTGGGCTTGGAGCTGGTCGAGGCCCTCAGGTTGGTGACGCACCATGGAGAGTTCAAGGTCGCCGTCACAGCTGTCTGTCAGCAGAAAAAAACAGGGGGGTGGGGGAGCAGTGGGAAAGAAGGGGAGGGAGAAAGGAGGGAGGAAAGAGCGGTAAGACATAAAGAAAGAAAAAAGGAAGGGGAGGGAGGGCAGGAGGTGAAAATATTGGAAAATCAAAATAGATGGGAGACGGGAAACTTAAAAACGACTGCACATAACTCAAAATGCTCACCATCTTTACACACACACACACAAAGAAATTAAGTTTGAAAACAGAGATTGGAGAGGTTTAAGAAGGAAAGGTGAGAAGAGGAAGGAAATGGGCAGGAGATAAAATGGGTTAAAAGTACAGCACTGAATCAAAATGATGAGACAGAGAAAGATGGAGGGCATTCTTTTTGACAGAGAAGTTTAAATAAACATGAGGATTAAGCAACTTGGAGCTTGGAGAAATAACTTTGGGAAGAAATGAGACTGATTAGAGGAAATATACAGTTCAGGATAACAAGCGGGTAAGTTAGAGCAGTTTTTTAAGTAAAAAAAAACCTTGTGGACAATTTGACTGTGTCCGAAACAACTCCCTCGTCCCCTGTCCTCTACGTAATATATACACAATGGAAGATGAGATTTCTGACACTCGAATAGAACGAGGATGAGAAAATAAGGATAGCAGTTAGGGAGATGTTAGAGACACAGCCGTCAACTTGCCGTAAAATCACAGCTGTCACTAAATCAAATGAACAAAGTTTCCATTCACATGTGCCGGTGAGCCGCCATGCACAACAGCACACCTCCAGCAGCTATAATGAATTTTATTACTAACACCTGTGTTTGACAAGTCTACATGTCCACTGTCAGAAAGGGGTTATTACTATTAAATCAGCCAAAAGGGACAAAACTGACACGTTCAGCTTGAGAAAAAAACTAAAGGGGTTGTTGTTTTTTTTTTAGATGGCAGGGATGAAACTAAACTCAATAATAATGTGCAGAGGAACACCACCTGAGTTACTCACCGTCTGTACAAGAACGAAACACACAGTGGGAAGGTGGAAAGGGATGGAGGTGAGGTGATGGAGAAATGAGAGGGGAGGAAAAGTTGAAGAACCGTTAAAATACTTGACCCGTTTTCTGCGGGTCAGCAACATTTACCAACATACTGTAGACGGCACACTATTACAGGATGGATTCACTTTTTGGGGGGGCCTTTTCATTTCTTTATCTGATGGGAAAGGTGAAAAGAGAGAGGGGAGGACATAGAGCAAAGGACCACAGGTTGGAGCATCTGTACATGGGACACAAGATCCAGATCCACATTTTTGTATTTAATATCCTTTATGTTTTTATATATTTCATTTATCTTTTATATATTGTTTTACATATTTATATATTGTTTATTGGATTTGTCTGTTCACTGCCGGTATGAACAGGAGGAAAGGTAACAGTGACCACAGACTCTTTCTATGTACGTGAGGGTTATTTTCTAAATCATTCGGAGAAGAATTGTGGAAAAAATGTGCACCTGTCTTTAAAATATTTTACAGCTGGCTCTTGGGACTGCCATTCCTCATCATGTTAACAGTACTATTACAGTCAGAATAAATGAAATAAACTTGGAGCAAGATCATTGCTCTAATGCTATGCAACACAAAGTTTTAACATGCAAACATCCCGATTTAACTTCTTCAAACTGGCCCTCTTACCTTCCAGTGACAGGGGCTCCCAAATGCCAAATTGTTTGAGCACGACAACAAACAGTCCAATGACAACAAGGATGGCAATTACTTCCATGCCATCTATTTCCATTGTTGCCTTGCATTAGATATCGCCCGTGAAAAAAGCCCTTTTGAAAAACTTAATGAACACGTTTGGAATACTTATTCTGAACCCGATCAGCTCGTATCCAGAAACCTTATCTGCTGCCAATCATCTCCTTTCCCTTGGCCACATCCTTTTTTTTCACCAGTGTTTTTGTGCGAGCATCAGCTATTGCATTCACTTAAAAGCAACCCCCAACTTAAACCACTGACCAGTGCAAAAAAAAGCTAATAGGTGGACTGCTGCACATCCTCCTTTAAGTGGGCAAGTCCATCACGTGATCTTCACAAAGAAATATCGAATTCATAGAGCGTTGAATCCCCCAAAAATATCCACTTGCAAACGTCCAATATCCGTCATGACCTGCCGGCATTTCACGTCCCCATCAACTCCGGGGCTCCACCCCCCGCTCACTCCATCTGCTCTCGCTCCGTCCTGTGCTGTGTGTGGTGAGGCTGAGGGAGGGGTGTTTTTGCTGAAGGAATTTCTTTACTAATAGTCCCTGATTGACAGTCCACGCTGTCTTTATTTGCTCAGTCATTACAGGGATGTATAGCTGTAAAAACCAAGCATTGATCCACATTCGCTGATGGCTGGGATATGAACAGCACTTAGAATAAAGAAGCCTGCCCTGCCCTGTGTGGCGCTGCTTGTGTCTACTAGGTCGTTTAGCCATACGCACGGTCAATAATGAGGATTCACTCAAAGCTGAAAAACACTGAGACTGTAAAAACATTGTAGTTAAGAATAGTGAAGTTGAAGTGAATTGCCTGTGCTGCAAAGGCCGTCCCTCACACCTCCAAAATCAATTCAATTCTCCACGCGCTGTGAGTGTATTGGTGGTCCAAAAGTCTTGTTGTTGTAAAAACGTGAGTGAGTCTTTGTCTGTTTGATTGTGCTGTGATGAGAGTAAAGAAGAATCTGAGTTCACGAGTGATGACTCTGCACAACATAATGGACTCGGTGTAAGGAGGGTGGAAAGAAAATCAATTGTTAAGGGGTAAACAGGTAGGGAAATAGGAAGGCCAGAAGTGCATTTGGGTCGCCCTGGAGAGTAAATGGACTTTATGTCTGAGTTAAACAGCTTCTATTGAACTGGAATAGTGTCACTACCAGAACATCGCCGTGGCAAAAGATACAGAAGTATCCACTGTCGTACCACCAGACAGGGACACACTTGAAATCAAAAGTGAATTTTTATGGTCAACATTTGACGTAATTAACATTTTTGTAATTAGTATTAAGGGACTATAACTATCACCTTGTTGTACAATTGTGATTTTATGATGATAAATAAAATAATTCCTAAATTTTGAATGATGCTATTGATGAGCAGCATGATGGCTTCATGTCCACATTTGACATTTACACAGAATTTGTTCTATGAGATGTTGTGGTTTCAGAGGGAGATTGGATGACATATTATTTGTTTGTATTCTTGTGATTATAACATGTAAAGATACTTATTCTCTATAAAAAAGAAGAAGAATGCCAATCTTGCACAGCTTTGAGGAAAGGCTTGTTTCCCAAAATGTGTCAGAATATGAAACTAATATTACATTTTCTGTTTTGTTTTGTTTTTTTTGGGGGGGGGGGGGGGGCGTAACATGGTTGTGTTATGAGTCTGCAGTGTGTAAACTGTGAGATCAGAGGTGATGAGTCGTCCAATAGAATGATGTCACTATAGTTACCCTCTGCATGTGAGTGTGTATTTGTGCGGTGTTCTTAATCTGTGACCTAATCCTGCCTCACCAGACAGACACACTCCATTACAACAACATGCAAGATGTATGAGCTCATGTGGAAACTCGTCCACCATAAAAATAATACAGCATTATACTGTTTAATGCACTCTAAGTGCTGAGCTATCCCCGTTCTTCTATTAAATACAGACAAGAGTGAGGTGGCTTAAGCATGCTGAGCTGCAGACAGTGCAGCCATCAGCCTCACCGTCAGGTTTTAATGACTGCAGAGAGAGCAGCATTACAGCTCAGAGCCTCGGGCCATCAATCAGAAAACCGTCACACAAGTTCTCCTCATCACACAATTAAACACCCTTAACTCTGCTCCCTCTCAGCCCCTCTTCTAAGTGCATCCTTAAAGCGCTTTCATTGGTTTAAGGCCTTTTATTTTGATGGCATGAAGTTGCCTCTGTGAAGAACTCTTTTTGAATATCCACAGATCTTCTTTTACAGCTGACATGTTGATGAAGGTTCTCAGTCATCCAGGTCAGGGTAATTCTAATGCTATATCGTAGACAACTGGACTTGTTGAAACAACTGATATGATTGGACAAAAAAACCTGGGTAACACTTTATAATTAAGTCCTTGTAATAAGCATCAGTTATTGTCTAAGGCCCTAAGATTCTTATTGACAATATTAGGAATATAGATTTGTTAATAGAAGCAAGATAAACATATTTATTTTCAGATTATAGGACATTTATAAGGAACTTGTTAACACTTTGTAGCTGCTTGAGAATGTTAAAAGAAAATAATTCATAAATAATAATAGAATAAAAGTCCCCCACACTTATTACCTTATTACAAGACCGGTTACAAGAGGACATTCATACAGAGCCTTTGGTCCTGATGACTTTAATTTACAAGAACATATGTGTCACTTCTATTACTGTGGTGTGGGAGCCGATCATGACTGTACTGTAACAGAGCACCAGTGGGTTTGCCAGTGTTTAGTTTTGAGTAAACTCAGCGTTCTCTGCTGGTAACAAACTTGGATTTTATTTACAGTATGAGGTGGAAGAACTCCCAGGCAGAGTGACATTTTATAGTAAGTGGCACCTGTAGTTAAACCAGTACATTGTTGTTACAGCCAGAGAGACATTTAAAAACATTTCCAGATTTTTACACAAAATAAAATCGCAAGTGTGTTATTCTCACCTTCATAACGTCTAAACAAAGCAGCAATTCCACCTCTTCTGGCATGATTTTTTTTAAAAAAAATAGTTTTTTAGGCTGTTTTGCATGATATACACCTGTAGGGGAGTGAGTTAAGATCACCCTCTATTGTAAAGACCAGACCTAAACCAGATTAAGTCATGACCAAGACCAAGACAAATGTGAGTCCCACAATGCATGACATACAAACCATGCAAACCATAAGAACTCCTAAAGTTGATCTGATCCACATTTGCATTAAACCCCACAGAATGCAAATGAGAGCTCCTCTGCATTCACCTCTTTTACTGCCATATCTATCTATCTATCTATCTATCTATCTATCTATCTATCTATCTATCTATCTATCTATCTATCTATCTATCTATCTGTGTGTATATATACATATATATATATATATTTAAACATTTAACATGTGTTAATTTTATGTGTTCACTTACTACAACAGATAAAAACAGGAAAGAGCAGAAATCACTGTAACCATCTTTAGTCAACACTGCTTTTCTATGTTTTACCCTCCAACAAACCCAATACAGTTGGAAATGGTGATATATTGATATAGTTGCGGTCATGGCTGGTCTTGAGAATCCAGAGTCCTCGTTGAAGCTGAGAAATGACGGAGTAGTACTGCGGTTGACTCTGAGAGGAGAGCTTTAAAAAGTGGTGTTGAGACCAAGATCGAACTCGAGTACCACAACACTAATAGAGATGGTGGTGCAGGAGACATTCAGGTGCTATAATGTCTACAGACCACTAGATGGTGATCAGGTTGAGGAAATATGCTTAAACCCTGACAAATATGTCCATTTTAATGCCCAAGCAGCAGTAAGTGAGAGTAATGATGATGTATCTGAGCTTGTGGAGTGCAGTGCTGACAAAATAGTGATTCATTTCCAAATTGTTTCTAAATTAGGGATGCAGTGCATTTCATTCTATAATGTACGTGCTTTACATACAAAATACATCAGAGCACTTGTTCCTATTTATGTGACTGTTTTCATCTTTGTGATGTCTGAGTCACATGGCCATCTGTCTGCTGGCAGAGAGAGAAGTCGAGCAGTTGATTTGTGGAAACCGCAGAGAGATTTTTGTCTGTTCACCACTGCGCATGTTACCCAGACTGATCAGTGGGCAAGATAATCTAACACATCAGAGGCACAGACAGATCGTTTACACATTTGTTGAAATGAGGGAATTATGTGGCGATGCTTTGACAGATTGAAGACTGGTCGGTCCTGCTTGTGAGGCGCATACGCACACAGCTGATGATCTGTGCTGTCTGCAAGCACAGAAGGACAATGTCAATAATTTAGGCAAACCAAAAGGAAACGGGGGCGCGTGGGGGCAGTCAGCGGAAGACACTGCGCTCTTCATCTTAAAGATGTACCACTTTTGTGACACATGAATATGATGAAAAGATGTCCAAAGCTGTGAATTTTTCCATGTTCCTTAGGAAATTGAAAGTAGACTTTAAGATTAAATCCGTCCTCATAATTTCTCAAAAAAGAGCAGCTCTATGTGTGTGTGGGTGACAGAGAGAGAGAGGAGGGAGGGAGGGAGAGCACTAACAGCGGAGGGAGATGTGCACTGGATCAAACTTAATTCTGTGAAGGAGAATCAGAGGTGAAGGCGAAAGCGGCAGCGGCCCATTCACTGACTGATTACACGACGGAATGAAGTGGCGTTTGGTGAAGAGAGAGCTCTTTGCTGTAAACGCTCAAAACAGGGAAAAGACGGGCGAGAATGTATATACTATTGATGGGGCAGGTGCTTTAAAATTCATGTATTCTGTAGTGCTGGAGACTGAAGGCCTGCCCTCCTGCTGTACCTCCCTGCTGCTTTGCTCTGCTTCCCCTGCTGTCACACACAATCATGCAGATATTCACTATGCTGTATTGTTGTTACGGGGTGTTGGCCTGCCGGTGCATCTCTATGTGCCTGTACCTGGCCCCTGTTGCGTGGTACTGGCGATGATCCACTTGACGAGACAGCACTTCATCAGAGATTTACGGGTAAGCCGTGGTTTCTGCCACTTGGAGCCCTCCGTCTGTCCGCCGGGGTTTGGGTCTTTCCCGTTGGCGTCAGGCAGCAGACCGCCATCCACTGCCTTCTCGTTCGCCTGAGGGAGACAGGAAAAGAAAGCGTCCTCTGAGAAGAGAAAAGACACAAGACATCCGCAGGAAGGGAGAAGAAAGCAGGAGCCCCTCCTGTAACTTCTTCCATGTTTTAGCAGAGGATTCGCTCACCAGATGGCCAATAGCCTCCAACAGTTCATCAGAAGTGTGTTAATTCTTGGCAACAAATGATTAAATGGATTAAAATAACATTCGGTACAGATAATGAATCATCACAACTTTAGCGATCCACTGACTTTTCCTCAAGCGGCACTGTTAGGTTCTCATCTATGGTTTTCAGGGAACAGTCTCAAGAAAAACCTGGTACAGTAATTCAGGCCTCCATCCGGATGAAGTGTGACAACTTCAAGGATCCCTTCACTTTTCATTGAGCTCCATTTTCTGGTCAAAATTTCTGTACAACTCTTTGGTTTGCTGAATTCATGCAAAACTAATGACAATCCCCACAAGCATCAGCTGTACTTTTATATTTATTTAGTGCTCCCACACTTAGAATGTGAACATATTCCTGATGAGTGTAAGCATGCCAGCTAGCAAGCATTTGCACTGCCATGTGAGCATCTTAGGCCGGAGTGAACTGAGTGTGCACAACTGATGCTTCAAACGGATGCAGGATACAAGAGGTAGCCATCATGCGTACGTGAAATTGTTCTTAAAAGCAGGTTTATCTTCAGTCTTGGCTGTCGTCTGTGGACTCTTTTTGTTGGTATGTTTCATTTAAAAAACAGTGACCACACATGCAGGTATTCCAAGAAAAAACGTTTTGTGGTGCTCTGATGACCGAGGGGTTTATGATACTGATCTGAGTTTGGTTGGGGCCATTTAGTGTTACACATCCCCCCCTCTGCCTCTCAGCTCATGTCCACTCAGCTCTCTGCTGCATGCTGTCTGGAAATGCCCCTTAAGTACTTTAAGAAAGAAAATGTCTCTGCATTGCATCCTGGTTTCCTGCCTCACAAGGCTCATGGGTCTCTCAAGCCAAAAAAACTAGAAAAGTTACAGAGAGCAGAAAGTTTTTACAGACATATTGGATGTCTCACACAGAACCCAATTTAAGCACATTTTCCTTCTAACTTCCTGTAACCTTTCTTTAAGGAAAGACAAGTTATGTATTGATAAAGGTTTTTATGACATGACAGTTGCTCTGGCACTGGCGGTCTAGCTCTGCTTTCATAGCTTTATATAGCAGCTGGACCGGCAGCAGGAGTTACACTCAGACATCCAGACAGCTGGTGAGTACAAATGAACAGATCAATACCTCAGTAATCAATACTTCAATACTCAAAACGCTGCTCATTTGACATTAAAAAGTCTTTTTTACCAAGATATTTATATCCTTATGAGGCTGCACGGCTTTTGGAGACACTATCAAGTTCTTTGAAACCACATGTAACACTGCAGCTCGGAGGGGATGTATTTTTTTGTTTTTTTACATATTACACAGATTAACACATATTAAGACGTTTTTATGCTGTTATTTCCAGGAAAAAGACAGAGAAAATCTAATACTCTGTTAACTAGGCACTTATGAGAATAGGGACCTGCATGCGCTCTCGTTTCCAGTTATTTGCACCATCACATAGCATCTTCTCATCTCACACCGGATGAACACGGATTTCCACATTCGGATGAATATTTCAGCGATAATAAAGCTCTACATATCTGAGTTGCTGGATTTACATAGCACGGTCCATCTAGCATGATAACTGCGATGCATTGGGATGCTTTTTTTGTATGATTCTCATCCCGGTGTGAATATTTAGTTGCGGGAGTCTCCTGCAGGCCCCTTCAGTGTTATTGTAAAGTATCCTGTTTTAACTGCACCGCTACATGCTCTTCTTCCCTCTCTCGATTTTTTTCTTTTTCGCTTCTTTTGTTTTCTGGATCTTCACAGGCAGTTTTCTTCTCAATGCTCTTGTCTCCTTTTGCTTTGTCTCCGCAAAGTCTTTCCTCTCGCTTTATAAATAAAACAGCTTTCTTTAAGAGGTTGGTGCGAAAGCAACGTAAAGAGTTTGCAGAGAAAAAAATAGCCGGAGCTTCTATCTGGGGAGCTCCTCTGTGTCCCCCTGGTCCTCTATTTGAATACGAAGGGATGCCAGAGCACACACAGCTTCGAGAACGTCGCTCAATAATTCACACTCCTTAAAACCGCATCAATAAAAGATCAGAGCTGGCTGCCATGTTGAGGTGAATGATGACTATGAGTAACACACAAGGACTGATACTTAATGGATCATCCAAGAGCCACATACTCTACACATACATTCATGCACACTCATACACAATCGCACAATAAAAACAAAACAAAAAAAAGTCAAGCCTACAACCTTATGGAGCATACGAAGGGTTAACAAGATAATAAATCAATTAAATTACACGATATATAAAGTGTAATAAATCACCCGTGAGCCATTTTCCAATTTCTGTGACTTCACGCTGAGAAACTCTAAGATCTGAGGAGGAGCTGATTTGGGAGTTTTAACATTCACAGCGCTGCATTATTAAAAGCCCCGAAGCCATGTGTGCTGAGCAGCGAGACGCTCCCTCTGATCATCTGTGTCGTCGTGAACACCGTGGGCGACCGCCCTCCGCTGATCATCACATATGTTACCTTTGCAAGCGCACACACACATGCACACACACACACACGCTGCTTAAACAAAGAGACATCACAATATCTGCCAGGATTGTTTCTTTCTTCCAGCCCACTTGAAAAAGGACACAGCTGCTGTCGGTGGAGATTTCAGCAAGACGACAGACCCTGTGCTCGCATGTTTCGTGTCTTTACAAAGCCTGCACAGCCCAACACGACTCTCTACCACATGTGAAGCTCCCGACTGCCTTTTATATCCTGTTTCCCATGCATTTAAGATGTGTTGGCCTGAACTCATTACACACAAACAATCTCATGTTGTATTTGTATCCACACTGAGATTAACATAACATAAATGTGCCTTATGATTCTCTCTCTCTATATCTCTCTTTGCAATCATGATTAAAGAAAATGTATTAATAGTCATGTCACTTTGATCATGAAGGAGACACTACTAAGTAAATAGGCTACAACACAGAATAGAAATGAGTATAGTAGTTTTGAGAATGTTATAGATCCATGACGAGACTGACAAAAAGGGCAGAGCTGAAACGTAAGATTCAATTACAAATCTGTTTTCTACTTCAGCATTGCAGACAGCACCGTGGATTTATCAACACTTCAACGACAGATATGTCAGAGCCGTGATCAGGGCCATACATTCTTGCTTTGACCAGCCTCAGTCAGATGAAGTGATCAATGAGTCAGACGGATTAGACTAAGACTGAGACACCTCTGCCCCCCACGCTCTGTCTGCTACCAGAGGATGGGGAGAGGGGCTGCCAGGTTAAAGTGCCAGGTAGTGATTCTGCTTACGACGGATGCCCCCCCCCCCCCCAATCGCCTGTGAAAATCCATTTGTATTTGATTGAGTACTTCAATTTTATGCTATATTATACTTCCATAATATTACATTTCAGAGGGAAATAGTGTACTTCATAGTAGTAATAGTGTATTTCAATTTGCCTCATTCTTTGATAGCAGTGCTGTTGTGTTTTTTTCTGGTAATGACAATAACTGTGATATAAAATAATGACATTGTGTTGGGTTAGGGTTAGGCATCTGGTTGCCTTTTCACAATGTGTAATGGCTCTTTTTGCACCTTTTTCTTTTTTAATTTTTTTTTTTTTAACATTTATGGTTACAGTCTATTGTTACAACAGTGTACTTCATTTGCCAAAAACACACAAACAGCAGACAAAGATAAAGACACATTCGACTAATTTTTTATGGACATTGTGAATTCCTTTGCCCACAATAATAATGTGAGTTTGCAGGTCCAGACTTTAGATTCAACACATATGATCAATGAATAAACTATAATGCTTTCTGAGAGATTAAACTTCCCAACAGTATAATGATATAAAGTAGCCAAACCTAGTTCTACATCTAACAAGCTATGGCATTAAAATGCTTCTCACGTGTTAATGCAAGGACGACAACAACAACAACAACAACAACAACAACAACAATAATAATAATAATAATAATAACATCCAAATGAAATACTGCATGCTCCATAAAACACTCCTTGATGCCTTAAATATATTTTGCTGATACTTGTAACGGAGTTTTTACATTCAAGTTACTATACATGCCAATAATCCAAGTACTTCTTCCACCACTGGAAATCACAATGCACGCCTCACTAAAACGTTGCTTTTACTTAGTTTCCAGACTTTTTGCTGGAGATGAATTATGTATTTTGGTCACATGAAGTTCGGAACACGGAACCACAGGTAGGCTGATGAAGGGATATCAACACAACTGATCGCTTTGCGTGCCAGTCCACTCAATCAATAACCCAATTAACGCATAATAAATGTATCTCGTACCTGCATTGCGTCTAGATTTGAGTCGCTGTCTGTGCAGAAAATATCGCAGCAATCCTCCTCTGGCTCTCCTCCCGCGACCCTTCAGTGATCTGCAGCAGAGACAAGACAGAGGAGAGCTGTGAGGAGGAGGAGGAGGAGGAGGAGGAGCAGAGCTGCCCACAGTCCTCAACTGGAATCATCACAGCCACAGATGAACAGATCAGACCTGAGGAGTCAGGAGTCAGCAGCAGGGGAGTCGTGATCCTCAGCGGACGGCAGTCAGAGCACCAGCCCTGCTATAAAGCTGGTCTCAACAAGTGAGGAGGAGGCAAACAATTTATAGAGCGAGGTGTGGATGAGGCGCTCACATCGTGACAAACAGTATTATTAGAAGTGCCAGACACAATATAACCAGCAGAGACGCGTCCGAACTCAGACAGAAGTGCGATTCTCTGAGGAAATTAACTCCGCATCCTTCCTCTGTGCTTTGCTTTTTCCTTTATAATCCTGCTCGGATATAATAAAAACAAGAAGTTTATTATATTATTAGATTTACAGCTCTCTCTCTCCATCAGTCCTGCAGGCTGCTTGTGAAGGTGTCTCACTTTGGCTCAGCCACAAACTTTGATGTGTCACTTTTAAAAAAACATTTTGCAGAATCAAAATGAAAACATCAGCATGCAAAACTGTCATTTGATGTGTTTGTTATGGAGGGGGAAACAATCATAATGTGTCATGTAGGTTTTTCTTTTATTTATATTGCATTGCTTAAAGGTGCAATGTGTAAGAATTAACTTCAAAACATTTAAAAATTAATGAAGATTAGAGAGTGAATTTTCTTGTTTTGAAATCGTTGACGTGTCTGTATGGTGTTGCAGAGACAACTGAGGTTAGCGTGCTAACCAGCTAGCTCCATAAGACCAAGGCTGCTGTGCCAGTGGAGTTAACACCAACACTTCCCCATTGCTCAAGCCAGCTAATACGACCACTATCTACACCGCTAACTGAGCTAACAGAGGCTACAGTTAGCGGTTACAGCTGGCCAATTATTACATACTGCACCTTTAAAAGATAGTACATCTATTCATTGTGTGGTGGTTCCCTCATACATGAGGGTGAATTTAGGGTGGTTTGTGGTTCAATCTGATCTTGCCAAACCAGAGAAAACTATAAAAAACATTTAATAGGCAGGCTGCACGTCGGTCTATAATGTGCTGTAACCGCAGTGTCAAAATTCGACTTTGAATTTGACATTACGAGGCAGTGTTCACTCTGTACTGTGCACCTGTTCTATTCACGGTTTCACATTAACTTGAAAGGTAAATTAATATGAGCGCAGGAAGCTGCCTCCTATGCCCAAAATATGCTCTGACATTGCATCAGTGCCTCTTCTCAAATTCTATGAAAGTCATGAGGAGGACTTCTTTTATTATTGCCTAGAGGAATCTGGAAAAAACAACAACAAAAAGAACATGGATGGAGACCAGCTGTGATGGAGGGAAAGGAAGAGGGGTTTTAAGCGACACATGGAGAGAAGTAAATGTATATTTTACTTGTGTGCATACTAATAGACTATGAATCAGCTTAAGAAATTGTGCCAACTAGTATTTTTCTTATAAAGAAAATACAAACTAATGGTGGCTGGTTGTTCCTAAAGTATTCGATGAACCGTAATAATATCATTGGCATCATGAAAACTGAAGAAATCCAATATTCCTGCACTGTGCGTCCTTGTGGCTCTTATCTTCCTACAGGTCTGTCTCACTCCTGCAGACACCGAGGTTATTTTTAGCTTCACAAGTTCCAGAGAGCCTCCAGTTTCCCTGGTGCCTTACACATCAGCTACGGGTTTAATTGAGGGTGTGTGTCCGGTGCAGATGTGCCTTTTGAGCGTGTGTTAGTGTGTGTCTGTGTGAAATGGAGTTTCTTTTATTTTCCCTCCCTTCTCATAAATGTTGCATTTTTTTTCAGAATTTGCCACAAACACTCACACGCATGGCTGCACGCATTTGAGCGCATATTCAGACTTTGTCTCCAGCTGCGCCACAAATATCCACCACTTCTCATCCTTATGTACGATGGCTGACATTAAAATAACCTTCTGTTATAATGTAAAACCTCCATATGAGTTACTGACATGTTTGTGTAATGGGTGGAGATGAAGATAAACAGCTTCATAGCATACTTGTACTATACTCTGTGTTTGTAACTCTTTACCCAAAGGTTCAAACACCAAACACAAGGCAGAAATATAGCAACCAAAATTTAAATCTCCAAAACTTTCCCAATAAACAAGACAATACAATAAACACTGTGTTTCTATCTGACCTTGGTGAAAGATATTTCTAAGAAACAATGCACAAATAAGAGTCCACAGCCACGCTAGCCATGCCTTGCCTTGAGCTTAATGCTAATGTTAGCATGCCAACACGCTCATATGAGGGGTTACCATGCTGATGATAAGCAGGCATAATGTTAACCATGTTCACCATCTTCGTTTAGCATATGATGCTAACATTTGCAAAGAAGCACTAAGTGGAAAGTAGTTTTGCAGGTCTTAAACCAAAGTTTCGGTCAAATTTGACCTGATGATAGAATAGATGCAATGTTGGAGGATCATTAAACTTTATACACTCTATCCAGAAGGGACCGTAAATTAATTCATCAAGTAGTTGTTAAGATGTCAGTCCAGGACTTTGGTCCAGACTGGAATATCTCAACAACTACTTGATGAATTATTCAAAAAGAAATGTTTTCCTTAGTGGAGAATTTTTTCGGATGATTCGAGGTACATGTTTAAGACAGAAGAGCATTTTAGTAATATTCACCCATCTACTTGCTCCACCTCTCTGCACTGCTGCTATGAATCTCTCTCCACCAATTTGACTTAAAGCCGAGTGAAACCTGGAGACTGCAGTATGTACTTTTGGGGGAAAATTAGAAAGACTTTTAGGCTCCCAGTTTAGTTTTTTCTGTTGAAGATATGGTGGAATATAACCACTTCATTTACCCCCTGCTGCACCATGCTCAATCTTTTCCCGACCCACCAGGCCCATAGGAATCATAATGCTAAAGAATTTCAACAGTTTAATTAACTCACCAATCCTAATCTGCCCCGTGTGTTAATTATGTGTGCGCAGCTCTGAAGATATGGGGAGGGTCGTTTTTATTATGACCCACTGAAGGTTACAAGTTAATTACACGATGTGCCGCCACTTAATTTCCACGTAGACCTCTGTTAATGTGGAATAAAGCAGATAAAAATGTCATATTACCTTTCTTCTTGCTTATATTTTCAGGTAGCTGCACTTCACAAGTAACGCACCACATACACTACATTATATACTAATGGAAAGCTGATTGGATTGAATGACACTATATAGAGCAGGTGTGACATGTCTTTATGCACTAATATGTTCACCTCATGTAAGATTTCACATGCTAGTATGTACTGACAATAAAGAAGTGACATTTTCCTTTTTTTCACATATTGTTGTTATGTTATTGTCCAACTTTGTTGACGCTATATTTTTTTTGGACTTTGGACTTCATTTGCTAGTTAAAAGTTGACATCTTTGAAGACACATTCTTGAGTAGCTATTTATTTAATTGTTCAATTGCACATTAAAATAATAACCATTATTATAAGAATAGCCATTATTATTTCAGATACACATAAAACGAGTGCAGGAGAAGTAAGAGGCTGTGAGGTCTCTATGAAATAATCAGTGACAGATAAACAGAATTAAATTAAATAGAAATAGTAATGGTGGAGGACTTTGTCTTGGTTTTGTAAAACTATGAACCTTTAAAACATTTTCTGATTGTGTGACACTTCAGTCGCTTCCAAACTTTTCTTGTTTACTTCCTCTAGTGTCTTAAAGTCAGGGGGCAAGTGTGGGTAACTTACCTTTTTATAATTTCTGAATTTCTCCAGTTAAATGTTGTTCAAATAGATGGGTTTGTTTAAAAAGTGTGTCTAAAGTAATTCTTAGTCAACAGCTTGATTAATATATAACAAAAAATCAGAGGAATAGCTATTTCTGCACCTAGCACCTAGCTAGCTTGGTAGCTAGTTCCCTTTAACTTAACCTAGCTAGCCTAACTCAGTTATTAGCTCTGCCTATGAGCAACTTTCAAGAATGACTGCCACCCCACCAGGTCCCGTCTGACACGCTGGTTAGTTTATTTAGCAAATAGTTTAACTCTAATATTGCTGTTGAAGGATGACATTAAGTATCTAAAACAGTTGTGATCATTTATGACGTCTGAAAGTTAACATTCACAGTTTGGGGAAACAAGCAAAAAGTCACAACATGGCTGCTTGTCATCACCTCCACAGACATGTCCAGCACTGCAGACAGCTCCACTAGCAGATCCACAGCACCACGGAGAGCAACTGAGTTCAGAGTTCATGTGATTACACTTCTTCTGCACCTGAGGCACATCTGCACATAGCATCTGCAGACCACCTGCAATCATCCTCTTGGTTCAGTCCAGCCCACAGGTGGAGGGGGGCAGAGGTGAGCTCGACTACTGGAGCCATTATAGCCGTCTCTACCGCTCTTCTTACCTACCTGCTTCCTCACACTCTCCTGCTTTTATCAGCTTCTCATCCCTCTGTCTCTCGGCTCACACTCTGTGCCCTCACCTGTAGGTCTGTGTGAGGGTTTGGGGACGGTCACACTGATGGAGGATGACAGTGAAGTGCTTTCTGAGCCCCAGGGCTTGTGTGCTACATTTTGACTAATAGATATATCCATGAAACATCCCCTGTTGATGACTTACATTAAGACCATAACTATTTTACAAGTTTTCTGATATTTTATATCCATTTGAATGTCCTAAACAGCCATTTAAACTAGAATAAACACCTAAATGTGTGTATTTTCTTTCCAGTAGTAAAGCAAAATAACCCCCAAACTCTGAATTGACTGGCGCATGAAAAGAAAAGAAATGGTTCTTTCCTTTTTCTTGAATGTATTTGCACCTTTGACTTAAACTTCACTGCATTTCCAAAATGGCTTCCTTTAACCATCTAAACACCAGTTACTTGTAGACTCTCTTCTCACTCTCAAATGTATTATTCTGCACCATCAGTCATCTTAATATCATTTTCAGTTCGGACACCAGATGTCACTACTGTTCTGTCAAGCGTACCAATTCTCTCTGCAACAAGGAACTCAAACCAAAGCTGTAAGCCCCAGAGTTACCAGTGGCTTAGTTTGATTTCTAGAACTTTTAATTGGGTTTTAGTCACTCGGCAATGTCTGAATACACTCCACACACCAGACAGGATGTTAAATGTGCTCTCTCTCTCTCTGTGTATCTCTCTCACACACACACATTCATTTTTAAATCAACATAATCCTGGTTGTACTCTCCTGACCTGTGATTATGTTCCAGTGCATAATCACAGGGTATCTGTGTTGAGTTTACTGCGATACAGTGTGATTAGCCTGATGTAACACCCTGTAATATTTATATTAGACTCCACAGTTATAGGGGATTTCCTCGGTAGTAATCCACATGAAACCTCTCGACTACTGTGATGAAAGAAGCTCTAGTTAGCTGGACAGATGTTTCAGCCCTCGGGGAAATGAGCTGTAAATATCTGTTATAATAACCGGAGGGGGAGAAAGAAACTTCACAGGATGCCTGCGGAGTGTGTATTTGCCCATAGAGCTTTCTTCCTGCAGGACGTTTTCTTTCTTTGTGTAAATCTCTTAATGGTTTTGTTTACTCTTCAGCCATAATGATTACTTACTGGGCAGTGAGCCTTTGCCATAAAAAGAAGCAGGAAATATGTTACTGATCACAGGCATCTTGTCAAACACACTGCACTCCAAGTCACATAAAATGGATTTACATTTTTCTGTAGTTACTCTCCAGAAGATTAGGATTAAGTTTAGTGGAGCAGGACTTTTCTTGCAGTTACCAGCCAGACTTCACTAAACAAACATGCTAAGGATAAAATATCCACGGTCCGCCTCCGTTTCCTGACTAAGATGTGACGTCAGTCTAGAGGGAAAAGGGGGGCCCACTGAGATCCCCTCACTATCTGCTGAGGATGTGAGAGGCTGTGGCTGCTTCTGCACCACCCACTTTATTTCCCCACAATCAACAGGAAGACTGGAGGCCAAAGAGAGCGGCCACACTCTGCAGGAGAGGAAGGACGTAGACGTCCAGCTGTACAGTCCGAACAAAGGGAAAACAATCAAGGCAAAGGAATGAGCAAGAATCAGAAAGAAGTGAAGAAAATCAGTTCAGTTTATCTGCAGAACTTGGAGAGACTAAACCAGGGGATAAAGCCAGACAAGAAAGGTTGGAAACCAAAGGAAGGAGAGTTTGCTGTGCAAACAGTGATGGAAAAGCTGCGGCAGCCGCCCATAGCTGGAAAAGTGACCAAAAGCTCAGCACACACACACAGAATCAGCAGAGATCTCACCTGCTCCATCTGCTTGGATCTTTTCAAGCAGCCGGTGTCTTTGCCCTGCGATCACACCTTCTGCCAGGCGTGCATTGAGGGTTACTGGAGCGGTCCCCGGGGCCCCGGGCAGGGAGGCACAGGCTCTTGCCCTCAGTGCCGGAAGGTTTACCCCGGACAAAGCTACAGGCCCAACCGCATCGTCGCCAACATAGTGGAGAGCTACTGTCAGGGTCTGGAGGAGAGTGGGACTGCACCCTGCCCGCCAGATGTTGGGGCGACAGAGAGGGCGCCTGCTCCGGTGCCACGCTGCAGCAGACACAGAGAGGAGCTGAAGCTTTACTGCGAGGAGGACCAGGAGCTGGTGTGTCTGGTGTGTGGTCTGTCCCAGGAGCACAGAAATCACACCATGGTGTGTGTCCAGGAGGCTGAGCAGAAGTACAGGGTGAGTTAAGCTTTAAGTTATGTCTCTGTCTGTGTAGTGCAAAAGAATCTGCAGAATGTTAAGATCTTACAGTTTATCTGTTGATAAATCAAGTTTTCAGGATTTCTGGTTATTCTCCAAAATTCTGCATATAAGGATGCATCTCAGGAAGAATGCATATTCTACCTTTGCATAGTAGTCTGTACTGCCTGTAATAGTAACAATTTACTTTTATTACATCCTTTTTAAGATGTTAGTGAGATTTTTTTTTCTTCTCTTAAGATAGTCTTTAATACATTTATATAAAAACCCCTTTATGTGGATGCATCATCCATTCTATGTTAATCACTGCTGCGTGCAGTTAAGTTAAAGGAAATGTCAGCGATAATTACCGCGTCTATTTTTCATGTATAAGGAGTTTTCCATGTGTCTTTTTAATGTTTTTGCTTCAGACCAGCCAATAAAAGTACATGTGACATTGTGTTTGACGTGTTGTGTCTCTCTCCGTTCAGGCGTCTCTGAACAGCTCCATGGATTCCCTGAAAGCTGAGCTCAACACAGCGCTGCAGTACGACAGGGAGGCAGAGGACGAGGTTAAAAAGCTGAAGGTGAGAGGAAACGCTTTCACGACGAGGTTTTAAGATACATGTCACGGTGCACACATCACACCCAGTAACTCTGCAGTTTGACCCGTTTAATGTCTTCAAATCAGATAAGACGAGAAAAAAATGTATACATTTGAAAAAAAAAAAGAAATTTGTTATAAACATTTCTTTCTATGAAAAAAAGAAAGAGTAAAACATCACATGCATTTTATGCATCCATCTTGTTGTCATGTTGTCATGTCACTTAGAGCGGGGAGGGGTGGCCTTAAAATAGCAGTGCAATATTTTTAGGCTTTATCGTGGCACAGTTGTCCAGACACCTCACAAAACTACATAAATTACCTGTAATGCAGCCTAAAATCAGGAAAAGGCATCATGATATAATGATCTCCAAAATCTAAGACGATATATAGCCCCATATCACAATAAAGATATAATATTGATATATTGCCCAGCCCTGATGCGACTCCTGCAATTCTTGAAATGAGTGGTTGCATGAATGAATGTTGCGTGATTCTTCTCAGTTGACGTCAGCTTCCATTTCACTCAGGAGCACACTGCTGACCTCAAGCAGCGCATCGAGGCCCAGTTCAGCGACCTGCACCAGTTCCTGTACCAGGAGGAGAAGCTGCTGCAGGTGAAGCTGAAGACGGAGGAGCGCAGAGAGCTGATCCGCCTGGACGAGCATAAGGCCCTGCTGTGCGTGGAGATCTCCCGTCTGCAGAGAGCCGTCCACGAGATAGAGGACAAGCTGAAGGAGCAGGACCCGTTCACTCTGCTGCGGGTGAGTTAGGTTCATATGAACTTCGCACACGATGATCTGGGTCCATCTGGAAGTTATTAAGAGCATGATGAGTCAGCTCTGGGGATGATTAAGTCGAGAAATGTTGAGCTTGTGATTTTTAAAGCTATTGGTTTCCTAAAAGTATTTATATCACATTGAAGCATGGAGTGAAAAAGTAAAACTTGGAATGAGGGATAGCTTTTTCTGTGCCAAAATGGTAAACAGGCTCCAGTATCAACATCCAAGGTCCAACTGAGCAGGGTGTGGCCCAGTTTGTACCCTGTTCTTAAAAGCCATAAACATGTTGATCATGTCGGTTTGCGTGCATTTCGAAGAGCAAACTCCGACATACTGGCAAAAATGTTGCTGCTTTTCTAATAACAAAAGCCTTGAGTGGAGACAGGATGTAGGCCAGTGATCTCACCCGCTGATCTGGGGGATAAGGAGTTTAGCTCAGGCACAGGGCCATACTCAGGCCACGGCTGCGGGACTTTCCCCCAGCCACAGGGAGATCCCACAGGGTGGGATAGCGTGAGCTCAGACATTGATGTAATGTGGAAAAAAGCATTCTCTCCTTTCAGATACGACAAATACTAATCATCACTCTCCATCTCTCTTTTCCTGTGTTTATTCTTGCGCCTCGTTTACAGAGCATCAAAGTCCTCCTCCAGAGGTGAGTGTGGGAAAGTCTTTTTGTCATTCGATCGTGCTGAGGTTATTGTTTTTAGCCCCAATCCTTGTTCTGACTTTGCTTCTGTTGGCAGGCCTTCGCTGAAGTTTGAGAAACCCGCGTTCACACCGCCCAGTCTGTGCGAGGGTCGGTTTGCGGGGCCCCTGCAGTACAGAGTGTGGAAATCCATGAAAGGAAGCATTTATCCAGGTACTTGAGGTGACACTTTGCCCAAACAACTGACAAGCATTGAATTACACCTAGCACCGACATTTTTCATCTAAGCATTAAGATGTGTTTTCAAAGAATCTCTCAAATCTATTGTTGCTTTACCTTTTCCTTGTTTGTAGTTCCAGCAGCCATCACGTTTAACTCCAGCACTGCCAACCCATGGCTCAGCCTGACCTCCTCCCTCACCTGTGTTCGCTACCAGACCTTTAACCACACCGTGCAGGACAACCCTTACAGGTTCAACGCTGCCCTGTCACTGCTGGGGAGCCAGGGCTTCACTCATGGACGCCACTACTGGGAGATTGAAGTCTACAGCAGCACAGTGTGGACTGTGGGAGTGGCGCGAGAGTCGGTGCCCAGAAAGGGAGTCATCAAAGCCCTCCCAGCCAACGGCTTCTGGACTCTCTCCCTCTCTTATGGGATACAGTATATGGCTGGCACGTCACCCCCAAAGGTCCTGTCCCTGGAGGAGCCGCTGGCTCGGATCGGTGTGTACCTGGACTACAAGAGGGGCCTGGTGTCCTTTTACAATGCAGAGAGCATGACACACCTCTACACCTTCAGGGAGACCTTCAGGGAGACACTGTACCCTTACTTTAACTTGGGCTTTCTAGATAAAGTGCATGAGAATGAGCCTCTCAAAGTTTTCTTACCTAAGATTTAAAAACTGTGACAACAAAAGAAAAAGGGAACAAAAGAAACACGTTTTTTGGTAAATAGTCACCGGAAAACATGAAACTACTTTCTATAGTACACAAATAGATTCAACAGTGGATTTGTAATTGTGAAACATTAAATATTGAGATTATCTGTCCATAAGAAACAGATGTATCTTGAAGGGGCCCTGTGGAGTTCTCTTGTAAACAAACAAAAGTTGTGTTTATATTCAGTGTGAGTCATCAAAACACATCGCGTGCAGCTCGCAGTCTTCGTCTTCTCTGCCTTTGCTGTCATTGCAGCATATCTTGGCATGTAACCACCATCCAGAACCATAATAATGCACGTTCCCCCCCAAATATTCAAATATGCTGCAAATTTCCCTTTAGTATATTGATATATAAAATATATTTAAAACACTGCCATGCTGTGGGTCGACACAATCAATGTCAAACACTGTCCCTTTGTTTCATTACTCATTTCTAATTATTGAAAAGTAGAAAACAGAAAGTATTATCGTTAAGTAGACTATGTCACTCAGTATGATAGAGAGCCTAGGAAACCAAAGGGTGAGTGGAGAGGAGATTTGGGGAGGAGATGAGAGAACGGCAGAGGAAACAAAAGAGAAAAAAAAATGGCTGGACATGGCAGCCGAGCACGGGACAACATAGGACCAGAAGAGAGGAGAAAATGACCAGAAAGGAGAGCAGAGCTTGTTTCCTTGTAAATATCTGAACTTATCTTCATATGACAATGCATAGATTTCTGTACAGCCTCGCCACTCCCTGTTGATCAGTGGAATAGTGCCAGACCATATTTAGGACTGTGTATTCACCCAAAACAGGGACCCACTCATACAACAACAGCTCCGTTGCACAGTTAGAAATCAAAACTTCACGGGGAACCTTTAAGTAATATTTTTATTCAACACATAATTCAGTTTGTAGACTGGATCTACTGCCACACATTTCACTTCAGAGAAGCTGAGCTTCAGTGAAGAATGTGAAACTGTCTGGTCACCTGACTGCAATGTGCTTTATGTACTTTGTTTTTTTTAAATCAATTATCTTTCTTGTGCATGATACACTTGATACATTCAATATCTTCATCGCTATATACTGTAATGTTTTAGACATGTTGAAAATTACGCAAAAATGTGCTGTTAAGAATTTAACAAGTTGATTTCATGGTGCCGTATCATACTAATCATGTATTTGGTGCATTCAAGGATCTTGGGAGATGTCGGCTCTTTGATTTGAGCTGGTGACAGAACAGTTATACGACAACTTTGGTTTAATAGTCTCTTTTATGTGAACAGACGGTTATAATTTTGGACTTGCGGTGCTACATGACAGTACCAACTGTCTACCCTGGTTGATCTAAGGGCTGATGCATGTTAAGTGGCACCCAGTGTCACACAGAATTATACGATCGACATTTTAATAAATGCAATTTTTTGAAACTGTTTTTCCCGAAAGTGTGCTTATTCCAACATTAAGAATAAACAGAAACGTCCTCGCCATCAAGCAAGATGTTAAAACACTATTTTTCGTCGTTTAAGAATATCGGCCAGACAGTGTCTTCAAAGAGTCACATGATCACACCTGAGGCAGGTCGAACAACGCGAGCACTCCTCTTCAGGTGCAATCACTTCACCTTGACGAGAGTCTTTTAAATGATGCCTTCCTCCCTCTCTTTTGTCTTTGACCCCGGTCATGCTGTGTGTGTGCTGTAAGGGAATTTTCTCATTTAACACCAGGCTGAAAAGTCATGTTTGACTGCACCTGTGACCCCGCCCCCTGGTGATGTCACAGTGCACTGGCAACCTCCAGAGTACTCTTCTACATGTGAGCAGGTAAAGAAAGAAAATAAGTTGACAGGTGAGCAAAATCAAGATATTCGGCTGGTGTTTAGTCACTCTTTAAAGGGACAGTTCACCCCAAAATTGAAGAGACATATATCTTTTTTGACTGAACTACACCCACCAACTGTGTGTAAGCGTCCATCTACTCATGAACAAGAGCAGGGTTGTGTTAAATTAATAGATTACACTAGGCAGACTATTGTTTGGGGCCCACACATGCCCATTTTAGAAATTCAAAAAACAAACAAAATGACATAAATGCTTAACTGTGCTTTACTTATATTTTAGTTTCCGGGTATATATTTCAGTATTAATATGCAATTATAAGAAAAGCAAAGCTAATGTTATGTTTGTTTATACTCAGCATTATTTGTTGTAGGCAATTGATGTTCTTTTCCCCTCTATCTGGCCCTCAGACTGTGCCAAGAATGCCTGCCAAGACGGGAAGTGCGTGCTCATGACAGAACAGGATGTTAACATTAATGGTGTCCTCTTTAGCTGAGTTGAAGCTGGCCTAGCCACCGCCATCAAAGGTCCATTAGTATATGCAAGGTTCCTTCTGCATGGTGATAAGGTTGGCGAGTGTAGTATGGCAGAAAGAACTGCTCCCAAAAAGGTCCTTCACCTCAAGCCAAGTGCTAATCAAGTTGGATTGTAATCAAGAGAAGGCTGATATCTATATAAAACTCGGCAACTTGCACTAAAAACAATCTAAATGGAAGAATAGCACTACAGATATTTTGGGGTGAACTACCCCTTTAATTCCATCCATTATCCTGCTGTCATTTTGTATGTTCATAGAGAGCACACATAAACACCAGTCAGAGGTCAAAACTGTCACAAGGGAACTCAAATGTACTGTGATTGTTAATGTAAGGAAACTCAAAAATTGAAGTAAATCAAAGAAAAGGGCCGAATAAAAATGTCAACAGATCTGGTCTGAACAATTGAGCTTTCAGCGTTTTGTTCATCCTTCTCACTCATTTTGTCCATTTCTCCAGAAACGTAACACAACAAAGTGCATCACATTCATTCAATGTGATCAAACTTCAGCCTCAGACAGTAAAATGTGCCATAGTTGATATTATGATTAAAAAATAAACAAGTCAAACCATAGCACAATATGTACACTTTATATCTCAACACAGTGCTACGACGTAATCAGCTCATTACAAGCGGCGCGACCGAATTTACTCGAAATAATCACTGCAAACTAGTCCTTGTTTTTATCATCCTACACAGCTACAGTATATGATGAGGAAGAGTAAAGCGTGGCTTCGCCCTCGCTAACAGATGTAAAGTATGTGGGCCGGTGTTTGTGGTGTCAAGTCCATGCATTCACTCCTCGTCTGGAAACGGGTGTGTCCCACCAAATGTTAGGGGTGAAGTCTCCATTTGGGTTTTTGGGGGGAGGTTTTTCAAGAGAGTCACTTGCTTGCGTGTAACGTGTCCTGGAACTTTGTGCTCGTGTAGCGTACATGAAAGCCCTTTTTATTGATGCTGTCATCCGAGTGAAACTTTAAAAGTATGGAGTCTCCAGCCGAGAAGACCTCCTCTGGGGCCTGAGGGAGAGAGAAGAAAGTGCAGACGAGAGAAGAAGTTTTACGAAGATTCATTTAGTTTACCATCACAAGGGCGATATTTTTAGCCTTACCCCAGATCCGCAATATCGTCCCAGCCTCGGAGACTTGATGTCAGCGCCGTCGTACAGCTCCACGTAATCATACCCGCAGTCTGCCTCCTCCTCGATCTCAAACACTTGGAAGATGATCTCCACTCCGTAACCCTTCTCAGCAGAGACCACCCACAGACAGTCGGAGCCTCCGGGGTAGTTGTTATCTCCGAACTGGGCATGAGAGTAGAGATCTTTTGTCTTGACCTCGGCTTTCAGGCTCCCTCCACATTCTGGGAATCGGCGACCACAAAATTAGAGGGGTCAAAAAAGAGGAACTCGTAAAAGTGTGGAAAGAATGCAGCCTTCTAAACACGGCAGAAAACAAACCCACGGTCGAAATGACACATTTTTGGGTGTTCTATTCTCATTTTACTCATTTTCCAGGGGTTAAAAAAAGCGACTTTACTGTTGCCCACCTGCTCCATAAGTGGCCTCGAAGCCTCTCTTCTGCACTGAGTTGTCTGAGAAAAAACGCAGGAACATCTTGTTGCCGCTGGAGACGACCGGAGAGGGTTTTTTGGTGCCACAGAAGCGTCCGAGAGTTGGGACGCGCACGTCTCGCCCGTCGTAGATCTCCAGATGGTCGTAAGCACACTCCAGATGGGCCTCCATGTCGATCTCGTTGAAAACCTGAGAGAAATTTGAATGAACCCCTGACAGTTATATCATGAAATAATGTTTCACTGGGGGGAAAAGAAGGACATACGAGTTTGATACGATGGCCCGGTGTGGTGGACAGAATCCAGGTGCAGGCCTTCTTGCTGGGGTATCTATCAGGCCAGTTGGGGCTGCTTATTGTCCCTGAGACGCTGTTGACAACGTGATCACAGCCCGCTGAAAAACACAACAGCAGAGCAGAACAATGACGGCTGCATCACTGAGGGGTCACATCATTTCCTCTTCCTCACAATGCAAGTGCCCTCTGGGGAAATTTCCTTTAAATAGGCATCCATCAAGAGTGAATAGAACGACAGCAAAACAAATCGCTCCATTTCTTCAACACACTGGAGATATCTGAACACTAAGGCTTCCTGTCCCCTCATGGCTTCATGCACAGCCCTAAATGACTCCCAGCAAGTGATCAACTCATAAAGAACTAGAGAATTTCATCCAGACTTTTTCTTTTGTAATTTGGGTGGACTGACCCTTTAAATCCGGTAGAGAGCAGACCGTACCTTCCTTGCAGTCGTGCTTGTTATCGTGCAGCATGAAGCCGCTGCGGCACTGACAGCTGTAGCTTCCGAAGGTGTTCACACACTCGTGCTGGCAGCCTCCGTTTTCTTTGGAGCACTCGTCTATGTCTGTGGCAATGTTGGAACAACTTTAATTAAAAATCTTTTCACAGTACGCTGCAGAAACAAATGAAAACTTACTGAGTTAAGCTTTTTAGGCCCAAAAGTGTGTGTGACTGCAGGTGCAAAGGTTATTTGTTTGGCTTTTTCACATGTGAATTTAATAGAATAAATGTAACTTGATTTTTTTTGTCACATTTACAATTTCCACCTGTGGAATCAAAACACGGCACATGAGGGCGGCTGTGGCTCAGGGGCAGAGCCGGCGTCTTGTTATTGTAAGGTCGCTGGTTTCGAGTGTCCTTGGGTAAGATGCTGAACCCTAAACTGCTCTGGACAAAAGCATCTGATAAATGCCCTAAATGGAAACGTGAAGTCACATGAGATTTGCTTCTTGCCTGTAAATTCCACATTTTCACACATGTGATTGGCTTTTTCCCCCATGTAGATCCATTTTCCAGCTTTTAATGGTAGAAAAAAACATGAATGTTCATATGTACATTTTTGGATGGGCTGTAAACATTGTTGTTGTTATCTATCTGTGATTTGACTGAGCAGAACACATGTTGAATCTATTTAAGCCTGCATGGTATTAAAAACTCTTCATATATGTATAGTTTGATTGATCACCCTTCCCGACTTACCAGAGAAGAAGTGAGCCTTGAAGCCCCTCTTGGCGACTGTGTTGTCAGACTTGAACTCAATCCTCATGTTGTTGTGCTGGGAGGTGATGACCTCGGGCTTCTCGGCGCCACAGAACTTCCCGTGAAGCTTTGAGTCCGAGCTCAACCCGCTGCGCACCTCCACATAATCATATTTACACACCTGATGGTAAACACTGGACAATTTTACTTACTACAAAGACGACGGCGAAAGACGATGCTGTGTTACCTACGGACAGATAAAACATCTCCTTCGCCAACTCACATCGTTTCCTTCGGTCTCGAACACGTCGAACACCAGAGTGATGCGGTATTGGATGGGCGCCACCAGCTGCCACACGCAGTTCTTGTTGGGAGGGTATTCTTTGGGCCAGCCGGGGGTGGTGAGGGAGCCATTCAGCTTGGTGATGAACCCGCCACAGGCAGCTGCTGGTGGAAGAGAGCACTGATGTTAGTGGTGGAAGTTTGAGAGAAAACACTTGCATTACATAAATTAAATATTCCATTTGTAGGAATTTGTGCGTCTCTTATTCTTTACTTTAATTCTTTAACTGAAGGTGATGATGGCCTCTTAATGCACAGGCTGCTGATGACAAAGAAATTAAGTGATTTCCAAGTACATTTAGTATCTAGGATCAGGAATTAAGGGTACTAGAACAAATCTGCAATCAGAATATAATTCTTCATCTAATGCTATGACCAATGTAGTGGAGTAAAAGGTGAAATATTTGTCCCTGAGATGTAGTGGAGTAGAAGAAGAAAGTTCCATAAAATGTAAGAGTGAAACACAAGCAAATTAGTCAATCAGTGCTGTTGTGGACTGTCAAGGCTCAAAAATAAGCTGAAGCAAGGACGCACTGCCCTCTTGTGGTTGAATAGAAAACCACCAGGCCAAATAACAGAATGGAATAACACAACGGCTGGAAACAAGTGCTGATAGGTGGATTTTAATACACCAGGACATAGCCATGCTAGCTGTTTCCCTCTTGTTCTAGTCTTTAAGCTAAGCTACGCTAACTGGTCGCAGGCTGTAGACTTACGTTAATGGAAATATATGAGAAAGTGGTATTGATCTTATGATACAGTCTTCCCCACAAAGCAGCATACTACTAGCTTCACCACGAGCTTTCCTGCGTCATTGGGGTCAGTATTGTGTGTGTGTGTGTGTGTGTGTGTGTGTGTGTGTGTGTGTGTGTGTGTGTGTGTGTGTGTGTGTGTGTGTGTGTGTGTGTTTCAGTGCTCTACACTCACTCTCACAGCTGCGTCTGTCAGCTGCCAGCTCATATCCAGGATCACAGGCACATCTGTAGCTGCCCAGCGTGTTCATGCAGCGCTGCTCGCACTGACCGTTGTCAGGTCGGGAGCACTCGTCCATCTCTGCCAAGTGTAAAAATGGGCAGAATTAGTTCCAAACTAAATGCTCTTTTTATTGCAAGGCAGTTTGTACCTGAATGGACTCTCTGACCTTTAAAGAAGTTGGCTGCGAACCCGGCTTTGTTGACCGATCCATCGGATACGAACTTGAGCCAGAGCCGGTTGGAGCTGCTTTTGATGTCGTCTGGTTTGTCGTAGCCGCAGAACCTGCCGAGCAGCGGGCTGCTCTCCGAACCGCCATCCCTCACCTCCACGTAGTCGTAGGTACAGCTGTCATGTCTCTCAATCTGCAGTAGGAGCAAGGACAGTTGAGTTTGCCAAGAGATGCTTTTCGTGGTCTGCATAAAATAAAACGAAAGGTTCAAAGTGCCGAAGGGAATATGAATGTTTTTCCTGGAGATTTTTTCTTGTTTTTTCTTAATATGTAACCAATAGCAATACAAGTGCTTTTACCTCAAATGACTGGAAGGAGAGGCCAACATTAAAACCCTCTGCGACTGTGATTTTCCACACACACACTTTGTTGGATTGGTAGTCGTCGGGGTAATTGGGGGACTGGATCTGTCCGCTGTCTCGCTTCACCTCTCCTCCACAGATGGCTGCACAGGAGGTGAGAAAAGAGATTCTGCTTTCCGTTTTCTACACAGCGCAGTGAAAAGAAACGCATATTAAAACATATCGTCAGTATTATACCTTCGTAGACTGCTGAAAAGCCTTTGCCCACCCAGCTGCTGCTGCTTCTGAACTCAATCCACAGCTGGCTGTCAGTTGAGATCATTGGATCTGGAAGTGTGTCTCCGCAGAAACGGCCTGCCAAAGCACGTGAAAAACAAAAACCAAACTATCTGTCAGTAACAACCCCGCAGTGCTCAGCGCTGAGAACACAACACAGCAGGTATGACAGGTTTCTGGATGACACTCAGAGGAGAGAGAGGAGGTGTGCTGTGAATCACAGCTGAAGACCTTTCAGAGGAGCTTTTCTCCAGAACCCGTCTCGGACCTCCACGTGGTCGTACCAGCACAGGTGACTCCTGAAGAGGTCCATCGAGGTGAAGTTCAGAACAATCTAAGAGACAGAAGACAAAGATGGAGGGCAGATCGTTATGAGAAAAAAAGCTCTATTCGGATTTAAAACATCTAGATTAATGAGTCTCAGACTTTTTACAGGAGACTGAAAATGTGCAAACACAAATGACACCAACACAGTGTTGTATGACATTTTACAAACTGATACTGAACTACAATAATAACCCTTTATTGTCTAGGGAAAGAAAAATCAGTTTTAGTCGGCTGCAAGTTATTTATGATAACATATTAAGATAGATTATCATTATTGTCATGGAGGACTAAAACAAGGTTGGGTCAGAGTGTTTTGACTTTAAATCACTCAATTGTTGACTTAAAAAGTTTGTGATAGTCGCAACAAATCAAATGAATTGACTTTCTCGTTCTTGCTCTACTTTGATTAAACTGTTTTAATATAACACCATAGATGTGGTATACAAAACGGATTCATTCACCTGCAGATTGACTTGACGTGACTAAAATCTTCAGTTTATTGTGATACTTACGATGTATCTTTTTGTAATTCAGCTCACTGCTGATATGTTTGCGATAAATGAATGCAGAACTTGTTGTGGGCTGACTGGTTGGTTGTTTGGACTGGGACGCTTCAGTGAATAAAAACTGTGGTCGTAGTAAACACTGACATTGATTAAGTCAGTAACTTTGATCATTTTGACTCAACTGTCGGATTGAACTAATGCCTTCACTCATTTAGTCATCACTCGCCTTCTCTCCAGGGGTGACAGAAATCTTCCAGACACAGTGAGCGTACGCTGAGTAGCCGTTGGGAAAACCAGGAGAGGAGAAGTTTCCAGCACTCTCCTGCAGGCTGTCCCCACATCCTGTAACAACCACACACCACGACAACACATGTTACACTACAACAGACCAGAGGGACAACATTGTGAAGAACAGAGGACATTCTAAACTCTCATCTATCTTTACTTCTCATTAGCTTCAGTTAGTGCACGCACTTATTTTCTCTACATATTTTAGTACAATGCATCTTACTTGCACACTTGTAGAGTTTGCGGGCTTGTGCAATGTCCCCTTTGCTGAGCCTGGTCCTCTGTCCGATAGGTGGCCTGACTCCGTTGACATCGTAACGGGGCAAGATGGTGTCTAAGAAGACGCCTCTGTTTCAGGCGGACCACAACATGAGCCATTTATTCTCAAAGAGGGTCGAAGCATGTAATGATGACAAGATAATTACAGCACAAGAAGCCTGATGAGGAAATATCTAACCTCCTAACTGACGTGCAGGATAATGTCATTTATCACGGAAAGATTAGATTGCAGGATTTTTTTCTCAATAGATCCGACTCCTGACCAACAACTTGATACTTTATTGATTCTGATAATCTCTCACTGGGTTTGGAGCTCACTCTCGCACAGTTCCCATGGTGATGCGCCCATGAATGACAGGCATGTGCAAACAGAGTGCTCTGAATGGGGCCTTTCGACGGTGCCAGCCGGCTCAGTGGAGCCCGCTCCTGAATGCCAGAGAAAAAGGCCACTCCAGCCCAAATTGTTCAACAAAGCCTGAACTGCCAGGCCTTTATTTAGCTTGGCTTGCCTCCATGACCCAGACCAGCAAAGCGGCGATGGAGGTAAAAAACCAGAGCACAGAGAAAAGCAACGGGGCAACAACATGCACGAGACAGAAATGAAAAGGAGACCGGTGTGAAACCATTTCTGTCACAATACGGGATCAAATCCCCTGAGGTTTCCTGTGGAGCCTGTTTAGCAGAGCGGAACAAAGGGACAAACAGCAGGTCGGCTGATAATGCAGCATGATATTAGCGGCAGTGAGGGAGGTTTTGATCAAACAGAAACTCTCAACAGCTCAATATTTGGTCATTTAAAACCCCAATTTTCAGATATTTGAAGGAGTTTAGTCACCGATTGAGGTCAGAAGTGAGGTGGTGGTGATGATGGCTTGGTTAGAAAATCCGGCTGGTGCGCTGAATGTTGCCAAATTAAATATACAGGCAGGGTGGACAGAGTGAATAACCAAATGCTCAACAAGTCAGCTCTTAAGCAGGACATTGAACCAGTAACTGTCCCAGTGGAGCTGTGTAATGGCCTGTTAATGTGAACCAGGGTAGAGCTGAAAACAAAGTCAGCACGCTCAGGAACACTGAAGGGATGAAATCCTTGCAAACCCTTTAACGCAAAACTAACTCTAGGAAAGAAAAGCAAGAAGCAAAAAGAGTCATCGCACGCCAACCTGGAGAACGTGTTCCTGGCGTAATGCATGATGCTGCCAAAGTCGTACACTTCCCCGAGCGAGTCGACCTCGCCTGGCTCCATCTTCAGGAAGTTATACTCCTGTCCTAGTCATACACAGATGGTCTAAACGCAGGGAGAAACATCTGGAGCACACACACACACACGCTTTCCTTCTTTCTTTCTTTTTTCTTTTTTCTTCTACACTTATTCATGTCGGAACAGCTGAAGTTAACAGTACCTGGTTGGATGTTGTCTCTGATGATGCTTACATGCTCATCGCGGTCTGGACGCGTGTGTTCATGCCAGAAGCCGATCACGTGGCCCAGCTCGTGGACCACAATGCCAAACTTATCGCAGTTCTTTCCTATGGAGATAGCCTGAGGGCCGCTGCCTCTCCTCCCCACGTAGGAGCAACACCTGCAGGGGGGGTTGACACTGGTTAGATCCTGGAGCGCCTGCAGAACAAACACTGAGTCTGCTTTTGAACATTGAAGGAGCATGCCAGTGTCTGCAACTAATCTATACTTTTCAGTCTTGACCTTTTTAGAGTGCAGGTTTGACAGTTTATAGTTTCCTGGATGCCATTTTCCTTGATTTCATAAAGATGAATACCACTTTTTTCCTACAAGGCGTGTGCTGCCGTCACTTTCAGCGCATGTCCAAGGGTGTGGAAAATGTGGAAGAAAATCAAAATGGGTTCTGGAGCTGTGGATAATGAGGAAAGAAGTCCAATAATTCATAAAGATTTCTCTGTTGCATTAGTGGAAGTCGTGGAAGAAACTCCTCTGTTCAGGACTCAACTTATATACACGGGTTAAACATCTGGAATACACCGACGTTTGACCCCAAACACGAAGAAAGGGTAGAAAACTCCTCAACATAAACGTAAACTAATGATACATCGAACCCAACTTCGATAACTTTGTGAGTCAAAAAACACAACAGCGTCGGCAAGTCTCAGACCCATGTTCATCATTTTTGAAGAGCACCGAGCTCCTGGGGGCCACCGTAATGGGCTTCCATTTATGTCTGTACGAGGTGATAGTTAATTAGCCGACTCTTGGATCTTGCTGGAGTTCTGTAATCTGTCACATTGAATATAAAATATGCACTAACGTGAGAAAACAGCTGCTTATTTAAACATCAAACAGACACAAGCAACATCATGGTTTTGGTTTTTGGTTAGTTTTATTTCTCGTGTCTTGTTTCTACTTCCTGCTCACCTGTGTTCCCGGTGTTCTGTTTGCCTCCTGTGTTCCTCCCCGGTCTGATTCTGCGCCACACCTGTCTCACATCAGCATTGTCCGTGTCTCTCCACTTGCGCCTCACCCCCTGGTTAATTTAGTTTGATATTTTAAGACTGTGTTGTTTCCTCACTCTCTGTTGGTTTGTCTGTTTTCATCCTGTGTCTGCTGTGTCTGCTGTGCCTGTTCCTTTGTCCTTGTGTGCTCCCTGCGTTCCTGATTAGTTACCTTTTGGTTTTCTGGTTTGTCCTCAGTTTTGTATTTCTCTTGATTTTTCTTTCCCTTGGACTTTCCATTGCCTGTCTTTTGTTGCTTCCTTTTGGTTTTTTGGGACTTTGGAAATTCACATTGGACAACAGCTCATTAAAGCTTGGTTTTTGTTTTCAGCCTGCCTGCCTCAACGTGTCTGCATTTTGTGTAACTGTGACAATCGGTATTCATTCAGATTCGTGTTTCTGGCAACCCGATGAATGTGGGTCCAATATTCTCTCTCTTTGAACTCTGACTTTGTCTCTACTAACCCCTGAGGAAAACATCTGACTTCCACTATGTTCACCAGCTAGTTGCACAGCATATATTGGGTTTTTAGAGCGCTTTAAAAAACAGTTGCCAGCTGTGGCTGTAAATAACGATGAAGAGTACACTGAGAGTGAACCAAAACAATGAACTGCAAGGAGATAAAATGCTCCGCGAAGCTCTGTGGGTTCATCATCAAGCAAGCTTATATACGGAGTCCGCCAGTTGACTTTCACATCATATGAAAATGAATGGAAGTCAATGGACCGGTGAATCGAAGAAATTTTAAAAATACTAAAGCAGGACATTGGTTGGTTGTGATGTGCCAGACAATCTTTATAGGATGAGGCATTATCTATGCGCAAATCCGTTCATCAATCGATAAATAATGGTAATTAAAAGTAGTTAGTGTGCACCCAACTCACCCACAGGGTCGGTATGTGAAAACAATGTAGCTTTCTTCAGTCGTCCTCTCTGTGAACGTTACGCAAGTGTGTTTCTCCCAGTGACGCATCGCCTGACGGAAAATGGCTCGCTGACTGCCTGAAAGGAATTAAAGTAAACCACACATGGCAAGGAGCTCATTGTGGCAGTATGAAGCACACTGTAGGAACAGTCGAAAGACTCATTGTTTTCATTCAGAACTCACCAGTGAAATTCCCACTGATCACATACGGGATGATGCCGTCCGGCCACACTCGCTCGGGTCTGGAGGTGGCAGCTCTCCTCCAGCGACGGAGCGTCTGTCTGTCTGCTGCTCTCGTCCTCCTGACACTCTCGGTGGAAGAGGAGCCATTAACTGCGATAAGTATATTAAAAAAAACATTTATTTATCTGAACTCACAGTCAGAGTTATTCATAGATTGGTACATTAATGCCTTCTTTGCTACCTGAGTCTGTGTAGTTGACAGGGCTGCTGTGGACATTTTTGAACATGCGGAGGTCGTCTTCATCGAGGGCAATGTCTCCCAAGAAGGCAGCTGGGGAGAACAGATGAACACACTGATCAATAAAACATACATAAAGCTGAAACTGAGTTTAAAAATAAACTAAAGAAAATCTATAATGAGAGTACACGCAGTTATATTCTGCTATTGACACATTTATATTTGGCTGAAACGCTTCTAGTATGAGCGATCTCAAAGTGTTTCATGAAAAAAAGAAGCTTAAAAAGGCATTTAGGATCTTTCTTCTCATAGATAAGTAGATGACCACACTCAAAACTGTTTCTGAACTATGTATGAAGCTGCTTCCTTTGCTTCCAGTCTTCTTGCTAAGCTAACCAAGCTAAAACCAACTGCCTGCTTTACTCTACTGTAGGTGCACATCTCTGTCCTGAAGAGAGGCCTCCATGTGTCTGTTTGATTAGCAAACACACCTCCTGAAGACAGTCCGCACTGCACACACACTGAAACATATTGGAGAGCTGTCAGGCTGCCGCGTCACTTTAAAGAATAAAGATGTGAACTGAATACGTTACAGGATTGCGGTCTTACTGCGCTGGACTCTGCAACAATAGTCTTTTTTTTAAAAATGTTTATACCAAACAAGTATTACAGGAGATGTATATGTAAGACATTTAGATATCGTCTGCACATTTGGGATTATACCAAATTCACAAACACATCTATTTTAGTAAAGTGGTCTTGATCATCCATCTAGATTGTGGGAATGCATTTTTTTTTTTCAGTAATCTTTCAGGATCTTCATCGGTATCATTAACACCACAGCGTAGAACAAAAGCAGCATTAAAGGACTACGGATGGAGCGATTATCTGGGTGATATAACTGGTGATATTTTAAATGAGCCTTATCAATTGGTGAAGAAAAACCTTTCTTTTTTTCTCCGTCATCTAAAATGCAGAGTAATTACTTTGGTTCATAGGGGGCCTCCAGCTGGTTGGGGTCCCTTTCTAACTTGTGACTTCTGAAAACTTCCAAAACACACCGTTCCTCTTCTCCGGGGCAGTTGCCTGGAGACATTTGAGGTCATTGAGGCCGTGCCAGCGCCGCCCTCCGCTGGACGCCGGTGAAATCCCTCTGGCTTCGGGGCATGGGGTGCACGCCGCAGGGGTGACAGTCATTTACAGTCACCCTTTGCATGAGTGAATTCACTTCAAAGGCTGACTCAGGGCCCGCGATGTCTTTTCATTTGGACTTTCAAAGGTTGTTACATCACACGGCTAAATGAGCTATTTAATGGGAAAGACTGTAGTGAGCTGTTCTGCTTGACTAGTTGATTTATACAGGAGGTACGCTCATAATAAAGTGTTAATTGCATTGGGAAGGGAAACATGGAGGAAAAGTGATGTGTGATGTCAAATACAACTTTCAGAGAGGATGTTGTGAAGCCTGGATTAGGGATACCACTCAGTGTCATCCGACTAGAGAGAGAAATTCCTGATTTGGGCATCAGGATGAAGCCGGGGCGTCATTCATGCGGACACAGTTCATGATATAGAATAGGTGTTTCAAGGAAGTGTTTCCACTCAGTCTGTTGAAGCCAACAACCCAACTGCAGTCCAGTTTTCTCTCACAGCCGATCCTGTTATGGTTTCCGATGGTTGTCCTAATTTTTCTTGAAATCTTCAGCTGCTTAAAAACAGTTTCTGTGTTGACTATGTAAGATGATGCGTTGCTGTAGATGAAACTTCCTGATAACAGAAATGATCTCCACCTCAGCTAAATCATTAGAAAGACAGAATGCACCTTTAATACATTATGAATGATGATCTAATGACATAATTTCATAAAAGAGGCCATTCATTTTTCTACTCTCGATTCTTGAGCTGCATTGTTGCTATTCCTTCTGTACTTCTGCTCACATAAAATGATAAATGAAGCACTTTTACTTGTTTTTATCTATTTTTATGATGTAGTCTTGTCCACAATGGGAACATTACACGAGAGCTGTTGAAAAAAAGGGGGATTTTTCCAAACCATCACTATAATATGCTCGTTTCACTGCGCTCGCAAACCAAGATTCCTCACACGGAAAGAAAAGACCACGTTAGTATATCTATATATATAAAGTTAAATAGTCAGCTTTATTTACTACCCTTTTTTAAGTTACTTTTGTACAAAACAAAAACAACCATCATTTCAACAATATACAGTCAAACAACAAAGTGCTTCACATTATGACCAACAAAAAATATGGTGTAACCCTGTGTCTCTGTCCTGATGGCAACAACTCATACTCACATGGCTGTGATGCCTTACCTGCAACTCAGGTATCACAAAGCAGTGAGTTACTGTGTTGCTGCTTAACACACTGACAATCTTAGTTTGTTATTTGTTAGCTACAGACAGTCAGTCCTCACTCAAATCCAAGGACAGGGGATGTTGTTCACTGTACAGATTGTAAAGCCCACTGAGGCGATGTGATTGTGATTTTGGGCTGTATAAATGAAGCTGGTTTGTTTTGATTTGAAGAACACCAGGCTGTTAAAAGAAGTCTGGATGAAAGTTAAAATGCTTTCTTTACCAATGAATGATAACAGATATTTGTGAAGAAACTATAGACCACTTGTGCATTGCTGAGGTCTTTCCATTGTGTTTATTTACATTTTTAGTTAACAGCTTCTTTGAAGATCTGATTTTCCAGACAAAAAACATGATGTGCTATAAAATATGATGTGTTACTTTGTATTAATAAACCTATTAATACAGGACCTGCACTGGAGTGTTTTTTCACAGTGTTGTAAAAGATCTCAACAGGCCTACTTCTTGCTCTCTACATTAGCAAGCAGATTTAAATGAATTTACTTTTACTTTCTTTTCTTTTTTTAAAGTTGATTGTTGCTTTATTTATCAATTAGATAAAAATATGGAGATTTGTTTTCCTTTGCATTTGTTTTGCGTGTAAGCATTGTCATTCACCCACATCTGCTGCCTTTACATCCTCAGCTACATTAAGTTCTCAGACTAGCTCACAGTGATCAGGGCCTGTGGGCACTGGCCAAAACACATTAGCCTATATATAAACCAACGGGAAGAGCAAAAAGATCAATACAACTGGTTGGAGGAGATAGAAAAAAATGCACTGTACCAGCTTTACAGGGATCCTTGTAGTCGATTACATCATCGAGGTAGGTGAAATTAGTGTCCACAAACTCCCAATCAGCCGCCAGAGAGCCGAGCAGACAGACGCACAGCAGGGACAAACATGCAGGAGCGACTTCCATGACTTCTAATCAAATATCCACCGGAGCTGCGGCTAATGAGCCGCCGAGGGGACCGTGGTCGGTGTGTGAAGGCAGGTAGAAGAAAAAAAAAAAATTCAAGCGTGGAGAAAAGTTGCTTAGGATCGTCGGTGTGATTTTCTGACACACAGCGCTGTTTTCTCACGTCTCCATTCTGCTGCAGTGATCTGCTGACGGACAGGAGCGGAGCGGCGCGCACAGCTCGCAGCCACACACAGACATGACGGGCATCTGAAGCAGAGAGGTGCCTCACCTGCACACACCGTCACAACACGGAGCAGCGCTGTGAGTCACAGGAAGGGTACCGTGTCAGAGAACCACTTTGGTAAAAGCAAAGGAATGGCGCTTGAGTAAATGTCCTAAAATATCTGATATAACTGAACTTAGATATCAAAAGTACAAGTAAAAGTAAACCATAAACATACATACATGTAGTGGAGTAAAAGCACTATGTTTGCTTCCAAATTGTAGTGGAGTTGCAGTATAAAGTAGTGGACAATGGAGATACTTCAGGAAAGTAGCTCAAAATTGTGCTGAAGTGCAGGACTTGAGTAAATCTACTTAGTTACATTTCATTACTGAAAGTGCCCAAAAAGTCTTACTTGAGTAAGAGTAAAGAAAACATGTTAAAATATTACTTTGATAAAAGTGAAAGTCACCCATATAAATTGTGCTTGAGTAAAAGTCTTACATTATCTGATATTAAATGTACTTAAATATCAAAAGTACAAGTAAAATCAAACCATAAATATATTAACGAGTATATAACTAGCTGACTGATTATTGAGTCGGAATCTTTTAAAATTAAATTGCTGATAGAATAAATAAATTTTTTAAAAATGCACTTCATTGGCTCTGATATAGGTCGTAGTCTGAGAAGGTGTTAGTAACTAAAGTAATCAAATACATGTAGTGGAGTAAAAGTACAATATTTGTCTCCAGACACAGTGGGGTTACCTCAGAATTGCACAGTACTTGAGTAAATGTACTCACTTACTTTCCATCACTGTGTGTTTACAGTTACACAGGGCATTTAGTAGAAGCTTTTGTCCAAAACGACTTACAGTAATTAATACACATTCATACACTGATGGCTGTGGCTTGCATGCAAGGTCCCAACCAGCACATCAGGAGCAGTTTGGGGTTCAGTTTCTTGCACCTCGACATGCAGACCAGGGGAATCAAACCAACAACCTTCCAATAACAAGAAGCTGGCTCTACCCTTGAGCCACATTCCAGTATTTCTCTCTGATATAACTTGAGTTGTGATGGACCACAGAGGAGAATTTCAGAGCTCAAACATCAATAGCGCTTTACACAGTGAAACAATTTAAGTAGTACAATTTAAGAAGTAACTCAAACCAGTGCTCTCTGTTGAAAATCCTGCCTCAGACACATTCTCATTGCAGAACAGAGCTAAAGAGCAGTTTGAGAGAGGAACTAGGATTCACTTACTGAGTGCGATGAGTTTATTGTCCTCAGCTTTCCCGAGTTTATCCATGGGTGCCACGTTTAATTTGAAGTGTTCCTAAATATAAAGTGTTGCATTTTAAACCTAAACTGAGCAAAAGCGTCACCTTTTACAGGAGATAAATCCCATTTTCTGCTCCTCATCTGAGCTTCTTTACTGTTACACAGCTGCCATTCAATGATGGTATGAGAAGCTTCGGTGTCCTCTATGAACTGTTGTTTTATGCTGGCACAGACAGAAACACTGCGACCATGATTATTTCTTTCTTTTCTTTTTTGTGTGAAAGGCCCAAACACTGTCACTTCAGTTTAGATGGTTTGGTATCAGAGGATGTCTCTATTGAAGCAGTCCCTGTTGCTTTGAGGTTATCAAAAGACCTTAAAGACTTTGGTGCTGGATCCTTAAAGGAAAAGTTCACCCACAAATGGAAATTCAGTCAACAAGTCTCCATCTACTTCAGTTATTTAGGAACATGCTGCAAAACTGTTTTGCTGTGAAGCTCCAGAAATGTTTTGTGGACTTCGAAACTTCAACTTGAGTAGATCATGACAGAATCTTTCATTTTTGGGCTAACCTTTCCTTTAATGTAGCTAATGTGAAAAAAGAAAGATCACTCCAATTTTTAATTCTTAAAATTGCTACAGGGTATTTCGGGCAAGTTGCCCTTCTTCAATGTGTGTTCCGGCAATTTCACAGTCAGTACACATCAACCAGCACATGTACATCCCAACAGGGGGCGCCAAAACATTTTCCAAGATGCTCATGATGGAGAGAGATGAGCTTCACATCAGCAGAAGCCAATGAAATCTCCTCGTTCATCCGATTGGGGAGAGGAAGGGTAAGCAATATGATGGGATTTTAACTGTGGTATGTGCTTAATGTAAACGGCCAATTGAATATGAGTTAGTGACGCTGACAGATCAGTCAGTCTCTTGTGTAAACAGGATGAACACCACACGGCAGCTTGGCAACATGTAACTATAAATCTGGCAAATTGAAACACAAAGTCTTCATGCACGCTGAAAGTGGTCGTGGACGAGGAGCAGCTGCAGGACAGTCTGTCGGGGATGAGAGCTGATGAGCCACAGGTGTGAAGATCAAGTTAATTAAATAAAGAAAGTCTCTCAATTAATTTGGATTCATTCTCAATATACAATATGACCCGGCTATTGTCCTTCTCCTATTTACCTGAAAGGTTAAATATGCATTCCTAATTCTTTTTTTTTCTTTTCTCTGATGCTTAACCAACCCTGAAATTCAACATAAATAAATAAGTAATTATTTTGTAATACTAAGTCATTATTGTAATATACCAAGTCATTATTTTAGGTTATAAACTAATTATCTTTTAACACTAAGTCATTATTTGACATATAAAGTCATTATTTAGGGATTATTTGTCATTATTATGAGAAAGTAAGTCATTATTTTCAACTAAAAGTCATTATTTTTTAATTAAAAGTCATTATTTTAAGATTCAAAGTCATTATTTTTGGACGGCTTCTCATTGTATTGATTAACAGGATCTTTTTTTATTCCATCAAAGTGACAGAAATGGGCTTCCTTAATAATAAACTGTCAGGCATTTCCTTTCTTTTGCGAATCGCTCAAGACGTGACCTGTGTTTGATATTAGAAGGTAAACTTGTACCAGCTGTCCCAACAGGTGTGCTGCGTTACTTTAGAAGAGAAAAGTCACTATTCCAGTCCTCACTGTGGTTAAGTTTTTAGTTTCAAATGCAGAGAATCTGAATGACCACTTCATGTTCACAGTGAGTCCCAGTGAGCTGCATGGTGCATGTGTTTACCACTGAGTGGCACTGATGGGCAGGCTGTGGAACTGAGTAAACCTCAAAGAAAAGTGAAAGAACAAAAACAAACAAGTTAAAACAAGAACAAATGTCTGATGAAAGCCGCAGGGTCATACAGACTGCACACTAAATCAACCTCTAGGACTTTTTAAAAATGATTTTACTGATGTGACTTCATGGTACTGTGTATTAAAGTGGCTCACCGTGGAGAGAGAGGGGGGAGAAAGACCATCAACTTCACTCCTCCTCTGCCAGCACACATCTGCTGCTGAGGAGATGGGACTCTGATCCAGAGAGGAGCGCTCAAAGCCTTGGAGATCGCTCTGCGCAGCATGGCTGACCGCATGCTCAGTGTGCTGTGAGAGGGGACAGGAGAGTTCTTATGTTGACCTTCTCTCTGATTGATTGAGCCGGTGCTTTTTTCTTTAACCTGGGGTGATGACCCAGTGCTGGTGCGGCAGGCAGGTCCTGCTTGGTGTGGAGCTGGGCATGCTGGTGGCGGTCCTGGTGGCCGGCGGTGCCGGACAGATACATGACAGAAGGGAGGCAGGGTCGTCCTGCTACGGAGGATTTGACCTATATTTTGTTTTGGACAAGTGAGTGCTACTACTTTCACACTTTCACAGAGGAAGGCATTTATTTTTCAGTGCATGAGTCATCTCAAGACACAGGTGCAAACGTTCAAGTTGATCTCTAGAGATATCAAAGGGCTATTTGCATGAAAAATATGTGCTACTGTGTAAAAACCAGCAGCTTTGAGCCTGTTGATGGATGAATCTAACGAGGACAGATTTCTGGCTTTGTAAAGACAAAAACAATCATGTGAGTTCTTAGAGTCATAACTGCCAAACAAAAGCACATGTGTGTTTATTTTGAAATGTCACCTGTCCAGTTCTTTCTGTATTCATGTGGCATGTTTGACTTGTTTGCTGAAGGTTAACTTGGGGAAAAAAAACAAAAAAAATCAGAGCTGAGGATTTTTTGTGGTGTGTGTCTCCCACAACATTTTACAACTCCATTGTTTTCCAATTGCTGCAACAGAGCTGTAAACCAACAACCTGCATTGCAAATCAATGTAATTCTGCCTTGCATCAAAACAGGGCTGAAACTGATGATTGTATTCCTCATCGATTGTCATGCTGGTTATTTTGAATCGATCAGTGGTTACCTACGGAAGAGGATTAGGATCATTGGGGATTTTTTTCATCAAACAATTCTTAGTTTAAAGTAAGTTGTATCAGTTTAGATTTAGAATTCTGAGTCTAAAGTCATAATTCTGAGTTTGATGACAGAATTTGGGGAAAACAACAAAACATTCTGTGAACAAAAAAGTCACAACTAATTTTTGCATTTTTTTGTTGTTGTTGCAGTGGCATTGATTGTCTTCCTTAGGTGTTTCAATCTATAGAAAGAAAAGGAAAGAAAAAAAAGTTTTGTCTCAAAAGCGACAAATCTTCACATGGGAGAACAGAAAAAATAGTTAGAAAATGACTTAAATGATTGATCGTCTTCCACTTTAGTAAACCAGGCAAAAGCAGCAGATTTTATGGGGACTTGAATGTCCTGTGTGAGCGCAGCCATAAGGCTTAAATTAGACTGTCCATTAACCTGTCATGAAGCTGATGTGTTCTCCTGAGCAGGTCATGTCAAGTCATGCGCTGTTGTTTTCTAGGCCAGGACTCAGTAAACATCCAGGAAGAATAACTTATAAGACAGACGGAAAGTGTGTTTACACTGTGGTGAATCATTTGCACAGCGCTTATTCAGTCACATCAGTGAGAAGGTGCACTGCGGGGACTCCTGTTGTCAGGCTGCGGCCACATTTCACTGACAGGAGCCCACGTCGAGTCGCAGCCTCAGCTCCCTCCGCTTCAGTCGACAGAACCCTTTCTCCATTAGAGCCAGATGTTCCAGAGAAGTTTCTTGGCTGTCCATGCACTGGGACTCACATCACAGGATAAATGAAAACATAAGGGAGCGAGGGAAGAGAAGCGGTGCAGCTTGAGGAGGGGCTGCAGAGATTTTGCATACTTTTCCTCACAATTCAGCTTAATTGCTGACTTTTTTTTTGCTCCGAAACCTGCATTCTTCTTTTGATTGCTTTGTTGAGCCGGCACCTGTTTTCAAGATCAGGGCCCACGACACAAAGCACGAGTTCATAAGAGAAGAAACTGACGTGGCACTCCGTTTTTTTTGTTTGGCATTTAAGAATGAGCCGTGAAGCCACATGAGAAACAGTGGAAAGATTAAGCATCAGCATTCAAAAGGAAATACAAAGGCTGCAGCTCGCTGGCCTCTTTTATGAAGTTGCACAGTGTTGAATGCACAGACACTCATTTAGTATGTATAAACAATCATGGTGCAAAACCAACTTTGAAGCACTTTTGTGCCTTATCACCACATGAGTCACGAAACTTACTCTACCAATATTAGTGCATGGCAGAAAGATAGAAACTGGAGGGCTTTTCTGGGACTGCCACATTCATCTTGTTGTCATGAAACAGGAAAATCATTCATCTGCCTTGAATTCTTCCTCTTCAGGTCTGGCAGTGTGCAGCACTACTGGAACGAGATCTATTACTTTGTTGACCATCTGGCTCACAAGTTTATCAGGTAAGTCCGCACAGAAACATCAGATTCAGAGAGAATAAAGAGTGAAAAAAGTGTTTTGCTTCACGTTTTGTGTGACAGTCGTCTCTTCTTGTTTTCAGTCCTCAGCTGCGGATGTCTTTTATTGTGTTTTCAACAGAAGGAAGGACTCTCATGGCACTAACAGAAGACAGGTACAAATATACACAACTCACTCAAACGTCTTGCTTTGAATATTCTTACATTTATTTAAAAATAGTTAATATACATTTTTATTCTCTGTAATTGATCAGAGAGCAGATCCGGGCCGGGCTGGAGGAGCTGAGCATGGTGCAGCCAGGCGGAGACACCTTCATGCACAGAGGTTTCCAAAGAGTAAGCCATCTGTTAATTCAATGGGAATCCAATCCTGCTTACCCACCAGTATGGCATTTACCTTTTTTTAAAGTGAGGGCCATTTCAATTTATGGCCACTGACGCCTCAAAACTTCTCCCTCAGGCAAGCGAGCAAATCTACTACGGAACTGGAGATGGTGAGTAGACGTTTTCCTTTTTAACACTTAATCATTTTCTTCTACTCGTGGAGTCGTTATCCCTTCACCAGAGCTCAGTTCCATCAGATGGAGGAGTCATCATATGAAGAAAGACATAACAACAAAAAAACCCTCCTGCCCTTTCACATGATGATTGTGTTCCAAATGTGTTTTTCCCAATAGGCCGATTGTTTTTGTAAACAGCTCATTTTCCTCCAATCTGGGTCTGACTTTCAGGTTACCGGACAGCCAGTGTGATCATCGCCCTGACGGACGGTGAACTGAGAGAGAATCAGTTTGATCTGGCACAGAGAGAGGTGATAATGAAATGAAGGGTGCTAGCATACAATGAACACACCATGAATGCACTTTTAATTAAACAGTCTTCGATAGCAACCCAATCGGCAGAATAAATGTCTGGGATGTGTGCTTCTGCAAACCACGGATGTGTTGCAACTTTACATTTAATGTACAGAAACCTTACATCGAGTTGTTGAAACTTGACGTCTCTTTAGGCTCAATTTTCAGTGTTATGTTTAGACTGCACTGTGCTCATGGCCTGGTGAGGTTTAGGCACAAAAACCTTGAGGCTTAAGATTGGAAAAGATCATGTTTCGGTTCACTTGGCCCAGTCGCCACGGGCACATCTGGAAATTCTCCAGATCTATTGTTAAGGACACATGACTTTCGGCTGCAAAGTTTCTTGATTTATTGTCAGAAATATCCACTTTTGTAGACCTCTCATTAACAATATCCAGAAGTTAAGCACTTACAAATGTTGAAACCTAATTTCAAACAGTGGCCTCTCGCACTGCTGGACTCCATGGAGTACCCTCATGTTCAAAAGAAGGACTGTAAAGTGCCCTCTTGGATGCTCTTATGGTAGATAAAACATGATAAAGTGCCCTTCCAGTGGATAAAACTTGTCCCCTCTGTTAACTATGAATATAACTCCACTTTCCTCACATACACGTG